>NC_064807.1:4017627-4031280 GCF_023721935.1 Panthera uncia | reverse complement strand
CGGCTCGGAGCCTGGAGCCTGCTTCCGATTCTGTGTCTCCCCCCCTCCCCCCCCCCCCCCCCCCCCCCCCCCCCACCCCCCCGCTCGTGCTGTCTCTGTCTCTGTCTCTGTCTCTCAAAAACAAATAAACATTAAAAAAATGCCTATAACCTCAGTCATGTCTGCAGATTTCCCTTTGTCACACAACATGGTTCATGTGGTTCTGGCCTCGAGGTGCATGCGTCCTTGGGGCCTCCTGCCTGACCCGCCCTCTGGGGAGGGGGCCAACTGTCCTGGTGGGCAGTCGTGCTGACTACAGGCGTCCCCTGCGTCACCCACCACGACCTGCCATTTGCCTTTTGTAAGCAGCGGCTTCTCCAGCAGGAGGGAGAGGGCACTGAGCCTCTGTCAAGATGCTGTCGAGGAAATGCGACAAGTAGAGTGTGTTCTGATTGTCACTTAGCCGGGAACAGGTGTAACTGATGGATTTACGAGCCAACCGCGAAAACCGAGGCTGGATTCATGGCGCTTCTCGTCTCTTTAAAGACAGGTTCAGCGACCGGCTTGTCTCTTTAAGAAGACATTCTAGAACTGGGTGCAAGGAGCCCACGTGGCTTCTGTGTGTCAGGGGAGGAGTTTCTGTCCTGGGCGACCCTTCGGGTACCCGTACCGCATTCGTAACGATAAGATGCATTTAAAAGGCAGGAGCCCACAGACCAAAGTGTGGTCAAACTGTTGCCGACGGTGGGGATGACGTACAGGGTGAAGGAAACAGAAGTGTGTGGTTTAGAGCTGGTTTCACCATGACTTGCTCTGTTTCTCCAGAAAAGCTCCGCGGCCACTCAGGTGTCCTATTGGACGGTGCCGGGAATGAGTGTCCAGCCCCGCCTTGTGTCTGATCTTGTCATCCCGTTTCACGGCCACAGCCTGACCGTCCTGGGGGGCAGGGGCGGGGGCGGGGGCGGGAGGAGGGGTTCCAGTTAGAGGTGGCTGTGTAATCAATTGCCCAACACAGTGACTCGGAGCTGCCGTTCTCTCGCCCCTGCTCCGCGGGGCGTTCTGTCTTCCTGGAGACCAGTCCCCTGGTGCTGTGACCCGTACACGGAACCGCTGGGCCTCTCCGTGTGGTAGGTGGGCTTCTTACGTTAGTGTTTGGCAGGCTTTTCTGGAAAGGGCCAGAGAGCAGATATCTTACCCTTTGGGGCCCCACGGCCCCTGTCACAAGGACTCGGCCCTACTGTCGTAACCACAAGCAGCCACAGAACAAATACGTGGGCCATTAGGCATGGCTGTTACAATAAAACTTTATTTACAGAAACACACGTCAGGGGCCGGATTTGTCTGAAGGCTGTGATTTCCTGTCTCCTGTCTCACACGGTCGCCAAGGACTCCTGAAAACACAAATATGGACTTTGCCGGGCCTTCTAGGTCTAGACCCACCTCTCGAGTGGGTCACGGGGCCTGCCCTGGCATGATGTTGGGGTGGCCGCAGAGGGCAGCTGGGGGCAGGGACCCTGGGCGTCTCTGGAGACACACTCCCCACCCCCCCCGGGGGAAGGGACACGCCAGGTTCCATCTTGGTGACTGAGTTGCAGGAAACGTTAGGGTCTACAAGCCGCGCGTTGAAAGCAAAGCCTGTAATTCTGTGACGGGCCCGCAGCATACGTGACTCACTATGCGTGACTAGATGAAATCTCAAGGCTTGATTATTCCCCGGTAAATGCTATGCCACCAAGACCATTGAAAGGACCTCCAATCACAGAAATTTGCAGTGAAGACTCGATCTCCTCCACCCACATCCTCTTGTCGGTTGTCTTTGTACTCGGAGACGGGAAATAGAAACACCGTGTGACAGTCACTCCCAGAGATGCTGGCCGTTGGGACCATTTTGCTGGGGTCCGGATGGACCGTGACTGGGGCTCTGCCCCCTCCTGGTTCACCTGCCGGGCTGTCACATGGATGAGGGCGTGTCCGTGGGTAGCTTCTGGAGGGCAGGGGGCTCCGGGCACTCCAGTCCCCTAACTCTGGCCCATAGAGTTTGGTAAGCCACCCCCATCCTGCCTCCAGCTGTCCCTGCTCTATAGTGCCACCAACATGCGTGTTTTGTAACACAGGGGTCGGCTTGCTCCCTTTGGATAATCTCCTAACTGCTCCTCACTGCCCGCAGATGGAGGCTTCCTCTGGGCTCGGGCTGCAGCCCTCCTGTGTCCTGTGTTGCCCACCACCTGTGCATGCTGCTGTGACCCGGGACCCTTCCCCTTCCCAAAGGAGCCGCCCTAAGTCCTCCTGCCCTTCCAGGTTTTCCTCAAAGCCCAAAACGCTTCCCCCACTGGAAGTGATTCTTCCAACCCCAACCTAAATGCCCCTTCCTCCAAGAGGCTCCTCCTAGTTCCCCTTAGTTGGACCAAACACTCCTTCCTGAAAGAACGCAAGCACAGAAGAAAGAGAGGGAAAAGAGAGAGGGAGACAGACACAGAGAGAGAGAGGCAGATCCTAGGGATTTTCCTGAGACACGGCCCCGGGTGCCCCATGAGTGTATTCCCGTGTAAACCTATTAGAACACGCTTACCTTCACACCAGGTGCCTGGGGGGGCTCAGTCGGTCGAACAACCGACTTCAGCTCAGGTCATGATCTCATGATTCGTGGGTTCCAGCCCCGTGTCGGGCTCTGTGCTGACAGCTCAGAGCCTGGAGCCTGCTTTGGATTTTGTGTCTCCCTCTTTCTCTGCCCCTGCCTGTCTCATGCTCTGTCTCTCTCTCAGAAATGAATGAATTTCAAAAATTAAAAAAAAAAAAAAAAGAACACACTTGCCTCCACAGAATGCGAGATACGTCAACTGAAAATCTCCAGGCATCATTTCTGACCCTTAATGACGATCCTCTCCTGCCTGGTGAGCAGTTCGGTGCCGGACGGAGGAGGGTCCGCAGTGGTTCCCAAGCTGCCTGCTGTCATTTCCACGGAGCCTTGTGTGTGCAGCGCGTCGGCCACCAAGCCGGCATCTAAGTTCCACGCTGCTTTTCGATTTGCCCAAAACGTTCTTGTGGATCGACGTCAAGCTTAAAACAAAAACGGAAACAAAAGAAAAAACGCGAAGGCAGCTGGATCTCGGTCTGCAGCAGAGTGGTTCCGCCTCGGTGGGGAGAGGGCCCTTGCCCGGGATTAGGGAGCACCCAGCCTCCTGTTTGTGCTTTGGTTTGTGTTTTGATTTTTGTTCTTTTATATAAGGAGGTTTGGGCAAAGGGCTGCAGGAGAAGGGAGTCAGGCTCTGGCAGGTGGGCGGGTCCCTGGTCCCTGCTCTGCAGGGTTTGGAGCCAGGACAGGCTCTCCCGGTACCTCAGGGAGGGGGCTGAGGCCACCTGGGGCACACCGATGAGCGTGAAATGGTACAGCCTGGTGATCTCAGCTGGAATAACAGCACCAAAGGGTCCCCGGACCCGGGGGTCAGTCCAGACATACGCACCCTTTCCTTTCCGCGTCGCCCTCCCCCTCCTCCCCAGGCACAACAGACCCAGCCAGACCACCTGCCTATTTCTGCGGATTTGCCTGCACGGGAGGACAGTGCTCACAGGAGACCTTCAGGTGGAAGGGGGTGGGGCAGGCTTCCCTGGTGGTCTGGGGATATACCCCAGTGGTGTTTTCCAGAATGTGGATTTGGATCCATGTTCGGGCCATGAAAGTAACTTACGGGGTGTGACTTACATTTTTTAAAAAAGGGGCAAAGGATCTGAGGAGCCGTTTTTCCAAAGAAGACACGTGAATGGCCGATGAGAACGTGAAAAGATGCTCAACATTACTAGCCACGTGGGAAACACAGATCAAAACCACAGTGAGCTCTCCCCTCGTGCCTGTCGGAACGGCCATCACCAGAAGGACAAGATATAAAAATTCCTGGGGAGGATGTGGGAACGGAGCCCTCGTGCGCTGCTGGTGGGAACGCAGGCCGCTGCGGCCGCTCTGGAGACACTCCGGGGGGCTCCTCAACTACCCTATGACCCCGCTGTCCCATCTCGGGGTGTACGTCCAAAAGAAATGAAAATACGATTTTGAAGCGATATCTACATCTCCACATTCACAGCAGCATTACTTCCAAAAGCCAAGATGTGGAAACAAACTTGTCCATTAATGGATAAATGGATAAAAACCTATCTGTCTGTCTCAGCGAATATTATTCAGCCATTAAAAATTGAAATTCTGGCCTTTGCGACAACATGGGTGGACCTTGAGGGCATTGTGCGAAGTGAAATAAGCCAGACAGAGGAGGACAAATACTGCGTGATCTCTCCTATGCGGAACGAAAAAAAACCCCAAAACAAACAAACAAACGAAAAAACACCAACCCCCCCCCCCACTCCCCTGCCTCCAAAAACCAAAACCAAACAAACACATAGAAAAAGAGATCAGAATTGTGGTTCCCAGAGGCAGGGATGGGGTGGAGGAGACATCGGAGGCAGGTGGTCAAAGGGTACAATCTGTGGTCATAAGAGAAATAGGAACCAGGGGTGGGATGTGCCACGTGAGGCGTCCAGCCAGCACGGCCGAGGGATGTACAGGACAGCTGGTATAGGACAGTAGATCCTAAGTGTTCTCATCGCAAGGGGAAGGATGTTTTTTGCTTTTCATGCTTTTTCTTTCACTGTATCTATGAGGTGATGGATGTTAACTGCCCTTGGTGACCACTCCACAGGGTATGTAAGTGAAACTCCCACGGTGATACATGTCAATTATATCTCAATTTGGAAGGGGAAACATGAAGTAGAATTTAAAAAAAATTGCCCGATGGTGAGGTTTTTTTTTTTGGTCTTAAAATGTCTCCACTCTCTCTGTCATCAGACCCATCAGATGGTATCATAAAGTCTGCTTCCAAAGGACGCAGTCTCAAAGCTTTGTGCTCCTGGCATTCTCTTTTCTGTCACTTTGTCTGATGTCTCATCCTCTCTTGGGTGTCCACCTCCTTGTTCGTAAAATAAGCATGTCCAGAGCTCTTACTCACCCCGTCCACACAGGCTCCCTGGATGCCTTCTGGAGCCCTCTTCTCCTTCCCAGCTTTGCTGCTCCGGGCATCTGAGCCTCCTGGCACACACCCCACGGGTGTCCCCCGGGGGCTGCACCTGAGCACCCCCTCCTCCAGGCCCTCCTGCTTCCCTCCTGCGCTCTCCAGCTCAGCCAAGGGCCACACCATCCATCAGTCTTGATGCAACTAAGGGATTTTATTTGCATTGCTGAGTAGAAGGCAGTTTTTATCTGGTATGTCAACAAAGTACAATATCAAGGCTTTATTTCTTTGGCAAACAAGGAAGACACCACTGGAGCAGGAGGACATGTTCGTGCATGGATGGGTGGGTGGATGGATGATGGATAGATGAATAGAAGGAAGGAAGGAAAAGGAGGGAAGGAAGGAAGGAAGAAAAGAAGGAAGGAAAGAAGGAAGGGAGGAAGGAAGGGAGGGGGGGAGGGAAAGGGAAAGGAAAGAAGGATAAATGGATGGATGGATGAATGGATAGTTTAATAGAGGGATGGATGGATGATGGATGGATGGAAGGAAGGATGGATGGATAGATGGAGGAGGGGTATATGTAGATATAGATACAGATCCATGTATATTAATGCTGGATGTGTTGCTTCCTATAAGATGAGAGGATATCTTACCTACTGACTTGAGTCTGAGCCCTCTCAATGAGCGTCTGAAAATCACCTAGTTTTCTAAAGATAATTGTTTTGCTCAGATACCATTTCATGATGGCCTAAGCTCAGGCATATCTCAAGAGTCACCCTTTTGGGATTTTTATGGCTCGAGAATGAAGTCCCTGCATTTGAGATTATTGTTGCTTTAGCTTTAAAATCTGTGCCTCTAGTGTGACAGGTTGGCTTGTGGGAATGATCAAGTTAGAGATCCTAGGATGTCCTAGCTCACCACCTGAGGCTCATATATGTGCAGCAATGCATATCTGATGGACACGTCCAGCGTTAGGCCCAGGAGCAGGAAGGTGAGGCTGAGTCCTCAGTCTCCCTCGTGGTGGGGACAGAGCCAGGATACAGGGGACTACGAACCTGACTGCTGGCTCAACCGGCACCACTGTGGCCCATCCAAGGAAACTGGCCCGAGCAGGGATGGAGGGGAGGGTGGGGGGCCAGGAGCGAAGGCTTTCCATGAGTGGGGGCGGGGCATTGGTCAGGTGTAGACAGAAGGACGGGAAGAGGGGGCTTCGTAAGGGAAGACGTACACATCCAAGGAGCAGGGGCTTTGGCGGTAAGCAGGAGGCGTGTTTTGGAGGCTGTGCTGGTAGTTTCTGGGTCACCTCGGCTCTAACGCCGGCTTTTCGGTCAAACCCCCATCTAGGTGTGGCTGTGACGGTGGCTAGTAGATGCCGTCAGCCTCGGCAGTCAGCTGACTCCCAGTAAGGGACGTTACTCTCCATGGCGTAGGTGAGACTCAGTCAGCCCCCGAAGGAGTACGAGCCAAAGCACTGAGGTTTCCTGAAGAAGAAGAAATTCTGTCCCAAGGCTGCAGTGTCACCTGTTGCCTGAGTCCCCAGCCCGCCCTCAGACAGCAGACTGGCCAGCCTCACAAGTGCGTGAGCCCATTCCTTCTGGTAAATCCCTCCAACCCCCCCCCCCCCCCCCGCTCTTATCTACACCTGTATTTGTATCACGTATCTCCTATTGGTTCTGTGCAGAGCCCTGACCAAATCTGAAAGGGGCCTCTCTCCTGACTGCAGGGCGTCCTGTGGAACACATCAGAGAGCAGTCTGAACTTGGGGGCCCGTTCTTTCCCTGAGCAGCCCCCACCCTTCTGAGCCCCAGCCCTTCCACGGGCACCTCACCTGTCCTGGAATTTATCGGTCACTCTGTGCACTGGCCAGCGGGCCTGGAGCGGGCTCTTCCTCCGTGATGGGAGCTTTGCTGGACAGTGGAGATGTGTCACAGAAACGACGCCAGGAGCCGTCCTGACCCCTCTGTCACACTTCTCGGCTTGCTCATTGAGACCCCGTCCAAATGCTGGTCCCCAGGAGACTTCCCAGCCCTCGGCCAGTCTCAGACACTATGGGACCCTGCCCACTTTCTCTTCTGGTGCCCATCAGCCAGCATCCTGGGTGCCGCTTTGTGTGTCTGCCTCCTCGGTTCCACTGAGCGGGACTTTCCTCTAGAAGTTTCCTAAGATGGAAAACTCCTTCTTAGGAAAGGAAAACTTCCCTCCCTTCCTGCAACGCTATCCCATTCTTGTCACCAGACTTCTGTGCCAGTTAGTAACTGCATATGTATGAACTTCCTTTATTTACATGTACATTTTCCTTTAGGGAACCATTAGCAGCTGCAAAGCAGATAGATACTGGGTCTTTCTTGTTGGGCCAGTCAACGTATGCTGGTGACACTACGGTGACAAGAGCCCCTTCAGAGAGGAGACTTCTTTTCTTGCTCATGCTGTGTGTCCGCCATGGGCCGTGACAGTCACTCAGTCACCCAGGCCGATGGGACGGTACTGCCTCACCTGGGGCCATCGTCAAGCAGAGGGAAAGGGGCTGTGGAGGACCTCACGCTGGCCCACTCTGTCTTCAAGGCAGACACACAGCTCTGCCAGCAGCCCAGGGGCCAGAGGCAGTCATGTGGGCTTCCGTCTGGAGGCCTCAGGAAGTGTCACCCTACACGTGCTCAAGGCAGACAGCTGGCGATATTTGGTGAAGAGCATCAATCCCTACCTACTTGGTTTGGTCCTAGGAACTAGCAAAGTATCTACAAGTACCAGCTACGTTAACCCGCCAGCATCTCAAAAGCGGAACCGGAAGCAATTTGTGCGGCCCACACATCTGGCAAGATGTCACCTAATACATGTTCCGTCAATCGTTGACTAAGTGGATGATAGGAAGCGTATGTTAGTGTCTTAGCTACGCCAGGGTTTCCGAGAAATAAGTGACTTCTGTCTACTGTTGGGGGGAAGCCTCTCTCTCTCTCTCTCGGGGCTCTTGGCGACTGCTTAGCTGTTTGAACTTCAGTATTCACCTCTGGGGAGGGGTGTCCCCACGACACGTGGTGGCCAGTGCACTGCAGGCCGCTATTTCCCAGGGCCCTGGAACAGTCAACCCCTGGCATTCCTCCAGCGGCTGGCTCCATCGTGGCCACGCGGCATTTCTCCACGAGTGTCTGTGTCCAAATGCCCGTCTTCCTGTAAGGACACCGGTCACGTTGGATGTAGGGCCCGGGAGGACGACAAAGGAACTTTTCCCTCCCTTCCCTTCCAGTCTCCCACCAGCGGCTCATCAGGAAGCTGGAAGCATTTCCAGGACACTCTGTCTGCAGACTTCCAGCCCCTTGGCTGCAGAGAGGAGCTCGGAAGGGTGGAAACGGACAGAGAGTCCACAGAGGAATTCCTGGCATGGGGGGGACAGTGGGAATGGAAACCAGCCATCAGCTCGGCTCAGCTCGGCACTGAGGGCGGCGGGAGAAAGCCCACCTCCAGTCTGAGAGCATCTTTCAAGATGGCTGCAACATGCATCTGGGCAGAGGCTCAACGCGACCTTCGCGAGGGCATTGAATTGTGCCAGACGTGCTTTCCGTACGTTTTTCTCATTTGCCTTTCCAACACGGCAGCGGGTGCAGATCTAACCCGCATCTCCCTTGTTGGCCCACATTAACTCCGTGCGTGTGTCAGTGTTGGAGTGACAGGCAGCACGCTGCCGAGGAGGGTCACTTCAGTGCTGGCTGGCTTCTGGTCCCCCGGGGGTCCCGCTGTGTCACCTGCCCCCCCGTCTGCTAAGCTCTGCCTCCCTTCTGAAAGCACTCCGGTGATCTGTAAATGCAGACCCAAAAATTGTAGAAGCGTCACACGGGAGCCAACCCTGAAGAGTGACGCAGTTCAGGGATCAAAGTTAAAGGAGGCGCTGGGAGCCATGGCTATAACGCTGTTTTCGTAACTTTCCATTACGTAAATGGTCCATGTTGACTGACTATTTTGAAAATTTCAGAAATGGAAATTCAGACTCATGCTTAACATACTGATACTTTACTCCTACCTCCAGATGATTTTTCCAGTGCTTGGTAATTAAATTTTTAAAAAAAATTTTTTAAGTCTATTTATTTTTGAGACAGACAGTGTGAGCAGGGGAGGGACAGAGAGAGAGGAGAAGAGAGAATCCCAAGCAGGCTCTGCTGTGTCAGCACAGAGTTTGACGCAGGGCTTGAACCCATGAAACCATGACATCATGACCTGAGCTGAAATCAAGAGTTGGACACTTAACCGACTGAGCCACCTAGGCACCCCATCTAGTACTTGGTAATTCAAAAAAAAAAAAGTAAGTAAGTAAGTAAAGACATGAAAAAAAATTATACTACCCTTTGGGGGGAAAAAAAGCCCAAATCTGCTGACAATTAATGGAGAACAGCAAGAGATCCAGCTGGAAACATGTTGGAAGGGGCCAGAAGTGGCATACTAAAAAAAAAAAAAAAATGAGTAAATAGAAATTTTATAAACAATTTTAGAACTTCAAAGCTATGGCCATTAACCAGTACTGTTTAAGCAAAAGGTAAATGATATACCCAGGATTCACTTAGGAATAAGATTAATCCAAAAATGAGTAGGAATACCTTACTCATTTGAGCCATCAATTCAGGGTCTCTAAGATCCGTCTTCTGATGTTTGTGCATTTTTTTTTTTTCAGTCAGAGGAGATGCCCTTTTGATCCTCATTCTTCAGGCTGGATTTAGCTCATTTTCGGCACATTTCTAACAAGGCTCATGTTAGGGTCCTACAGTCAGAAGTCACAAACTGGAACAGAGAAACTCCACTCAGCTACAGGGTCCTTGGCAGTATTCAGAACATGACAGTGAGAAAGCCCAGGTAGACGACAAAAAAAAAAAACAAAAAAACAAACCCACAATAAATAGCACTAAATAGCAAAGAATAAATAGCACAGGGGCAAGAAGATGCACCCACATGCCTGAGCTATGTTCCCAAAAGAGAAAGCAAAGAAGGCAGGTAGGCGGGGTCCCTCCTTCACCAGGGAATTTTAGAGAGCAGGAAACGTGATGGGGCGCCTGGGTGACTCAGTCGGTTAAGTGTCCAACTTCGGCTTGGGTCATGATCTCATGGTTGGTGAGTTGGAGCCCCACGTCGGGCTCTGTGCTGACAGCTCGGAGCCTGGGGCCTGCTTCCGATTCTGTGTCTCCCTCTCTCTCTCTGCCCCTCACCCGTGTATGCTCTCTCTCAAAAATAAACGTTAAAAAAAGTTAAAGAAAAAAAAACAAGAAAGAAAGCAGGAAATGTGAAACATTCTTTTATTGTAGCCACCCTGGCAGATGTGAGTTTGATGTGCATTTTTCCTAATGACTCGTTGTTGAGTACCTTTTCATGTGCTTACTGGTTGCTTGTATGTATATTTTTTGGACAGTGTGTAATTAACTCCTTTGCTTATTTTTCAATCAGATTGTCTTCTTATTGTTGAATTGTAAGAGTTCTTTATATATTCTGGATAAAAGTCATATATATATATATATATATATATATATATATATATATATATATAAATAATCATGTCCCATTCTGAGGATTGTCTTTTCACTTTCTTGATAGTCTTGTTTGCTGCACAGCAGTCTTTCATTGGATGAAGTCCAATTTTTTTTTGTTTTCTTTTCTTTTGTCACTTGCTTTGGTATCGTATTTAACAAACCATTGCCTAACCCAAGCTTGCAGAGATGTACTCCTATTTTTCTTCAGACAGTTTTATGGTTTTAGTTGTTACATTTGTACCCATGATCCATTCTGAGTTAATTTTTGTATATGATGTGAGGTAGGGATCCCACTTCATTCTTTTGCTTGTGGATATCCGATGGTCCCAGCACCGCCTGTGGAAAAGAGTATTCTTTCCACTGCTGAGTTGTCTCGGTGCCCTTGTCAAAAACGAATTCACCATAAGTGTAAGGGTTTATCTGTGGGCTCTCAATTTGATCTCATTAAACTGTACCTTACTCTCTTGGTTGCGGTAGCTTTGTAGATGGTATGAAACAGAGAAACGTGAACCCTCCAAGATGGTTGCGAACATTGTATCCAAAAATCTAAAGAAAATTAGTTATAGAACAATCAGACGAGTGAGCTTTTCCTATCTAGAGAATTAAGTGGCAATAATTGCACAAAGACGTGAGATTCCAGTGGTTATCCTATGTGTCTTCACAGCCGCAACAGCGGGCATTTGTTTCCGGAGCGTCATGTGGTTAGGCATGGTGCTAGGAACTCCACATGAACCTTGGTTTATAAATTCCACACAAGAGTCCTAAGATTCAGAGGGTGAAGTAACTTTCCCAAATTCTGAGACCGACTTTGAAGTATATGTTTGGTCTCCGCCCCCAGTTCCTGACACAGAGCTCCTAAAGTCCTTGAAATTTTGTGGGTGATAAGATGAGGCAACCCTCGGTGGGCTCCTGAATAGTTTCGGGATGGGGTCGGGTCACCAGAAAGACCAAGTCATGATTAGAAGCTTGGACCTGTCAGTCCCACCCCCAACCTCTGGGGAGAGGCGAGAGGCTGGAGATTGAGTGAACGATCCATCATGCCTACTTGGCAGAGCCTCCATACAAATCTCTGAACTGGAGGGTGCTGGGAGCTTCTGGGTTGGTAAACACCTCCACACGCTGGGAGGGTGACATACACAACTCCAGGGGAAGCAGCGGTTCCTGTGCTTGGGACCTATTGGACCTTGCCTACATACCTCTTCATCTGGCCATGCATTTGTATTCTGTACAATGTTATTTGTAAGACATTGGTAAACATAAGTGTTTCCAGGAGTTCTGTCAGCTATAATGGCAAATTATTAAACCCGGGGAGGGAGTCGTGGGGACCCCCAATTCAAGTTGGACAGGAGTGTGGGTGAACTGGGGACGCGCTGTTTACAAGCGGTATCTGAATCTGAGGTGGGGGTGGTCCTGTGGGTCTGAGCCCTTAACCTGTGGGGTCAGCATTCACTCTGGGTAGTTAGTGTCAGAATTGAATGAAACTGTAGGACACCCAGTTGGTGTCCGTGGAAAACTGGACGACTCGGTGTGGAAAACCCACCCACTTGGTGTCAGAAGTGCTGTAAGTGGAAGACAGTTGCTTGTAGGTCGCACAGCCAAGAAGCAGTGGGGCCACCATCAGAAGCCCGTCTGTCTGCCTGTCTGTCTGTCTGTCTGCCTCTAGAGCCTATACTCTTACTATGTCGCTCTCCCGTAGGCTAGTGCTGACCTTCAACTGGCATTGGGGGAGGCAAGACAACACTGCCATGGTTCAAAACCGGTTAAAATGTGTGTTTTTTTAATTGCCATCAAATTGACATCAAAACATAAAATTTTCCATTTTAATCACTTGTAAGTGTACGATTCGGTGACATTCAGCACATTCACGTTGTCGTGGCACCATCACCACCGTCCGTGTTCCCAAACCGAAACCATGAAACACTGCCTCCCCACCCCCCTCCCCGGCTCCCGGCGCCCCACCCCCTCGACTTTGTCTCTAGGAATCTGACTCGTCCAGGTGGCTCACACAAGTGGAACCCTACAGTATTTGTCCTCTTGTTTCTGGCTTATTTCATTTAGCAGAATCTCCTCGTGGTTCATCCACGTTGTAGCAGGGCTCAGTGTCTCCTTCCTTTTTAGGGCCGAATAATATTCCAGCGTGTGGATAGACCTCATTTTGCTTATCCCTTCATCCACGGATGGACACTGGGGTTGTTTCCCCATGTTTGCTGCTGTGAATCATGCCGCGATGAACACGGGTGTGCAAATATCTATCCAAGTCCCACATTTCACGTCTCTTGGGTGTGTGTACCCAGATGTGGAACGGCCAGATCATATGGGAATTCCATGTTTGATTTTTGAGGGAATGTTCGAACGGTTTTAAAATGCTACTTTTGAAAATACTTCCAGGGCTACTTTTGTTTTGACTGTGCTCCAGAGAAGACTTTGTCATCCTGAAATGGAGTTGTTGTTTTTTTTTCTCTTTAAAACAATAAACTCATCATTCGTAAGCAAATCTAGTGAATAAAACGAAGGATAACTTTGGGGGTATGATTTGTGGAACAAAATTTAGGTGTAAGGTTTCTTTTTTGTGTGCGCTTGTTAATTTTTAGGGATTGTTAATTCCAATAAAAGTGGTCACCAGAGGCAAGAGTAAGGAACACTTGAGAACCAGAATATCTAGCTCACAGGGTTTTAGGAGACTTGAACGAACGACTCGGAAAATTCACCTAGTACAGTGCCAGGCACAGAGCTCAGCCGATGGCGGCTTCTCTCCTCCCTTATCCCAGAAGAGGGAGATGCCGGCGGGGAATCTGGGGGCAGGAGCCTGATCTGGTAGAGGAAACGGCCCCGGTGTCGCCGGAGGCGTCGTGCGGCTCTCCTATCCAGGTTAGAAGCCACAGCCCCACATCAGAGATGCCTCAGTGACAAATTATCTATATCCTGTTCGGACAACTTGTTAACACTGAGCAGGAAGCATCTCATCTGGCAAGGAAATATCAAAGCCCTTCTCACCCTTCCCTCCCTCCTTCTTACTTCCTTACTTCCTTCTTACCCCCCTTCTTACTTCCTTCCTCCCTTCTTATCCTCCCTTCCCCCTTCCCTTCTTACCCTCCCTTCCTCCCCCTCCCTTCTTACACTCCTTTCCTCCCTCCTCCCTTCCTATCCTCCCTTCTTACCCTCCCTTCCTCTCCCCT
>NC_064807.1:3998289-4017227 GCF_023721935.1 Panthera uncia | reverse complement strand
CCTTTCCTCCCTCCCCTCCTTCTTACTCTCCCTTCCTCCCTCCTCCCTTCTTACCCTCCTTCCTCCCCCCCTTTTTACCCTCCCTTCCTCCTTCCTCCCTTCTTCCCCTCCCTCCCCCCCCTCCTTCCTCCTTCTCTCCCTCCCTCCCCCTCCTCCCTCCCTTCCTTGTGAATATTTATGGAGAGTTCACTGTGTGCCCAAATGGGGACATAATGGAAAAATGAAAACACAAATCCCTGCCCTTGTGGGCTTATAGCTGGTGAATTAACATAAAAAATGATAGGAAACTTGATCCTTGAATTGCAGATTATGAGATGACATATTTAGAAAACCTAAGGGCTTTTGCCTAAGTAAATAATAGAACATTCAAAGAGGTGGCTGGAAGCAAAGTTAACTTACAAAAATCAACAAAATCTTCTCCTTTTAAGTAGCAACTGGCTTTCTCCTGGTAGTGAAATAAAACATTGCCCACAACATAAAATCTCTGGAAAAAAACAAATTTTGTGAAAAAGATTCAAGACACACATGAAGGAAACTATAAAATCTCTTTGTAAGATGTAAATTGATTCTCAGATAAAGGAACTCAGCACAAGTTTCTGGAGAGGAATATATCAATCTTAAATGTACAAATCTCTTCCAAACATATGTGTATATCTACCTATATATACTTTAATACAAAACTAGATTCTATATGTATATATTATTTATGTGTTTAACCTACTGCAAACGTTAATGCATCTTACATATTTATTTTATAGATGTGATACAACTCCAAATATAGTTCTAATGAATTTTATTTGAATTATCAGAAGTTGTTTTCTTTATTTTTTATTTGTTTTGGACATTTTTTTAATGTTTATTTAATTTTGAGAGGGACAGCACGAGCAGGGGAGGGCCAGAGGGAGACACAGAACCGGAAGCAGGCTCCAGGCTCCAAGCAGTCAGCACAGAGCCCGACGTGGGGCTCGAACCCACGAACTGCGAGACCACGACCTGAGCCGAAGTCGGATGCCTCACCGACTGAGCCGGGAGTTATTTTAAATTTCTGAGAGCAAAATCAACACGTCAGACTTGCCAAGAAAACTTTGGAAGATATACGGTATGGGCTGCTTGCTCTCCCTCCCCGGAGAGAGCCTCGTAGAATAGAAGTAACGGGGAAGAAATGAAAGAAATCAGTAGACCAGAAATAGACCCAAATACATATGTGGAAACCTCATACACAACAAAAGAAACACTTTAATGGAGGGGGCACATTGGCCTTACAATGAAGCCCTGCTGAGTGCACGAAGGCACGTGAGGGGTTGAGACACGGGGCTCCATCCGTCCATCCGTCGCCGGTGGGGATGTGACCGCTAAACCCACTATGCGGAGTCATCCGAGGATGTTTATTAAAGTAACCATGTTTGCGTCCTTTGTCTTAGCCATCCCATTTAGGGACTCTTCTTCAGAAACGAGACTGCCGATAGACACGGACTCATTGTTTCTGCGGCAACATTGGCAATGGCGTGAGTCCATCCGTAGGAGCGTGGCTGATAGACTCTAGTGCAGTCATAATGTAGGATGTTGAAATATCCTGCAGCTATTTGCACACGGGCAGGAGTTACACATCTATAATTCTAAGAAGTGCCCACGAGGCATTGTTGGGTGAGGAAAGCCCAGTTTCAGGATAACACCTGGGAGACGACCCCGTGTCTTTGCAAAGGTAGGAGAGGAAGCCACATGAACCTGTGCACCTGCGTTTGCAGAGCGTGGAGAAGCACAGGGAAGCTGGCCGCCCACTGGTACCTGGTCGCCTCTGGGGAGGGAATATATTGGGGGAGGCGAACTGTTTACTGCTGTTTCTCTCATTCACGTGCTTTCTTTGACTTTACGCAATGAGCACTCACTCCTTTTCTCATTTAATAAAACCTAGTAAGGACTTCTCTACATGCCCCCCACATAAACAACCCATCTCGGCTCTCCAGAAAGTGGGACAGAGGTGGCCGAGTGCTCCTGACTCTGGCTGGCCTTGGACAGGAGACTGGGGGTGAGACGGGGGGCGCACAGAGCCGGCGAGGTTGGGCTTTGTGCCGGTGGCCAGAGAGCGGCCCGAGTGGGTCTGACCTGCGTGCCTTTATTTGTATCCACTCGTAAATTTCGATGTAATTTGAGGCTTACAGAAATGTTGCGGAGATAGATGACGGTAGTTGTATGACCTTCAACCACTTGCCTCCTGTGGCCACACCTCCCCTCGCCGTGGCGGTTCCCCAAGGGTAAGAAGGAACATCTGCCCCATGCTATCAACTGGACCGGAGTCAGATCTCACCTTGCCACAAAGCATTTAACTTTTTCTCTTTAATTCCTTCCAAGATATGACAGCTCCTCAGTCTTTCCTTTTCCTTCGGAACTTGACACTTTTGAAGAACACGGGTCAGGTATTTTGTCGAAAGCCCTCGAGTTCAGGTCTGTCGCTCTCACCGGTAGATCGGAGGTGATGTGCGTCCTCTGTGCCGCGTAGCAGGGGCACGACATCGGTATATGTTATTATCGGTGGCGTTAACCTTGATCATTTGGCTGAGGTAGTGTTTGCTGGATTTCCTAGTTAAAAAAAAAAGATATCATAGACTAAATGTTATAAGGTAAATACGTGTAAGAAATATTACAAATGATAAGGCAAGAATAAATAAGAAAGGGCAAAATTACTATTTTTGCCTTTGTAAATAATAAATACCTTGGGGGAGATACTTTGTCAGGATTGTACCTTATGTTTATTTTTTAACATTCTGGAACCTGTCGCCATACCTTGTGTAGAGCTGGTCACTAAATGTTTGTCAATTAAGTACCTGGTTCCCTCTGGCCCAGTGCTGTCCAAGAGCCATAAATCGTCACATCAGTCATCTTCAATGTGCTAGTGGAATCTTTATAAATAATTAATAAATAATAACATAATCAGCACATAAATTTAAATGTATAAATATTCTAGTAGAAAAAAATGTACACGTAAAGATAAAGAAACAGGTGAAGTTGATTAAAAAATTTTTGTTGAGGTCAAATACACATAACACAAAATTTACTAGTTAAAAAAATTTTTGTTAATGTTTATTTTTGAGACAGACAGAGGCAGAGCGTGAGCAGGGGAGGGGCAGAGAGAGAGAGGGAGACACAGAATCCGAAGCGGGCTCCAGGCTCCGAGCCGTCAGCACAGAGCCCGACGCGGGGCTGGAACCCACGAACCGCGAGATCATGACCTGAGCTGAAGTCGGACGCGCAACCCACTGAGCCCCCCAGGCGCCCACAAAATTTGCTATTTTAACCACTTTAAGTGAACGGTTCGGGGGCATCAGGTGCTTTCACGCTGCCGGGCAACCACCACCGCTGTCCGTCCGCAGAACTTTTCCTCTTCCCGGAGTGAAACCCTGTCTCATTCTCTCCACCATAACGACTCGCCTCTGTCCTGCTTCCTGCCTCTGAGGCTGGCGACTCTCGGTCCCCTCGTGGGAGGAATCACACGGCCCTCGCCCTCTTGTGACCCGCTCCCCTCCCTCCGCACACCGTCCTCAAGGGCCACCCGTGCTGGAGCGGGTGGTGCAGTGTCCTTCCTGTGAGCGAATCCGCTCCACTTTCTTCAACCACTCACTCGTCACTTCGAAGCTGATTTTAGTAGCATGTGTTTTGTTTGACCCCACACCCCCCCTGCCATGATCGTGTCAACACATACCCAGTGTGCACGGCGTTCATGACATGGCTCACGTTCCTCATCGCAGGCGGTCTTCGGGGACTGGTGTGTGTTTCACGGTGAGAGCGCATCCCATTCAGGGGCACGGAGCTGCGTGTGGCTACCGGCTGCCACGCGGGTCCCCTCCGCTGAGCACTGCCCCCCGGAAGTCACTCTAGCATCCGGGTGGGAATGGGTGGTCCCCAGCGGGGCAGCACGTCTGTGTGGCTCCTGGAGAGCCACCCGGGTGGGTCAGCTGGGTCGGCGTGGACCCGCACGTCGTGTTGGCCCGGAGGACAGAGGCTGGGAGGCTACCACCAGCTTTGCCTAGGCGCCCACCCTCCTGGGGCTCCAGGGGCTCCCCGCAGCGTCAGAAGCAGAAGGAAACCGGCTGTTGTTGTTGCCCGGCCAGCAGAGAAGAGTCCGGTCTTCGTGGCAGTGTGGGCGAAGGCCGGCTTGCTTAGCGCTTGCCTCGCGGGGTCACGGGCAGAGCGTGGTGACGTGTATCTGGGAGCCATACTGGGGGCTTCCACGTGGGACGGCGTGCTCTGGTTCCTTTCGTGAGGGGCGGCAGGCTGCGTTAGGCAGCTGGCTCCGGAAGCTAGGCACGAACCCGTCGAGCAGTCGGTATCCTGTCCTCCATCCATGCCGACGTGAGGCACCTGGAGTGAAGTCCGCTCTTTGTAACACGGACAGACCCCACGGCAGTCCCGGGCCCTATAATGGGCTGAGTGTTTGTGTCCCCCCAAATTCACGTGTTGAAACCCTACCCCCATGGCATGATGGTAGTGGGAGGGGGGGCCTTGGGAGGTTCCTGGGGTTAGATGAGGTCATGAGCGTGGGGCCCCCACAATGGGATTCTCGGGAGGGTGCTTGCTTCCTGCCTCTGCCTGACCCTGGACATCCAGCCTCCAGAACTTCGAGACATCAGCCACCCAGTCTGAGGCACTTTGCTGTGACAGCCCCGAATGACTAAGCCGGAACCTTCTGTCGACATGAAGGTCCACACCTGCACGCCAGCTACACAGTTTCCCTAAAACACCAGTGAGACGGTGGCATCTCAGACAAACCTGCCTACTTTGTGCGTTGATCTGGGTCGTACTTAGGATGGAAATACACCCGCTTGGCTGAGCGAGCCCGTGCCACTAAATACACGCTGAACCCTAACCCGGCAAGTTTGGTCTGAGTCTCCCCGGCACCTTCTCCAGTTACAGAAAGTACTGACTAGCGGCGCATAATTCCACTTTACAATAATTTCAGGAGAGTGCAGATCAGTGGGGACAGCCCTTAACTCATGCCAACTTGAAAAGTTAAGTTGATGGGAGGTTGAGGGAAAGAAGGTTGATTATGGCTCGAGAAGGACACTAATGTTATGGAAGGTGTTTAAAGGACAATTTCCTCTACAGGCCATAAAGCAGTGTAGGCAACTGATACACAAATATTTCAGGAATCCATCTTTCGTTTAAGAAGAAATGTGGACCTGGGCCTCCCATCCCGCGCTGTCAGTCGCGTAACTGAGCTGTCTCCGTATTCTCTTTAAATGTGGTACCCGTACGTCGGACGTAAGTGTTTCCAGGTCGCGCCGCAGAGTCTCTTGAGAGACAAGCGCATTCTAACTGGTCCCACTAATGTAATACTTATGCTAATGCAGGCCCTGTACAGGCGGCGGGCACATGCCTTTGGACGTCGTGCCGACAAGAGCGCGTTAGCGGTTTCTGTAAGCGGAGAAACCCGGGGAGGCTCGCGCTGGGCTGTGGGAACCAGACGCTCCCTGCCGTCCCCCCACTTCCGCCCCGCCCGGCCCCGGCCCCGGCCCCACACGCGATCGTATGCCTGGCACAGACCCACGCCCACACGCGGATGCGGGAGCACGTGAACGCAGGCGACGCCCAGGCACGCGCGCACTCACACACGCACACGTTCGTGTACGCGCGCGAGCGCACGTCCGCAAGCGTACGCGTGCGAAGACGCTGCGTAGCGTGGGGAGCGTGTGTGCGCGCGTGGCTTACCCGTAGCCCGGCTGCGTGCAAGGCTTGTGCCCACGTGGGTGCTCAGGTGGGTGGCTCGCGAAGGCTGCCGGTAGAGGCGTCTGGGCTTCACTGCGGACCGCGAGGCTGGTCACCGGGACAGCAGCGAGTGTGGCCCCCGCCCTGAGCACGGTGCCCGGACGCGAGGGGGACGCCACGCCTCGGTCACCTCACCGTTGACGGGTGCGTGGCTCGGAGAGGCCCCCCCCCCCCGGCGGCCGTGGCCCCCACCGGGAGGGTGGGCTGCAAGCCCGGACTCGCTCAGCGAGGCGTCTTCAGAGTCCTGCCCCTCGGAGTCCGGGGCTGTCTGCTTGAGAGCCTCGGCGGGGCCAGGGCCACGATGCGGGCCTCTGCGGCTCCGTCGTTTGGTTCCTTTACGTTCCTCACTTTAAACGAGAGCTGCCTGGGCTGTACCTGTGAGGCCAGATTTGTACTTCAGGAAAATAGTGCCAGAGAACGGAGATGGGGGTCCAATGGCCGCAGTCGAATCTACGCCGAAGGGGTGCCAACGCCACGCATGCGCTATGGGCTGGGGTGTGTGTTCGAGCCTCCCTCCTTTGTTTGGGCCAGGCATGTGCTTACAGGAAAGCATGTATTAAAAAAAATTTTTTTTTAACATTTATTTATATTTGAGAGAGAGAGAGAGAGAGCATGAGTCAGGGAGGGGCAGAGAGAGAGAGAGGGAGACACAGAATCTGAAGCAGGCTCCAGGCTCTGAGCCATCAGCCCAGATCCCAATGCGGGGCTCGAACTCACAGACCGCGAGATCATGACCTGAGCCTAAGTCGGATGCTTAACCAACTGAGCCACCCAGGTGCCCCGGAAGAAAGCATGTATTTTAAATGGTACAGGACAGTCCACAGAGAAAGGAATGTAAAACATAGCTGGGGAATAAGAAAAACACAGAATCACAGTGTATTCCTGAGCCCAAATGGAATCATTCAAAGACCATTGTTTCCCTATAAATTTGTAAAGAATGAAGTATTGATTTTTGTGTTAAAAGTTTTTGATATTGAATTCCAATGACTGCCTGAGCTCACACATCTGTCCTCATTTCAGACCCAGCTTCCACAAAATGACAAAAAAATTTTTTTCTAAAGAATCGGCCCTTGGGAATATAGGAAAACAAGAGTGCCACCAGCATGGGAGAGCTTTTGAACAATTTGTGGAAGACAGAATGGGGGCAGATGGATCGGATCCCATACAAAACCGGAGCAAAATAAATGCAGGTGTTGTAAAGGCAGGAGGGTTTGGGAGCTCAGGTCCAAGGTCCGTGTGAAATAGTGGGCAAACATTAGATGTTGTGTGGGCTCCAGGAACTCAGAAAATGTCCTGCCCATGGAGCAACTATGAGGGAGTCCTTAAAAAGAAATATATACCAGCAAAATAGAAATAAATACAAGAGAACCATGAAGACAACACAAAGAATTGTGAGCAAACAAACTGCAAAATGGATAAAGAGGCCTAATGGTCACAATATGGCTGCCACGGCTCTAGATCTTATGCTCTTGCACCAGCGTCCCAAGCAGAAACAAAGATGTCAGCAAAGCCTCTGTTGACCAGTGCTCGTCTAGACTTAATGACTCATCTGCCAGCCTGGCCATATTGCTACCCCTAAAAAACTCAGGGTGTGTGGACAAGTATAATTGGAGTGGAATGGCTGGGTGAGCAGTTACCTGAGTATGAAAGGGTAAACAAAAATAAAGGACAGAGAATATTGGAGTAGAGTAATTAACTGGCTTGATTTTATATCTATATCTATATCCATATCCATATCCATATCTATATCTATCTCTATATATCTATATCTATCTACATTTATATATGGATATATCTATATATTTGTGTGTATATATATATATATATATATACACATATATATGTATGTATGTATGTATATATGTATACATATATATGTATATGTGTATATATATATATGTATGTATATGTGCACCCAGACACATTTCTTTTTGTTTTTTAATTTTTATTTATTATTGAGAGACAGAGAGACACAGAGTGTGAGCAGGGGAGGGACAGAGAGGAGGAGGGGCAGAGAGGGGGAGACACAGAATCTGAAATAGCCTCCAGGGTCTGAGCTGTCAGCACAGAGCCCGACGCGGGGCTCGAGCTCACAAACTGAGATCATGACCTGAGCCGAAGTCGGTCGTCCCACCAACCGAGCCACCCAGGCGCCCCAGTGACACATTTCTTTTATGCCAACAGAGACCATGCCTTCTTTTCAAACACAAATGGAACATTCACAAAAACTGTTGCTAAAGTAGAAGACAAAAACATCTTAACAAACTGCAAAATGCCGAAATTACATAGGCCACATTCTCTGAACAAGCTGAAACGAAATTAGCTTTGACATCCAAAGTTTGGTAAAATGGTTCTTTCAAAATTGCAAAACACCCTTTAAAATAAAAACAACATAAAAACTGAATTGGTACGTTTAATGGATTTAAGAATGAATGTCCGTGAGAATACCATGTCAAACAATTGTCATAGAAAAATGTGTGGCTCTCAGGGCCAGTGTGAGAAAACAAGAGAGACAGAACAAGAATAATAAGCCCAAAGATAATGGAAGTGAGAAAGTCATGAAAATAAAACTAAATATTAGCAAGAGGAAAAAAAACAAACACACACAAAAAAACACCCAAAATGTGAGATAGGGCTTTGAAAGTGAAAAAGCATTTAAATCCATCTCTGGCTACTCTGAATGAGCAAACAAAAGAGAATGCAAAACGAGACACAAATAAAAATGAAAACGTTAGAAATGTAACATGCCCATGTCGGTAGTTTTGAAAACGATTACAGTTGAATACCACTCCATGTCAATATTCCTGAGACTCTAGGTGAAATACAATGGTAATCTGGGAAAGCAGAAATTTTAGTAGAACCCCTTCTACCCGATACGGTCCAGATTGTAGTTGGTTGGTTCAGTGAAGTGTGTCAAAGCTGGGAACCATAAATGTCAGTACAGACCTCAGACATTTCACTTTAATCAAAAACATGAAAACCTATTCACTTGCCGGTCTTTTGATGTAGGTCAAAGTCTTTTCTTTGAAAATGAAAACGGGTCCCCTGACTGGACGCCCGTAGCATCTTTCTTGCATAAACCACACCTACAATTGCATCGACAGTTTCCACTTTCTGTTTTCCAAGTACGGAGCGGGAATGTTGACAGCTCAGGTGATCTGACTGTGGAACCTTATCCATCCGAGCTCCTCAGACCTTAGTGTGTCTGATGGTCTCTTGGGGATCTTGTCCAAATGCACAGTGTGGCTCAGTAGGTCTGAGTGGGCCCGCTGGTCAGCATTTCTAATGGGTCTGCAGGTGCCTCCGGTGCTGCTGGTCCACGGACCACATTTTGAGTGGCCAGGATTCGGCTGTGCGTGATTTCTGCCCCGGCCCGTCATCTCCCGTTGTAGGACATTTCAATCTAAAGCATTATCTTAGTAACTCCACTCTGGTCCTCCTAAAGCTGCAACTTTACTTTAAATCGAAGGAGCAGGAGAAAGTGTAGCAGTCAGCAGCCTCCGAGAGCCTCCAGCTTATCGTGAGAACCCTTCCTTCAAAAGCACCCCCTGATAAGGTCTGAATGCTTGTCTCTCCACAAGGTTCACGTCTTGGAATCCTCCCTTCCAAAATGATGGTATCGGGAGGTGGGGCCTTGGGAGGTGATCAGGTCACGAGGGCGGAGCCCCCACGATGGGATTAGTGTCTGTATAAAAGAGCGCCCACAGAGCTCCTTCACCCCTTCCTCCTTGGGAGGATACCACGAGAAGCCTGTGACCCAGAGCAAGGCTCTCACCCGGCCATGCTGGGAAGCTGATCTCCCACCTCCAGCCCCCTGAGCTGTGAGCAGTAAATGTCTGCTGTTTCTAAGCTGCCCATTTGTGCTGTTATGTTACAGCTGCCCAAATGGACCAAGACACCCTTCACAAAAACCTAGATGGTACATATGGGTAAAATTATCCCCACCTCAACACCTCTTTCTCCAGTCAATAGTGAATGAGACATACACCCCAACTGTACGAAGCTAGTAGAATCTGTACCCAAAACTAGATAGAAACAGGACAAGAAAAAAAAAATCACAGACTCATTTCACTTATGAACCGAAATGTGAAAATTCTAAATAAAATGCTTGTGATTGTGTATTACAGAAGTGAAGTATCATGAACACTTAGGGTTTATACCTGGAAAGGAAGGATGTTTCAATATGAGAAAATCTACTGAAACAGTTTACTCTTTTAGCAGACAAGGAGAAAAACCATATAGTCTCTCAACAGATTCAAAAAAATACTTAAAAATAGTCAACACTCTCTCCTAATTAAGTGACCAAGGGAGTTAACAGAAAATACTTCCTCGACCTGGTAGAGGCCGTCTATCAGAAATCTACACTTGAGCCTTAAAGAAAAACATTAAAAATTTTGAATACACAGTGAAAATACCATTCTTCTGAAAAGACATCTCAGTATCATAAACTTTTCAGTTCTTCTCAAGTAACACAGATTCATTTCAGTCAGAATCCAAATAAGATTTTTTTTTTTGAGATTGGCACGCTGAATCTCACATCTCTGTGCAAAGGAAAGTACAGAAGAAACATTCTGAAAAATCTGGAGAAGACAAGTTAACAGACAGGAAGAAAATATTTAGCAAACAAAGGAATAGTATCCAGAATATATAAAGAGTGCCTACAAAATCATCAGAATAATGCAAGTAGTGAAATAAAAAAAAAAAAATGGGCAAGATAAGAAGGTGATTCACCAACAGTAAAATAAATACAGGTGAATAAAAAACATGTATGGAAATACCCAGGTCTTAGGGAGTTGCAAATTCAAATGAGAGTTTGCGTTTTGGGGCCATTGGTTTGGAAACAACTTTAATATTTGTCAACAGGAGAAATTTTTAGATAAATGCTATTCCACTCACATAAGGAAGAACATATGTACATACATGTAGCATGTAGTGAGAGCCAAGACAGATAAGCAAGCAATCATGAGGAACATTATGTATAAAGTCCACGCGTCTAGGGGTGCCTGGGTGGCTCAGTCGGTTGAGCGTCCGGCTTCGGCTCAGGTCATGATCTTGTGGTCTGTGGGTTTGAGCCCCGCGTCGGGCTCTGTGCTGACAGCTCGGAGCCTGGAGCCTGTTTCCGATTCTGTGTCTCCCTCTCTCTCTGCCCCTCCCCCGCTCATGCTCTGTCTCTCTTTCTCTGTCAAAAATAAATAAGGATTAAAGTCCATGCGTCTATACACGCCAGTGCCCAGCCCAGCCCAGCCCAGCCCAGATGCTCCAGATGCTTTACTGTGACCCAGAGGCCAGCAGGGTGGGCCAGGTACAATACCTCTTAAATTTGCTTAGGACATTAGTATTCTACCTGAATCTTGGGCATGACCTATTAATAGTTGTTTGTTTGTTTTTTTTAAGTGCCATTCTATGCCTTCCAGAAAATGAAAAATATCCTTTAGAGAGCTGCTCAGCATCAAATGTAGATGTTTCTTTCTAAAACATATCCAGGAACCGTTCAGCTATCAACTTTAGCCTTCTGGCTCCACAGAAAAATAACAATGCTAGATTACGTTCCCAGTGCCAAGTAGGTGGCCAAACCGTATATGTGACAGTCTTAGTTTCTCAACAAACTAAATATGCCTGAGGCACATTTCCTGAATGCTTCTTCCAACAGCAGAAGCATGAAATTATCAGCCACGCAGCAATTGACATCCCCAGAATGGCAGTTTGCATTCCGTGGGGGGAAGAGGCTCAGAGGCCCGGGGCCCCTTCCCCGCCGTGGGGAGAACCATTCTAGGCACATCCGGCCTCTGGGACCTGCTCTAGGACCCGTGCTCTGGTGGGGAGGATAGGGCTCCCCAGGAATCGATAAAACGAATTTGAAAGGGACAAAGGAAAAGACATGATCCAGCGTTAATCCTCATCGTAGCAATTTGTTTTTGACTCTCTTGGCTTTCCCCACCTCTAATTTTAGAATGGAATGAAATTATTTTTGAATGTGAGCTTGTGAATTTCCTGGCCACGTTAAGCCTTTAAATATGTAGCACTTTCTCTCTCAAGAAAGAAGAAACTCTAGTAACATGGCAATACATAGCTCTGAATAGACACAAGTCAGTGACTTTTTATATACAGAGGGTGCCAGACTCCTATTTGAAAATCTCCAGCAGCTTATCGTCAAGCGAGTTGAATCCCATCGCTTCCTGACTCACCGTCTCGTCGACATGCGCGGTGTTTGAAGAGAAACCCTCTGAGCCACTTGCCCGAGGGAGGCCTGGCGGTGGCGTGTGGGGCTTCCCTGACCTCCGTCCGGGGAGACCCCGGAAAGCCAGCGGAGAGCGGGCGGGACTTTGGTTTTCGCCCCTCTTTGGTTGGTTTTCTGACCAAGTAAACTTGGAACGGTGTCTGCATATCAAGGCACAGTTTATTGTTTGTCTTGAAGCCAAGGAAACCCAAAATGGCATTTACTTTGTTGCTCAATTCAGTTTTAATTTGATAATCCGCCCGCACCCCCAATCAGACGGATGCCAAGGGAGTGCCAGGCAGGGTCCCTAGAGATTGAAATGCCCCTTTTCCACAGGCTCAGAGGTTAGAAAAAAGGCAGAAACATATTACAGAGCCTCGTGGAGGGGAGGAGGGGTGGGAAAGAATATGCAAAACATCTTTAAACGTGTGAAAAATCCCGAGAAGTAAGGGTGCGCGGAGTTCAGACCATTTTCCCGTCGGGGCCTGCAGGAGGCCGGGCTGGGCCGTCGTGGGGCCGCCACCGGATGCTGTGAGGTCTCGGGCTGCGTTTTGCTCCCCTCCCTGGCCACCCTATCCATCAACCTCCCCGCCTCGCCTGGTCGAGGGGCCTCTTGGGCTGTGGGGAGCCCGCATTCCCAAACGGAGCCCAGTCCTCCGAGCCAGGCTGCATTTGGTAGCTGGAGGGCAACACCAGACACGCTTTATTCCCACTTATGGGGCCGCCTGTGGTATTGACCGTCACTCCTGGGAGCTTAGCCCCGTTTACAGGCTCCCTTTCCCCTGCATCCCGAAGTCACCCAAAGCCGCATCCAGCCATCTCCTCGACCAGTGCGCCTTCCTGCCTCCCGGGCCCTGGGGCGTCGGCTCCGCTCCCAGACCCGGAGGCCAGGCCCGAGGACGAGTGATTTGTTTCTACCGGCGTGCGCCTGCCCCCAGCCAGTGTGACCGTCCTGTACTCGGGGTTTTACAACTGGCACGTCTCAACATTCCTAAAGTCCCAGAGAGAATCTCAAAATAGAGTAAGAAATGAGAAGTTAAATTAGAAACAAAGGACCCTACAGAGGCTGCCAGCTTTGGGGGCAGAGGGAGTCTTGCCTCCTTCCCTGCCACCCCTCCCCTCATCCCCCAGCTCGGTCCTGGTTCTCTGCCACGTGGGAGCCACGACTCAGGGTGGCCTGTTTGGGAAGCAGGTGCCTAGTGGCTGAGGTTGGAGCCAGTGTCCCCGTCCGTGCCATTTGAGGAGGGAGGACCCCTGGCCCCTCAGCAATCTTCAGTGCAAGGGAAGGAGGTGCCTTCCTTCCAGCCGCCTAACGGGAGGAAAGGTGGATACGGGCGGAGGAAGATCAGATTGGCTGATGTGCCTTCTCCTCTTGGGTCCGGGCTGTTTCACTGTGAACTGAGCCCTGGGGAGGAATTCTAGATGGGTCACGCCACAGGAGATAGTCACCTTTGCTGCAGGGAGGGGAATATGAAACTCTCCCTCCACGAGTGGCCCGTGTTGCCGACTGGCTAGTGGCAGGTGAGGCCCCACAACAGGGGCCATCTGCGGGAAAGGCGGGTGCCCGCATCCTCTGCAAGGTGGCGCCTCCCCACCCCGCCCCCCAGCACGGGACCCCACCTGCACCTGCGTCTGGCCGGGGCCCAAGCCCCCTCCCCCGGGGAGGCGGCCATCGCCCCTCACTGGGGGTGTCAGGGCCGGGGGCTCCTCGAACTCGAGGTAGAAAGTCTCCTCGATGGATGGCACAGCCCTCCTGTGTCTCCAGTTCTCACCGCCAAGCTTGGCTTCTCTCCCGTGCACACTTGGGAAAGGGCTGGCCAGCTTGATGAAAACGGCTGAGCTCACTGGGCCGCCCCGTTCTTCCTCGCCTCCTCTGTTTTCGGAGCGGAGACCCCACATCGGCGTGAAGCATAGAATGAGGACTCAGGATGCCCAGACGGGTCTTACTGGAAAAATCAGACTTTAATTCTGTCCCGTGTGTTCGAGAAATCACCGCGGGCAGGGAAGACAGCCCTGGCCCTGTGCTGTCTACACCCCCCCCCCCCCCCCCCCCCCCCCCCCCCCCCCCAGAGGTCCTAAAGAATTTCCACAGGCACAAGCGGTTGAGCAGAGGTGTCCTGGGTCCCCTCCCAGCTAGAAGTCCGGCCTCCGGCCTCGGGGTGAGTGCTGGAGAGAAGTTCCCACGGGGTCAGGGTCTCCAGGATGTGTGCCCACAGACCCCCCCCCTCCCTCCCCAGGCCCCTCTGCCCCTACTCTCCCGTTTCCTGCCCAGACCAAAGGCTGCAGGAGCCACAGTGGCCACGGCCGATGCTGACGGAGCAATTCCTTCCGGTCAGTCTCTGTCCTCCAAGCTTGCGGCCACCCCCTTCTTTCCTGGGCGGGACCTCTTGACTCACACGTTGTTAAAAAGAAACAAGCTCAAACGGAGTCATTTGCTCCCAGTGACGGCAAACCAAGGCTTAATTACCGTTCTGACCTCTCCCGGGAATGTGACCTTTTAACAATCAGACGATTCCCAGAGCGCACCGGGTGAGGGGGTGACGTCGGCTGAACTGGGTCCCCACCCCACCCCCAGAAGACGTCCTGAAACAGTGCTTTCTCTCGCTAACCAACTTCTTCCCCACCCTGCTGCCTCCAAAACCGTTCATTTCCTAGAAGCTTCTTACACAGCCTCCCTGCTTGCTGGATGGGATGCTGCCTCGTTCATGAATCGTTTGATCAAGCCAATTAGGTGTTCATGTTTCCTCGGTTGACTTTAACAGAATGGATACTGCACAGGCAGTAAGGTGCATCCGCCAGCACCCCTCTCCCCCAAATTAGGGACATCGCCTGCGGCCGATGTTCTGCAATTCTGTCTTCCCCGGCAGGATCTCAGGCTTTACCCCCCGCCTGAGTCCCCTCCTCTGGCTTCCAAAAGCTCCCCCACCCTGGATACGACTCTTGGGTTTTCTGCAGTGGGTCAGGGGCTGCGGTGTCCGTGCAGCGCCCTTCCCAGGCAGCCCCCTTTGCTAGGACACACAGGATAGCGGGGGCCGCAGGAAACACGTAACACCCCCGGCACCAGCAACGGGCGTGGGCTTGGGGGTGGTGCTCTACGATCCACAGCATGAAGATGACTGGAGAGGCTGAAGCGTCCCCGCTTTTCTTAGATCGTGCTAAAAACGCCTGGCATTGAACGTGCCTCAAAATGCGTGGTCACTGGCTGTGCGTTGCGGAGTCGCGGCAGGATGCAGGCTGCACGGGGACGTCTCAGCCCTTCACCTCCGTGCGGTTTTCGGGAATGCGTGTAGCACAGCTGCTGAGTGAACCCCGATCTGAAAGACGGGCTTGGTCACGTCCGTAAACCTGAATTTCCTTAGCGTAACACAGGGGAAACGGTGGCCCGAAAATGGAAGGCGCGTAGCCCAGCGCTTGACCAAGATGAATCTTGACAAAGGTCCCTTATCTCTAAGGTCTTTACTACTGATGTTTAACTTCCTTGCGTAATGATCGGGAGCTTTGGTGTTATTGTCTTCCAGAAAAGTTGGCTGTGCGCTCTATCAAAACCCGTCTCTGTGACCTCCGCGCCCTTCTTCTGAGCACGGAGTGAGCAGGTTTTCTCTGGAGCACACGGCTCCTCAGTTCTAGAAAGAGGGAGAGGAGGCAGAGGGTTCTGTGCACCTGCAGGGGTGCGGGGGCGCTGGTGGCGTGTCAGGAGCCTTCATGTGTCTTCTGTGGAGGCCACTAAAAGCTCCACGGTTACTACTGAGTCTCCTCCAGCATGTGGTCAGTGAATACTTGCAAAGAAAGCAAAGGAAGGAATGAATGAATGAATGAATGATTTTCTTCTTTGTGGTCTGTGAGGGAAGAGAAGCCAATGGTCAGAGCTGGATGTCTCCCCGTTCCGGATGCCACGCCTGCTGCTGACCTTGAGCTAATCACATGGCCCATTGTGTCTCCCCAACCCCACTTACCTAGTTGTTGTAACTCCCACGTCCCAGGAGCGGCAGGTGCGGAGAGAACACAGGTCACTCGGTGCAGGTGTGAGGTGTCCTTCCCAAGCCCCACCTAACCCTCCAAGCCACCACCAAGACCCTCCCTGGCTCACATCCTTGTGCCTGAACTGCCTGCTGGGTGTGAATGGCGGACGGCGTCCGAGCAGCTACGGTCCTGTCTTGTGTCCCAGACAGCAGTGGCGGTAACTGCACGTCTTTATTGGCTGGCCGTATTCGACAGAGTATCTACCGACGCTGATGTTTGCATCTGGGTGTCTGCGTATATGTCTCGTGCAGCTTCTTGGCCCCTCTGTGGACGTGTCTTGTGTATTTAGACCTCTTCCTGCCTTCCACGTTTCTCGCCAGCGAGCGTCTCCCGTGCCTGGTCCACATGGTTTCAATTCCCAAGGTTTTTGAGTGAGCCAAGGGCACCCAGGTATCTTTCTCTTCTGTCGCGTTCCTCGTGGGGGAAAAGGCTGAGCGATGCCTTTTTGAATGTTCGGAAGAGAAGTCATCTCCAGGCTGAGAGGTGGCAGGGGAGTGTCAGTGCAGACATTAGTTAGGGGGATGAGTAACACTGCGGACCAAGAACAGGACCCCAAAACTCCGCCAGTGCCGGACGCGAACCCCTACCCCTTCGCTCCCTCTCTCCCCTAACCCCTGCCTGTTAAAACGTGTCCGAGAAAAGAACTAAGACTCGAGATCGTGGGTGTATGTGCACAGTGATGGGCAGAAGTTCGCACTCGGGGTTGGAAATGCAGGTGGCGGGTTCAAGAGAAATGTACCGTGTTCTCTCTGGAACGTGGGAACGTGTGGTCTCTCCTCCGAGGGCTGCGGTGATGCTCTTTCCCAACGCTTCCCCGTCATTTTCTGAGGCTCTGAGATGGACGTGCACAGTGTGAGAGGCCGCAGTGCTGCCCTGGGCCCCGAGTGCCAGCGGCGAGGGGCACGGGCTCCGTGCAAGCCCGGAACTTACCTGCTGCCAGTGCTGCTTGGTGCCACGGGTTCTGGGCTCCTCTGACAAAGCGGCCAGGGGCACCCACGGCTCCAGCTTCATTTCCCCCAGTCAGCAATGTTCTTAGTGTCAACCTGAGGCAGGGACCACGTGGCCCCTCCCGCAGCCCTCCCTGCAGGCCACCTTTATCTTTGTGGCTTCCTGGCATCGTCCCCCTGGCTTTCCCTCTGGTGTCCTTGGCTCCTCCTTGGCCTTTCCCCGGAGTGCTGCTCTGACTCCCTCTGACTCTGGCTCTCCTCACAATCAGACCCTGACACAAGGATTGCAGAGCAAGGTATTCACGTGAGAGATGATTCCAGAAACATCCCCCCGCCTCCACCCGGCATGAGGGGGCTGAGACAGCGAGGGGGCGAGATGGGGCGGTGCTCCCCCGGCCACACTGAGGGCATCCGGGGCCCCACCGGCCTAGGAGCACCTCAGGGCTGTCGTTCCCGAGGGCTGAGGGAAATGATTGGCGAGTCCTGGTGCCGGCCCCTCGTGACCAGCATCCTCCAGCTACCTCAGCTCCCGCTACCCTGGATTGTTATTATTATTATTATTTTAACTTTAACATTTATTTATATTTGGGAGAGAGAGCACGCAAGCATGAGCAGGGGAGGGGCAGAGAGAGAGGGCGACACTGAATCCGAAGCAGCTCCAAGCTGCCAGCACAGAGCCCAACGCGGGGCCCAAACCCACGACCCGCGAGATCGTGACCTGAGCCGAAGTCGGACGCTCAACCTACTGAGCCCCCCAGGCGCCCTAACCCTGGATTATTATTTGTTTGCGCAGGAGACCCGTGCCTTCCCTTCCCTGCTTGCTGTTGCTGGGAACCCAGAAGCATCCTGGGTGCTCACTAGATATGTGCTCAGTGCCCAAGTAAGCTGTCCATCGTACCTCGTATGAAAAATAAGCTTTCCATGGGACCGGCGACTTCATTAGGGAAATAGACATCCTCCTAGAGATCGTAGTGGCGGTATGTGATTGTTTTGGACCAGATAGTTGATTTCAAAAACAAAAACACTTGTGCGCCTTGTATAACCAGCGTAGTGGTTGTTAGCTCCCACAATACACGTCGTCGGGGCCGCCGCTCGGAAGCAGGCACGGCTGATTTCCACGTGCTGCTCTTACTATTTTCAAAATCTTAATGATTTTGGAAGATCAGGCCCCATATTTTCATTTTGCTCCTGCAAATGAGACCGCTGATCCTGAGGGTAACACAGGGCAACATTCCTGAATACAGACCAGCCCAGCATTTTATCCCTTCGTGCGTCTTTTCTGGGGGGTCAGCCGCAGGGTCTGAGTGAGGGGCCTGAGCACTGACTGGATGTTTTCTGGGGCCAGCTCATGGTGCTAATTCTCACGTGTGGCTACAGGGCTGCCTTGGGTCTGTTTCCCCGGTCCCCCCATCCAGTACCCACGGTGAGCATTTCTGCTGCTCTGGAGGCCCGTGACCTGGATCCCAGCATGGCGGTCAGAGGGCGTAAGACCTGCAGCGCTGTTCTCAGGCAGGCGCTATGGGTTCATGGGGTGATGGGCAGAGGTGGGCCTGCTTATGTTGGGATGAGCTTTCCCGTGGCGACTTCTCTTCAGTGTTTTTAGCACCCCACATTCGCAAGAACTGCAGCAGACCTTTGGAAATGCAATCTCTCAGGCTTCACTCCCAGAACCTCAGAGGTGGGCCTGGTGGGTTCAGGAGTAATTTTTAACAAGCTCCTTGTTAAGGACGAAGCTGTGAGGGACACTGGGCCACAGGCTTTCTCTCTGACACTTCATTATGGTAAATTTCAAACATATGGAAAAGTTGAAAGAACTCTGTAGGGACCATCAGTATCCTCACCACCCAGATCATGCAATTAACATTTTGCTACATCTGTTGTATCACGTCAGTCCATCTGTCTGTCCATCCATCCATCCATCCACCATCCACCAGTCCATCCATCCAACCATCCATCCATCCATCCATCTTTCTATCCATCCATCATCCATCTAC
>NC_064807.1:3964149-3998279 GCF_023721935.1 Panthera uncia | reverse complement strand
ATCTATCTACCATCACTCCATCCATCCATCCATCCATCCATCCATCTGTCCATCCATTCACCCACCCACATCCAACCATCTTGTAGTCTTCATAATACTCCACTCACAAAACTTCCTGCCCGGATCTCTGATTTTCGGTGAATAAGCAAAATGTGTCTAGGCAGCAAATGTTCATGAATTCATAAGATGCAACATCAGGCTCATAGGCTGACCACCCCTCCCCCACCCTGTTGCATCCTAGTGAAGAGCTGACATGTTTCTCTGCCTCTCTGGGCTGTAGTCATCAATCTCTGGTATAGATTCCTTTTTGGTAGGTAAGTACTCATTTACCACAAATAACTCCAATTCGTACATAAGTAAATATAAAAAGACATAAACACATGCATTCTGTAAAAATAACCTCACTGGTTTTGAGCGTGCTTTGCCTCATTCTCTGCGACCCTCTTGCCCCTGGCTGTCTGTCTGCGGTTTCTCCTCGGTCCATCCTGGGCTTGGGCAGTGTGGGCTCACCCCTTGACCCTCCCTCAGTGTGGTTCTGGAGCTGTGGCGTTTGCAAAGGGATGCACCAGCGGCCTCGTCTGTCTGGAGGTCCTGAGCCCTTTGCCCCATTTCAGAAATGCAGGGAGAATGTAGGTCCCCTGAGAATTTGAGGGCAGTGGGAGGTTTGACAAACCAATGCTTGGAGCCAACCCATTTTCGCTCACCCCAAAAGCTCTTGTGGGAATGTGGCATAATTCAGTTGAGCTAAGAAAACTCATTACCAGGAAGGTTCGTGGAAGGACTGCCCAAGGGCAGGTGTGGTGCAGCCTCACCGGAAGGAGAAGGACATCTTAACGAAACTCTAAACATGAGCCGAGCATGAGCTCCTGCAGTTTTCTAGATGATCTCGTGGTCCTACCAGCAGAGGACGGGTACTGCTTTCTCCTCGCCTGCTGCCCTGCCCAGAGCCCAGGTCCGTGCGGTCCTCGTGTTGGCCTCTGAGCTGGGTCCGAGCAGGTGCTGCCTCTGGTTCAAACTCCAGCACCCGTTTACAAACACGGGGGCTCGATCTGTCTGCTCGCACACGGATTTGAGGTCCGCCTCTGTCCTGGCAGCCCAGGGAAGATGATCACAGCAGGGTTTAATATTTGATAAAGAACGTTCTTAAAAAGCAGTTCTCAAACCCTGCATTTGAGCGACCAGAAGCTGTAGGCACATACACACTTATATACCTACGTTTCTTCAGGCCGCTGGAGACTGAATGGTTGCACATATATTAAAGTTTCTGGTAGCACTAAATTGCATTTAAAAATTAAGCACCTTAGGAACAAATATTTAAAGCCTTTTCTTTCCTTCTTAAAAAGAGTTTTTTTGAAAACAACTTGACCTTTTCTTAGGGACTTAAATCATTTCCCAGAAGAGATGCCAGATGAACTCCAAACCCCATGGCCATGAGAAACTCAGAGGTGCCTCCACAGAGAACTCCTAAAGGCTGGCTCTGCCCTCCCCCAACCTTCACCCCACACCCACCCCACACACTCAGATATAGAGCAACCAGAGAGGAAACTCAGACTCCCGTGGACACGTGTCAAGGTATCCCCACCAACCCCCCAAGCAAGTGGGCAATGAGAAACCACCAGCCACCAGGGTCCATGGCATCGACATCTGTGTGGGTAGATAAGGAGGAGAGAGAGGAGAAGATCTAAGATCTGAGGCAGGAAAATTACAAATGCTCTAACAAGTTTATGTTGGAGAGGATGCCCAGCTGCTGGAGGACAGCAGCCATAAGCACATTGAGTCAGTGTATAGGCCCCCCGAGATCGCCCGGGTGGGCGTACAGGCCCCCCGAGATTGCCCGGGGACGTCAGTCCTTGCCATATGGGTCTCTCCCCGGGCAGCTGGTCACACAGGCCTGGCCCCACTCAGAGGGAGTGAGCCAGGACGGGAGTGAGGGTGTGTGCTCCGAATGGCAGCCACAGTCCTTTTAGGACCTAACACTACTGCCTTCGAACGAGCTTCCTCTGCCTGGAGCAGCCCCTCCCTTATCCCTGTCCCTGGCTTCCTTTCCCTGATCAGGTCCGGTCATGGACCGCCCACTCTCATAACCACCCGCCCCCCACACCAGTTATTTCGTGTGTCAGTAGCCTGTTTGCTACACTCATAGCATGTCTTACCCTTGTCAATCATTTTGTTTATAAGAACGTAGTAAGGACTATAGTATAAACACATATAATATAATGTAATATGATATAGTGTAATATAATATGACTGATATGATATGATATAATATAATTAATATAATATAATATAACATAAATAACATGATGAGGACTACAATATAGTCATATCTAATATATATGCTATAATACAGTCATATGTCATATGCAGTCATATAATAGATGACAGTGAGGACTGTAATATAGTCATGTGTAATGTAATGTAATGTAATGTAATGTAATGTAATGTAATGTATTAAAGACTAGGAGGCAAGGAGCACGTTTTGGGTACACACAGCCATGTCCTACACGCCAGCATGGTGCTGGGCACATAGGAAGATCTCAATGACTATTTGAATGAATGGATACATTTGAATTTGGAATGGTCCCTGTGCACAGTGTATTCTGACCATCCTAAGTAGCCCGAGGGGTGGTGGGGCCAACTTGGAACCCGGAGGTGCCCTGGCACACCTGGGTCAGCAGGAAGGCGAGCGGGCCCTGGGAGCCCCTCGGGAAGGTCCAGGACATACCTAACCCTTTATAGCAGAGCTCTGGGGGACAGCCCCGGAGTTCTCAGCTGCATAGTTCTTAATGCCTCCAGGGTAAGTCCAGAAGCAGCCAAGGTGGAAGGCCACTGAGGTGTAGAGAGAAAAGCACGCTTTTGGAGGATTCTTCCCAAATAAGGTGCTTCCTCCTATCCGTTCCTTTTGGTTAGCACCTGTGGTTGGAGGAGACACGTGTGTTTGCCTTGACCTGAGTTCACTCTCACGTTTACTTCAGGAAGAAAGCAGACTCTGAGCGCCGACCAAAGGCCACATACTCCAGTCTAGACTGGGGGCTCTAGACCCGAGCTACTCACTGAAATCCCCTGGGAGCTGTGGAAAGTTCCAGCAACAGTGTCACCCCCTGAGAGCTTGCTGTGATCTCTTTGGGGTTGCAGGTGGCCCAGGGGGTGGTAACATGCATCCAGGGCCAGAACCATGCCCTGGGGACCCTGGACATTAGTAGCCTCCTCCCAGCGGAACAGCCCGGGGACCCTGGACATCAGTAGCCTTGTCCCAGTGGAACAGCCTAGAGACTGCCTTCAGGGCACAGCTGTTCAGGCCATACGTCCCTTGGGCTGCCCTGTATCCCCCCGTGCAAGCCACTATTTCATACAATTGGCACACGTTCAGACTGTTTCTCCCCAAGGTTAATCCTTTCAGTTAGTTAAGCCGCCACACGGTACGAAGCAAACACTGACCCCTCAGCGGATAACCGGCAGAACTGAAACGCTGTGATTTCCCCCCGGAGAGCTTCCCTCAAAGCCTTTGTAGCAGCGGGGGAAGAGCTGGCCGGCCCTGGACGCGGGTGACCGTGGTGGGTGAATGTTTGCAGGCCGCTCCGTGGCGCCTCTGGAAGAAGGGTTTCCTTCCATGCTGGGTCCACTGGTCACCTGCAGCTGTCCTTTGTCGTCCGGACTCCAGGGTGGTGGAGGGACGGAGAGGCAAGGGCTGTCTACACAGTGGATGGCTTGAGTTTGGTGACACCGGCGGCCGCTGCTGTCCTGGTGGAGGGCCTGGGGGGCGCGGGGCCTGGTGAAGGTGGCCCTGCCACACCGCCATCCCTCCCACGGCTGCCACTCATGCACCCCGCACAGCACCCACGTAGCCGCTACTCACCATGGGAAGAGACCCACAAAGGACCCGGGCTCCTAAACACAGGGCGGGCGAACAGCACGCACTCGAAACTGCGAAACGCCAAAGAAAATATCCAGCCCATGTTTCTCCAGGAAACTCAAAGGTAAGAAATTTCGTGTCCTTTTGTGCGAGAAGCTCTCAGAGAAAACACCGGAAGGCGAGGTGTGGTAACGCGAACACCGCCGACTCGTCAGAAAGTCAGAAAACCGCAAACAAACAGGGTCTCCGCAAACGTGGCACTGGGAGCCCCGCTGACCGTGTGCGAGCCACCACACTCAGAAGCTGGGGTCAGAGAGCTGGCGGCCAGCCCCGAGCCCGCTGAAATACAGGGACGCGGGCGGCGTGTGTGTGCAAGTTCCAGACAGGGGGCACGATGCGAATGCTCCGGCGTGAAGACTCAGAGATAATTACACAATTAGCAAGAATTTAGAGATGCGGAGAGAGCAAGAAAAAGGAAACGGGGGTAATTATGCTGCTTCCCTCGCCTTTCCCAGCGTGAGGACGACAGACAAGGCTTCAAAGTTGGAATTCAGCACGTGCTGATTTAAGCATATTACATAAGGTTTTAAAGATCGTCGTGAAAAGGCTAGAAGCATCGCCACTGATCAGAAACCCCATAATGTTGCCAAGACTGTGCCGGCACGGGGGTCCGGCCATGCTGGCACTTGCTGGCCTCTGCTCCACCGTGCCTGGGACCTCGGCTGCAGGACCCTGAGTCTGGGGCCCGGGGGTCACCCGAAGCCTCCCTCACCCACGTGTCTGGTGCCTGGTGCCAGCTGTTGCCTCGGGGGCCTCGGAGCTTTTCCGTGCCGTCTCCCCACGTCGGCCAGCCGGAGCCCCACAGGGGCCGGCATCCGGGAGACACAGGGAGCCGGTCTAGCCTTGGATCCCTTGCATTCTGCCGGGGAGGCAGCTGCAGAGTCCCCCCAGGCCGAAGAGGAGTTTGCTAACGCTGCCGGAACCCCCACACCCTGCGCGGGGTGAACAACACACACTCATTGCTTCAGTCTGGCTCTGGAAGTCCGAGAACAAGGCGTGAGCAGGGCCAGCTTCTTGGGAACTTTCTGTCGGCGCGTGGGTGGCCGTCCCCACTCTGCGTTCCCACCTGGGCCGCCTTCTTCGTCTGTGTCCCGACTTCCTTTCCTCATGAGGACGCCAGTCACCCTGGACCAGGGCCCACGCTAATGGCCTCATTTAAACTTCCTGACTTATTTGAAGAACCTGTCCCCAGACACATTCTGAGGTCCTGGGAGTCAGGGCCTCAACATACGAATGTTGGAGGGGGCCCACTTCAGCCCGTCACAGATGGGGGCCTGGATCACCACCCTGGAGCGGAGGCTGGTGTCACACGGCCAAAAGACCTGGGAGGGGGTGGCTTATACCCACAGGTGTGGCCCCATCTGGAAGATTCGCTCTGCCAGCATGATTCCGGTGTCTCGATACGATCTAACTGGAGACGAAGCTGGTTAATAATGACGCCTGGTGTCATTTACCGGGTGACAACTTACTGGCCTCAAGGAACAGGCCTTCTGGTTGTAGGGCCCACCCACGGACACGTCGTCTCCAGTGGGACGACCTTCGCGCCTGCTGTGTGTAAAAGTGTGCACGGCTGAGGCTGGGCCACGAACGGGAGGGTCCCATCCCCCTGACCGGGGGCTCAGACCTAAGCTTTGAACAGCACTTTAGCCGATGAACCCTTGGCCGCAGTCGCTGGGACTGCACACCCCCGCCCACTGGCAGGCGTACCTGCAAACTCCCAGCCTCCGGCACCTGCTTCTCCCACGGTGGCGGGAGGGGGGACACCCCGGCTCTTGAGCAGGCCCGGACGCCTGCAGTTCATGCCCCGCCCACACCCAGCAGCTCACACACACTCCCGGCCCCCAGGGGTCCCGACTGCGATCCGGCTGAGTCACCCCAGAAAAGACTGTGGCCGTGGGCTCTCTTTCTGCTTCCCCATCCCGCGTCGTTTCCTTGTCCTCCCTCTGCCCCCGCCCCTGCCCTGGGAACGACCCACCAAGCGTGCCGCCTGGACGGCAGCCTTCCAGGGGTGGCTTCTGGGGGAACCCGAACTAAATCAGATCCAGAAACAGCCGAGACCCTCCCACTTGAGGGAAACGTTCAGTTTTTCCCGTTGCCTCTTGTCGGAGCCCGAGTGAATGGCCGGCCCCCGGCTGTCCGCTGGGCACCCCCGAGCGAGCTTGGCCACATCACAGGAAGCCATGAAGGGGCCTCTGCGCTCCCCTCCTGCGGGCTCCAGGGGCGAATGAACGTCTGTAGGATTTCAGAAGCAGCCTCACTTCAGGCACCTGGTTAATACAGTGGCCACAGTCCTCCTCCCTGAGAGAGTTTGTCTTCCCGACAAAAAGCCAGCACAAGTGTTTGGCTCCAGAGGGAAGCAGGTGGCGTGAAATTTTCCCACGAAGCGCCCTGGCCGGTGTGGAGATGCTTCTGGGATGACAGGGCAATCACGGCCTCTGGTCAGCAGGGAAGAGGAGGGAAGGGGTGACTGGGCAGTGCTGGAGGGCCCCTCTGTGACCTCGGCTGTCCCCCGGCTCCCAGCCCTGCCGGCTCTCCCGGGTCCTCCAGCTGGGTTCTTGGGTACCTACCCAGGCACCTCGTGAGGCGGTCCCCTCCGTGGCGTGCTGGGAGAGTCCAGGCCTTGCGGGGGCCCTAGCCAAGACGCCCCTGCCCCCCAAGCCTTCCCCACACGCTGCTCTCCCTGGGGCCCAGAAGAGGAGGGTCCCCTTCCTTGGAGTGAGGGAGGGGGCAGCACCAGGGCCCCCCTGCCTGCGTGGAGTCTGTCTCCATCACAAAGGCAGCTCCGTCCTCGGGCCTTTCCCAACTTCAGGCCTGGTGGGCCTCCCTGGATCGATCGCCTGTGCCCACGGAAGCCCCCCGCCGCCCCTTCCTGGCTGTTTACAACTCTGCAGTCTTTCCCTCTGGAGCTGGTATTTGGGGAGGCTCAGCATCCATGCTGGTGGCATGGGGGCATGCCCGACACAGTGGCCGTCCCTGGGAGCCAGGATCAGACCGCCGACCCGGACCTCGTCGGCCCTGGGGGGGCCGGAGCCAGAACCACACAGGCTGGGGCCGCAGCCAAGGAGTTGAGACCCCGCTGGACACGGCCCTCAGACTGAACCGCCCGGACACCAACCCAGGAAGCCATTCTGGAAGGGCGTGTATGCGATTCTCAAGTGGCAGGAAAAAGAAACGAGGCCACCGGGGCAAGCTGAGGAAGGCCTGGCCATCGAGGGTTGTGCTCACTTTAAGTAGATGAAGAATTTTGCAACCCCGAGCCGGGCCAGGCTTTGGAGACTGAAGCGTTTGACAGAATGCTTTTAAAAGGGATTAAAATAACGTTGCGGAATTCGCCCGGAGGAGGGAGAAACAGCCGCCGTTAGGTTCTGGACGTGGGAATTAAAATGCATTTGTTGGCACTGCTCGGCCTGAGAGCTGAACCCTCTCTTAAGGAACCTGTAAATCTTTGCCACAGTCGCGGGCACACATGGATGATTAAACGTTTCATCAGAGGCCTGATACTTTGTTGTGAGTTCATTGTGGCTACAGGAAGAGGTCTGTAACGGATCTTTAAATAGCAAACTGCGGCTAAATTTCACTTCATCCATCAAAAGCTGCTGCTATGCGATGACCTAATTTTAGCTGCTTATCAATTCCCCAGTGCTTGTTGGTTGATGTAACTGTGATCCTCTGATGTTACATGACTTTTGTGCTGAATATAGCTAGAATTTAATATGAATCATTTGGACGGCGGCCCAGCTGAGCTCAAGTGTGCGAGGGGTGGGGGTGGGGAGGAGAGAGACGGAGACACAGAGAGAGGGAGGGACACAGGGAGGGACCACGCGGGCCGGGCGAGGTGGATGACAGTTCGGCCTCGGGCTCCCTGGATCCTGGGACGATCGGCCTCACATCTCGCGACTCTCCGGCACAGCACCGTGTCCTCGGCTATCATTTTACTCCCCCCTCCTCATCCACCGGCCTCTTCTGGCTGCCGACGCACGCGGGAGGCAAGGGCGCCCTGCTCCTGCCAAGATCTAATGAGACTGTCAGTAATTGCAGGACACTTTTAAATGAATGTTTTCTAAGCAGATCGTTGCCTTTTCAAAGGGCTTTCGTTTCTGCCGAGGAGAGCCGCTGAGTGGCTCGAGGGAGCAGAGAGCGGTTTTGCCAGCCCTCCTCCTTTTCCCTTTTCTGGATTAGCAGAGATGCTTTTCCACCTTTTCTGCCGTCAGGAGTACGGGCCCGCTTCCGTCCTCCTCGATTTTTAGGGCCCTCTGCGTGTGCCGTGTCATTGCTGGCTGTGCGTGGGTGTCTCGCCATACCTCTTGACTTGCCCTGCTTGGTGTAATTTCTTGCCACAAGGCAGAGCCACGTGGCTGGTGATCTCCATTTTCTGAACATTACGGTTGCAGCTGAGGTGGGGGGGGGGGACGGCGGATGCCGGCTGGATGCCCCCCGAGGCCGCCGGCCCAGTCTGCCTTCTCACCCAGGCTGGGAGGGGCTCTCTAACTCCTATTGGCTTCTTCTCCCAGGGTTGAACCCCCCTGGCTCATAACCCCCTCCGCCCTCTGGGTCCCGGGCAGCTCCCGGCTACCCTCTCACGCCTGTCCTCCAGGCAAGGCCTGCTGCCGTCGGAAACCCAGACATCCCTCTATCCTGCGCTCCTCCAGCAGAACCAGAGAGGAGTCGGTGGCGGGAGCCCTGCTGTGCAAGCCCCACGCCACCCCCACCCCCTTAGTCGAGTGCCCAGGGGAAGGCACGCTCTGTCACCTCTTCTTCCTTCCCTCTCGTGCAAACGCGTAAGGTAGCTCGGCTGGGCTGCTGACCGCACAGGGAGTTCCCAGGTAGAAAAAAGGAGGCCCAAGAAAAACCATCCTCCCATCCACCTGCCCATGGACCCTGCCCGCGCCACACTCCCCCCGGCACCCCAGCAGGTGGACAGGTGGGTCCAGGGGCCGAAGCTCTAAGACCCAGCACGAGAGCTCACTGGGATGCACCTGCCCCTGGTGGATGTTGCTGCATCCAATTTAACTGGCCGGTGGCAGCCTTGAGATGCGCTATGGAGAAGTCGCTGAAAAGACCCAGAAGGGAAGAGGGGACAGGCAGGGGCAGGCTTTGAGGGTCTCGACGGGAAGAAAAAAGAATCTTGCAAATTCACAAGCGGGTGAGCGGGCCAGAACTTCACAGAACGCTGCACGACAGGAGCTGTTAGTGAACTGGCTTAAATAATACAGAATTAGTGATGTCCTTGGCAACCGAGCGTGATTTACGGTTTGGAGATGGTTTTTTGGCTGAGTTCCTCAAACGGTGAAGGCTGATAATGATACTATTGACTACAATGGTAGAAACGATTTCAGACTTTGAGGATGATATTCCTTTAAGTTTTGGGGGTGACTGAAAGCAATGTTGGTGACTGCCAAATAGCAGTGACTGCCTGCATCTCTGGCTTCCGTAATCGTTTAAAAATTCTTTTCTACTGTTACTTAATGTGCATTGCTATTTAGTAAAATATTTGCCTTTATGCACGAACATGATGGTGAAATTCGTTCAGGTCAGTTTTATTAATTTTTTACCTAATCGTATCATTTTTTCTGCGTGTGTTTGTTCCATTTTTAAAGGTTGAATGTTTTCACCTTGAGGTAATTGTAGATTTGCATCCAGTTGTAACAAATAACACCCAGATTCTGGATCCTTTATCCATTTTCCCCCAGTGGTAACACCTTGCAGGACTACGACACAATGTTACGACCAGGATGCAGAAGTCCATGCAGGGAAGGTACAAGTCATGTTCATCGCCACCTGGATGCCTCACGTGGCCCTTAAATAGGATGCCCCACGTCCCTCCCCAGCCCCCCAGCTCCTCGCGTCCACTCATCTGTTCTCCATCTGCATAACTTGTGCCCTATACATGGCACCACTCAGTACATAACCTTTTGAGACTGGCTTTTTTTCACTCAGTGTGGCTTCCTGGAGATCAATCCACATTCTTGCGTGGGTCAACTCCGATCCTTGTTATTGCCGAGAGGTATAGAGAGGTGTGGAGGCACCACCCTTGGTTTAACCATTCGCCCTTGATGGACATTTTGGTTGCTTCCCGTTTGTGATCATTACAAACAAAGCCTCTGTGAATATCCACGTACAACTTTTTGCGCGGACGTACGTTTTCATTCCTCTGGAGTAGATGTCCCCGAGTATAATTGTTAGGTTGTATGTTAATTACACATTCAGTTTTATAAGGAGCTGTCAAACTTTTCTCGGGTGGCTGAACGATGTTCCCTTCACCCTCACCAGCCGTGCATGAGTGATCCGGTCCCTGTGACATGTCATCATGTGTCAGGGTCATAACCAGCTGTCCGTGGCCACCTCTTGGTTTGCATTTCTATTATTGTATGATTTTCTGCTAGTCTGAACTTTGAATACTTTACAGCTGATCACTTCATATGGACTTAGCCCATTCTAATGCGATAACTTTTGTTTGCTTCCCTGGCCTTCATTCTTTAAAAAAAAAAAAATATTTTTTAATGTTTATTTATTTATGAGACAGAGAGAGACAGAGCATAAGCAGGGGAGGGGCAGAGAGAGAGAGAGGGAGACACAGAATCCGAAGTGGGCTCCAGGCTCCGAGCTGTCGGCACAGAGCCCGACGCGGGGCTCGAACGCACGAACTTTGAGATCATGACCTGAGCCGAGGTCGGACGCCTGACCGACTGAGCCACCAGGCGGCCCAACCTAGCCTTAATTCTCAAAGACCAGACCAACTCAAACACCTCATCGGGAGCAGAGGATAGAGAACTTTAACTAGAAGCTTGGCTCTGAGTTTGGTTTGCTGCATTAGCTCGGCCCGAGGTAAGCTGGGCTAAGTTGTGTGTTTGGGTGCTTCCCTCCTGGAAGCATAAGTGAGAGAGAGAGATGCGTGGATGGAAAAGCCAGTGATGGGCAGTGACCAGGGTTAATCACCATGGGGGGTCGGGGGGGACCCTCGGGTGAAGGGAGCGGAGTGTTCACCCGCGGCCCCCTCCCCTCTTCGGCTGGGGGCCACCCCTGGAGCATCCGGACGGGGGAGGCCCCGTGGGCGGGAGGTGGGCCGGAGACGCACGGGTGACGGGAGGCGGCTGCGGTGGGCGTCGGCGACAGCTGCTGTTCCTGGCGAGTGCGCTAGGGCGTCCTCTCCGCACCCGCTCACTCAGCAGGGCGGGTGCGGGACAGGCTGCCTGGCTCGGTCCTCTTCCTGGTCCAATCTAAGTCATTACTGCGATTGCAAAGCATCCCAGTGCAAAGGTCCTGTGTGCTGTTTCAAACGTCCCCCCTCAGAATGCGGTAGAGGTCCACACAGATTCCAAAGCCTTGGGGGCACAGAAATGTAGGAACCCTTGGCCCGTTCTCCCGCAGCCTCCCCCCCGGATGACCCACTGGTCCTTTGATTCGGGCTACAAGGAGGAATAATTCCTGTCCTCGACCACGTGTGTGTGGTCAGCTAGAGCTGTTGGTGGATCTGCCTGGAATCGTGGCACATTCCTGGGTCCCACCCCAGGACACCTGCCTCGGTGGATCTAGGAGGACATCTGCAAACGCCCCAGGGAATCCTCATGCACTCAGGGCCCTCAGGCTCTTGCCCTGTGGCGCATTTACACCTCCCTGGGTTTCTCTTCTTACCCCGCACCCTGAATCCGCTGGGACCGTCAAAGCATCACATCGTGCACAGCGACTGTTAACATCTCTGGTCATGCTTACCATGAACTCAGTTCCACTCACAAAATCGGAAGCTGATTATGCTCCTGCTAAATAGAGGGGAACGGAAGGAGGTACCCCGAGAAAGGGCTCGGCTGTGACATTCACAGACAGGCTGGAGGGGCCACCCCACGGGAGCGCGTCATCCCACTCCTGGGAGTGAATTACATCCTCAAAGCTTGAGATGTTATTTTTCTGCCACTTCCACAAAGCCACAAGAGCACTTGACATTTCAAGGAGGCTCTGAGCGGAGGACATTAGTGGTTCTTGGTCACGCCGCTCTTTGCCAGAAATCCAGGATGCCGTTCAAGTCTTAACTGCATTGCCATCTGACAAAGAGAAGAAACAGCCAGAGAATCCACAAAGTGACATGTCCCACAACATTTTTAAAACCTGCCAACAAGCAGAGCTGGGAGCTTTGGCCGCAAGGAGCTTGCCCCATTCACAGGCGCTCAGGATATTTTTCCTTATTAAATCAGAAAACACTAACGGCAACGTAACAACCTCTCCACCCTTCCCCCCTGCACGCTGGAAGCCTGGTGTGTTAATTAACCTGCGAGTTCTTGTGAACAGCTTCGTCTGATTTTTCCCCCCACCCCGTCTTCTCGACTTGTTTAGAAATCTGTGGATCGGGACAAGCCGTGGGAGCAGCCTGGCGTCTTTGCCTCTGTTGGGTACGTCCCAGGCGGAGTCCCCATCTGCCGTGGCAGGAGGCCTCCGACCAGAACGAGCGCGTTCCCACCAAGAGGGAAGAGTTGGCTGAGCGGGAAGAACCAGTTGCGCCCACAGGCCGGAAACCTCTGGGAGCAAGAGGGGAGACTTGTAGGGGGGAGTGTGGAGCCCTGCCGCTGTGCTGAAGGGGCAACCCCTCCTTCGCTCCAGCCAGGTGTCCTATGTGAGCCAGCGACTACTCTATGACCACGGTGTTGCTGCCTGCACGTGGCATACCCAGGCTTGCATCTGGAATTTACCAGTATCCGAAGTACCACTTGGACCGGGATAAAAACAGAAACACCCCACCGCAGCTAAGATCTAGGGACGTGGTCTGCCTTCTCTTCTCCCCAGGACTTTGCTTCTCCCCAAATTACGGAACGGTTTTATTTTAGCTCCTCTATTCTTGTGTCTTCGAATTTTAAATTACACTTACTATCGAGTAGGTAGTGTGTGCCCGTGGGACACAGTTTAAAGGGAATGAAAAGGTAGACAGTTAAGTGTCTTTCCCAGCTCTGTCCTCAGTCACTCAGAAACCTGCCCGGAACAATCTGCGCATATGGGCTCTGTATGTACATGGGTATCACATCCCCAACCTTCTTCCCACTGGCAGATTCTGACCGTTTAGTAGAATTCAGATTGACAGAATAATTGAGCACATAGTACATAGAGTTCCACAGACCCGGTTTCTTCTGTGATGAACGTCTCGCATGCGTGTGGCCCATTTGTTACCATGAATAAGCCAGTGTCGCTATGGCGGTATTAGCTCACGTTCGTCATTCACGTCAAGGCTCACTCTTGGTGCCGAACGGACCTCCACCCGCACGTGTGTCCTACCCCCACCCCTGCGGTCGAGGAGGGCTTCCTTCGTGGGACCTTGTCCTGGCTCACCATCTCAGCTCAGTGCATCTCTGTGGAGGGCATTTACCAAGCGACCCCAGAGGGATCGGGCCCTGGCGTGGGGTCCCAGGCCTTGCCGGGGCAGGGTCTTTCCAGACATCGCCTGTGGTCACACTTGTGGTCAGTAGCGAGTGGAGGCCGGCCACGCAGGGACCTCTCTCCAGTCCGGTGGATCCGCGCGTGAGTCGTGCATGACCTCAGGTGCCCCGCAGCGTATCTGAGAACCCGCATTGGCCCAACGGAAAGGACGTTTCTATGAGGCGAGCCTCTATCTTCTGTAGGATCTGTCCCTTCATGCTAAAATGCGGGAGAATGCTGGACAAATTTCCCGCCTGCTCTGCAACGTTCCTCCCTTACTCCTCCTGAATGTCTGTATTTCAGACCCCGAAGGATAACCCCTGGCTTGGAGTGGAATTTACTGGAAAGAAAGGAAAGTTAAGAGCGCCTTTGGCAAAAGCCTCGATATGCTTCCAGAGCTAGAAATCAAGGTCCAGGACGCTCTGTGGGCCCAGCTCTGTGCAGAGCGGGGAGGCCGAGCTCTGCGTCCCGGCCCCGTGCTTCTGTTCCTTCCTCCACGTCGGCTGGGAGGCACGTCTGCACAGAAATTGTGCCGGGGGTGTTCTCCCATGCTTCCGTCCTGCACGCGCCCCGGCCTCAGCAGGTGGTAGCCACTGGGCCCCGCGGGCTCCCTCCCGCAGAGCCTCTGTGGTTGGACCCACACAGCCAGGTTGCCCTCGCGGATCACCAGGGATCTGGGCCAGGGCCGTGTTTATTCTCCAGTTCGCCGTTCTTGACTTTGGAAATGGATGAGCCTTTCCAAGAAAGCCCTTCCTGGATGTCAGGTGTCCCAGGGTCAGGGCCAGAGCCACTTCGTATGCCTCGTCCCCAAAGGACACGTGACGGAACCACGTCTTTGTAGCCACCACACCCGTTATTCGAATGCACACCCGCAGACCTTCCTGTTCCAAACAAAGAGCGAGAAGAACTTGTTCACATGTATGCTGGTGCTCCCGTATAGAGTGCAAACCAGTGCATTTCCACCGTCCGTTCTTGCAGCCACAGTGTCCAATTCCCTCCCACCCTTCTGGAGTCTTTTGTGGGACGGCACAGAGGAAAAAGTGGGGAAGAGGTTGTGATGTGTGTTAATTTTATGTGTCAACTTGAGGGGGCCACGGTGCCAAGACGTGCGGTCAGGTGTTATTCTGGAGGTGTCTGTGAGGATGTTTTGGGAGGAGGTTAACATTTAAGTTGGTGGGCGTTGAGGAAAGCAGATCGCCCTTTTTAATGTGGTGGGCCTCGTCTAATCAGTCAAAGCACTGGCTAGCACAAGAGACTGAGCTCCAAGGAAGAGGGAAGCAGGCCAGCAGATGGCACCAGGACTCGGGGGATGTCAGCTCTTCCCTGGGTCCCGGTCCACTGGCTACCCTGCAGATTTGGGGTATGGCGGCCTTTAGAATTCCATGAGCCATCTCTGTCGTAAACTGTCCTCCCCGCGCAAACACACCCTGTTGCTTCTGCTTCTCTGGAGAGCCCCGACTAGTGCAAGGGAAGGCAAGGCGCAAGGGAGCGGAGTAGTTTCTGCTCCTCTGCAGCTGAGGGGCTGGCGACACACACCAGCTGCCTCGGGGGCCAGGAAAGGAAACTATGCCCGCAAACCGTATTTTCCGAGATACAAAGAACGCCTGCTTTACCTCCGTGTCTCACTTTCGCCACGCGGCGGGTTTACTGGGTCCTTGCTACAATTAAAGGCAGAGCCGAGGCATTTGATGCTTCCTAACTAAAACTAAGCAAGTAAAAAGCAGGGAAAGCAAACGGACCGTGGGATCCTGGGCTGCGTCCTGGAACAGGAAAGAACATGGCGAGCTCAGGGGAAAGTTTGGAGTTTAGTGGATAGTCACGTTGGCCTCTCAGAGTTGACAGGTGCATCGGGGTTAGGTGAGACATTGCCAATGGGCGAGGCTGGCAAAAGGGGCACTGCCTTTGCAACTTTTCCGCAAATAGGAAGTCACTCCCAAACTGAACACTCATTTTAAAAAACTAGGCGGTGAACAAGGGTCCGCGGGAGACGAGGGGCAACGCTTAACAGGAGTGACGGGATTGCAGGCGATACCACTGTCTTTCAGTTTAGGGGAAAGTAGCAGCATTAAATTGTTAATTTGCATGCTCACAGATCTTGAACGGTCCTTAAGAGAAATGAAATGTTACTGTATCCTAAAATGATGTAGAATCACCACCTTTCTGCGGCTGAAGCAGAGGAGAGGGTGTCTGCGGAGAGGCTGGGGGCCAGATTCTGTCTGTTGTCTGGGAGCCCTGGCCCTGGTTGTGGTGACCATGCATTATGGGGAATGAAGGGGGGGCTTTATCTGTGCCTCAGGGGGTCCTGGGAGAGAGACGGCAACAGGAGAAGTCGTGGGCATTCTGTGACCCACAGGTGCAGGCAGAGAAGCCCAGGGCAACAGGTGACAGGAGACAGCCAGGACGGACGTGACCCCACAGCTCTCCACGGACAGGGTCAGAAATCGAGGCCGGCCCTGGACACAGGCAGTGAACTTCCTGCAAGGGGGCCGTACCCTTGCGGGAGGTGGGGGGGGGGGGTCAGGTTGCATGCATGTGCTTTTCCTGAGCGGCCACCACGTTTTCGTGGCTCCAGGAGTCAGGGTTGGGGCCAGATTAAGAAAAAACCCAAAGCCCCAAGTGCTGTTAATTTCAAGCTTGGTTGGCAATTTGGGTAAGAGGTAAGCTGTGTTTGGTGTGCAGGGCGGGGGAGAACCACAGGGCTGTCACCGCAATCAGAGCGTGAGCCCGGGAGAGAGAAAGAAACACTTGAGAAGGCACTTGACCTTTTCAATGCTGAGCTCTAAAAATAGGGGTGGGGTGTAGCGATGGCTTCACGGAGGTGGAGGCGGTGAGTAAGCCAGGCTCCGCGGCCTGTTTGTGCCTACAGGCCTGGCTCCTCTCCCAGACGTCAGCCGCCCAGCCCTGTCTCCTGTGCCAGGCGAGCCCGGGAGCCGCCCGTCACCTGGCCCGGGTCCAGGTCTCCTCCTGGCCGGAGGAGCGGAGGCCCGGGACCTCTGGTCAAGCGCAGCGTCTGTTGGGTTTCACCTCGATGCTCTGCCTCGTGACCACGTTAACCTTCCCTCCACGTTTCACCAGGAAGGACGCAGACCTTGCTGGCCAAGTCGGGCTTTGTCTAAACATTTCCTTTAAACTTCTTCCAGCTATTTGGTTGGAGCCTCCGGTTTCGGGGTCCATGGCAGAGCCCCCAGAGCCACCGTGCTCGCTGGGTCCCGGAGGAAAAGGCAGGGCCGGGGCGGGGTCCTCCGCAGCAACCCCTCGTCCGTCACCAAGTGCCGGCCGGACCCCCTGACGAAGCGGGTTCTCCGGAGCGGATCCGGGCGGCTGTGCCCTGACAGTCACGTGGGCCTCAAGGTGAGAGGGCCTTCGTGAAATTTCTGAGCACAGGGCCCTTGCCTTTCTGTCCTCGCTCTCTCACATTTTGCTAGAAAATCCTGCGTGACCCCTTGCCGGCTGGAAGCCGGATTACGTGGCGAGGCTAACGATACCCTTCTCCCCAGCTAAGCCACAGCCCCTCTATGCCCTCACCTCTCGGGGAAATCGAAATTGCTGGGATCTTGTCACCTCTAGGTTTCTCCCTGGGGCAGTCAGGTCAAAGACCGTCTGTCCCCTCTCTCTTTTTCTCCAGGGACTTTAAAAGCAAATCAGATGGAGGAGTTTATCTTGTTCCTCGAGGGCCGGGCGGGCTTTGCTCGCTCCGGCTCTCTGGGGAGGGGTACCCGGACCCGCATCCGGACCCGGCAGCCCCTTCCCTCCTGTGCGCTCCCCGACGGCTTGGGCCAGCGAAGCGAGCCCTCCCTTTGGCTCTGCAGGCTCATGTGACTCGAGGGGGGGCGGTCCGTGCTCACTGTGGCCATTTGGCTGGCTTTGTGGCCCCACCGTGGTGGCACGGAGCCGCCCTCCTTATTACCTAACTCGAGAAGCTGGGAGAGCGGCTGAAAACCCTTGCTCAGAGCCCAGGGACTGACGGAGCCCTTCCGTTCTGTGAGCCGAGCGGGGCCCTCTGGGTCCGCTGGCATCCTTGGGTTGGCTCCCCACCGGGACGTCTGGGAGACAGGCAGTGCGATGTCATCCAGACCGGGAACTTCTGGCCCCAGGTGTTTCACCCGTCTGCAGACAGACCCCCTCCCCGAGGAGGGCACCCCACGTCCCACCGAGGGCACCGGCCAGGGTGGGTGACAGCCCCCAGTGTCGGCAGTGACTTACCACCCGGAATGTTCTCCAAGCAGGCCTGGGTGGTGCCCTCCTCGGGAGGCCTGTGGCCTGGCCGCCAAACAGGCGTCCGTCCTAGGAAGCCATCTGGCAGCTGCGAACTAGGGGACGGGTCAGGATGCGACGTGTTCCCCGAGCCCCTGTTTGCATTTTACCCTTGACAGAGACTCCCAGAGCGTGCCGCTCGACCTCACAAAGAGTTCAAGACGGCCGGCACCTCACAGACCCGCCGGGCGGCCGGTTCGGATGGCGTCTAGTTCAGCCAACACGCAGCTTACGGGATTTCCTTCCCCGTCCCCTGATGGAGTAACCGATGCCTTGGCGGAGGGCTCTTAGCCTGGCCGTGCCCTCGGCCTCCTGGGCATCCGGGCGAAGGCCACACGGGCGCGGTCAGACGGCGCTCTTAATAGATGAAGGACAGGAGGGGTGGGCACAGCGGACTTTCCAAAGACAGGCACAGTGTCCCTCCAGCCCCACGCTTTCCTTCAGAATCACCTTGTCACACACCCTCCCCCTCCACGCTCCGGGGTCCCTGCCCCCCCCTCAAGTCTGGGTGGCCTGACAATACTTGGCGTGACAGAGTAAGGTGGACGTGGCCAGCGTCTCCGTCTGCCTCTGCTTCCCAAGGGAAGGCAGCCGGGTAGGAGTGCAACCAGAGACCAGGCCGGGGCGTGCGGCCTGGGGTGCCGTGCTCGGACGACCTCTGAGAGGGCGGCGAGCTGACCTGTGAATCCCCCCAGCCCGGCCTGGGCCACACGGGGCAGGTCAGAGCTGCGCGGCCGGACTGACCCCCCCACCCCCCGCCCTCCCCCGATCTCCTGACCTCCAGAATCGTCAGCAAAAGAAAATGGCAGTCTGGGGCTGTAAGGTTGTTTCCCTCTCTTTTATTTACTTATTTTTTGGTGTGTGGGGAGGTGTTGTTACTTAGTAATAATAATAAAAAAAACCAGAACATGAGGTTCCTGAGGAAATTATATTAAAATACTTAATATTTTAGCATAGGTTAGGATGGTTAATTTTATGCATCAGCTTGATGGGGCCCTCGGAGTGCCCAGATATTTGGTCAAGCATGATTCTGAGTGTGTCTGTGAGGGTGTTTCTGGATGAGATCAGCATTTGGTTTGGTAGACTGAGTGAGGCAGGGGGCTCCCTGCCCCTGCCATGTGGGTGGGCCACATGTAATCAGGTGAAGGGCCCGACTAGAACAATTAGATGGACCAAGAATAAGAGGCAATTCTTCCTGTCTGGCACTCTTTGAACTGGGACATCAGCCCTTTTCATGCCTTTGTCCTGGAACCACCCCATTGGCTGTCCTGGGTCTCCAGTGTGCTCACTTACCCCACCGACCTTGGGACTTGCGGGCCTCCACAACTGCCTGAGCCAGTTCCTTATCAGAATCTCTCTCTCTCCCCATCATGTTTTTAAAAATTCTTTTTCAGTGTTTATTTACTTTTGAGAGAGAGAGACAGAGCGTGAGTGGGGTTGGGGCAGAGAGAGGGGGAGACACAGAATCTGAAGCAGGCTCCGGGCTCCGAGCACAGTGCCTGGTGTGGGGCTCGAACCCACAAACCGTGATATCGTGACCTGAGCCGAAGTCAGACGCTCAACCGACTGAGCCCCCCTCCACCCCCGGGTGTCCCAATCTCTCCATCCTATAGGTTCTGTGTCTCTGGAGAACCCTCACTAACACACAGGCCACACCCGCGGCAGGACTCCTGGAGGTTAAGTCACAAAGGCAGTGCACTTTGTTCGCACGTGTCCGCATGCCAGGACAGCTAGAAAACACTTGGCAAGCACCCGGGATGCAGGGAGATGACACAAGTCCTGGGGCAATAGAAGGAAGTCGAGGGAGCAGGACCCCTGCCCCCCACCCCCGCCCCGGGAGCTTCCACTCTGCTTGGAAGACCCTCAGAACGTGAGCTGATGGGCAATGGCGGGGCAACGGGCCAGCCCCCCGGGTGGGCCCCGTGGCACCCTAGATCGGGGAAGAGTCCGCTCAGATCCCCCAGGAAAGTGAGCGGCGGTCTGTTTGCTTGGGTGACGGCCTGTCCACGAGCACAGCAGGACGTGCCCAGCTTCGGGGCACCCGGGCGGCTCAGTCGGTGAGCGTCTGACTTCGGCTCAGGTCGTGATCTCGCGGTTCACGAGTTCGAGCCCCGCGTCGGGCTCCGTGCTGCCAGGGCAGAGCCTGCTTTGGATCCTCTCCAGGATGCAAAGAAGCCAAGGCCCAGACCTTCCGGAAGGCCAGGGGTGTGTCTGCCGTGAACTGGGAGCATTGAAGTTCCTCCTCGTCGACACGTCTCGGCTCCTGACCCGGCTGCCGTCTCCCCCCCAGACAGGACCCTCTGGGCACGGCCCCCTGGGGGGGGGGGGGACGCTGTTCCCTGGCCCTGGTCCACGCTCCCCGTTACTCTACATGCGGGGCCTGTTCTGAAATACACTTCCGTGGCCTCCGTTCCTTATTTGTCTCTCAACGGCTCCTGAACTCACAGCACACTAGTAAGAGGATTTGATTACATACCGAAGGCCTGAGAGCCTCCCGTGCAGTATCCTGAAAATACCTGGAGTCCCGGCCGGACTTTGCTGTGTGTGTCTTGGGGGCGGGGGGGGGGGGGGGGGGTGGCTCTGGCTACAAAGGGCACATGCCTTGATTCAGAGGTTCCCCAGGGTTGTCTTGGTCTGAGCTCGTGGTCGAGGGAGGCCAGCCTGGTGCCGGCTTCTACCTGACCTTGCTGGGGAGTAAGAACTTGGTGTCCCTTCCTGCAGAGTGACAGAGGGTCCCAGGGGACGTGTGCTGAGTGAAGGGACATTGTTCCCTCCCGTGGGATGTCCAGGCGGCTGGCCGGATTCCCTCCCGTCCTCATCTGAGCACTGCTCCCTGCCCCTAGAACGCCTGGCTCGGTGATTCTGGGAGTTCCTGGCTTCTGTCCTGGCGAGCCTCCCCATCCTGGGTCCTGCCGTGGCCACCGGGTGCCCTGATGGTCCGCTGGCTGTCACGGCTGGTCCTGCCAGCACAGCAGGGCCATGGTGCATGACATGGAGACGTCGGAGCGGCTGGGCAAACCCCTGACTGCACCCCTCCCCTGAGGACGAGGTGTGGGGGGACGAGCCAGAAGGGCAGAGTGCTGCAGTGTGCCACCCCAGCACCTGTACAGTGCAGGCTGCAGGGCCAGCAGAGCGCTGGGCATGGACTTGGGGGCAGCGTGCGGGCCGCCCCGGAAAACCACGACCCGCAGGGACCAGTAGCTGCTTCTGCCTCACGAAAGCCCTCTGTAGGCCCCCTCTGTACCTCAGAAGGGGGTTCTGGGAACGATCATGGAGGCACGATCACATCTGGTTCTGGTCAATCCTAACACAAAGCGCCACGGTTAGGTCTTACGTCTCATCTGTGCCATGCCATTTCCTGTGTCTTGCCCAGGCTGGGTGCTGACCACGTGCTTTTTGAGGGATGGGAGGGAAACGGGTGAAGGGGGTGGATCAGATGCGGCCACAGACCCCGGCCTTCGTTTCGGGGGCACCAGCCGGTCACTGTGATGGCACGTGCACGACCCTCCCCCAGGAGGGTTTTTGAATATGACAAAGTTGCTGTGGACGTCCCTGGACGAGCTTCCGTGCCACCTGCTCTCCTGTCTCTGGGATAAACGCCCATGTACCCGACTCCTGGCTTGTGTGGGGCTTGTGCATTTGCTTTTATAAGAAACGGCCTGGGCGGTTTTCAGAGCGACTGTAGTATCTTACATTCCTACCCATACACTTTAGTTTTGTTTGTTTTTTCAGTTTATTTTGAGACAAAGAGAGAGAGAGAGAGAGAGAGAGAGAGCATGAGCGGGGGAGGCACAGAGAGACAGGACCTGAAGCAGGCTCTGGGCTGACAGTGCACAGAAGAGCAGGAGGGGGCCTGAACTCGATAGATGGACTGTGTCAGTGTCCAAGTTGTCACTGTGATAGTGTGTTATGGTTTTGTAAGATGACACCGTTAGGGAGACGGGGTAAGAGCACCTGTGTGTGAATCTACAATTATCTAAAAAAACCAATTAAACAGAATATATGGCATCACTGTAAGAGTAGGCCTCTGGGCCCGTGCTGATGTCGGTACTGGATTTTCTGATTCTGGTGGCTGAGCGTCGGTGGCTAAGAGTCCCGTCTGCTGGTGAGCTGGTCCTCTTCTAAAGGTCGACTCTCCCTCACGCACCTACGAGAAGAGGCCTTTCATTTTTTTCATTGTTTTACAGTTTATTTATTTATTTTGAGAGCGAGCACAAGGGGGGGAGGGGCAGAAAGTCAGAGAATCCCAAGTAGGCTCCGTGCCATCAACGCAGAGCCCGATGTGGGGCTCGATCTCACACACCGCGAACCAGGACCTGAGCCAAAATGGAAAGCTGGAGGCCTAACTGGCTCAGCCACCCAGGTGCCCCAAGAAGACCCGTCTTAAAGGCAGACCCAACTCCACCCCCTCTCCGGTCCATTTTGGGGCACAGAAAGGTGAGCTGGGGAGAACCGAGGGAAATGCATCCTTGGCGGCTGGGCGCTGCTGAGGGCTGTCCGCGGCGGCCGAGGGAGGACGGCGAAGAGCCGCGTGTGTCTGGGAGAAGAGAGACCCAGCGTCTCCCAGGCTGGAAGTCCGGGGTGGACTCCGTCGCTCCCTCGGGCATAAAAGCCAAGTGTGAAAACGCACTGCAGACCCAGCCCAGGCGGTGGTTTGCAGTGTCCGTGGGGCTCCCCACGCCCGGCACTGGCCGGGATCACTGGTGCCTACGGATGCTGAAACTCTACGAGAGAGCCCCGGGCCGGCCGGGAGTTCGGGCTTGACCCAGAAGGGCCCGTTGAGTACCACTTGTGCCCTGGGGCTCCTGGGCTGGCGGCGTTCCTCCAGGGAAACGTTGACCTTTATGATGAACTATCTTATGACCGAATGCTTTGCAGCATTAAAATGTGATCCATCTCATTAAGTTGTCATATGAAGCCTATTAATAACTCCAGAAATGAGATCCCGTGAAAGCCTTTCACTGTTATTATTTAAAACAAATATTGGTTATTTATAGCCAGGTCACCAACGTGGTCATTGCTTTCCAAAGTCTCTTATTTCCCTTAATCTAACCTGAGAAGCAGGGCCTTCGAAACAACCCAGGTGGTGGAGAGAGGCCTCGCAGGCTGCTCCCCTCCTTGGAACGTGGCCTCGCCAGGGACAGAAATCCCCCTGCCGTTCATGCCCTGGTGGTCTTCCTGAAGAGCCTACCGAGTGTCTTCTGCCTTGACGTTCTCACCTGTCCACGATGGTGTCTCTCCTGGGCCGTCTGGAGACATGCAAGAACCATGAAGGGTCTGAGCTTTGCCTTCCTGGCAAAATAACGAGTTAACCTGCAACATGTCTTTCTTCTCTTGGGCAGGAAGACAGGAGACTCCCGGGTCAGAGACAAAGGACACTGTGCTGTTTCAGCAAGCACGGCAGCCAGAGGACCAGCGTTTTCATGCTGGTTCTCTGAGCCCCCGCTGGAATTCCCAATCCCCCCGATTCTGAGGGTCAGGTGCTATCTGCACACACAGGGGGTGGCATTGCCGGAGAAGCCCACGCTCCGGGCACATGACTCCTCTGTAAACATGCCTGCCTCTGTTCTGCAGGGAGGCGTTATCTTTACCTGGTCGAACAGTAAGCATGCCTGACGTCTGTTCCAGAGGGAGACACTATTCCTCTCTTCCTCTAATCCTTGCAAAGATAGTCTGGAACAGAGGGCAGTCAGCATTTCCCTCTTGATTCACGCACAGTCGCCAGAGACCCCAGAGAATTGTCTCCCAAAGGACCATCGAATCAATTCTTACTTAGTTAAGGTTTTTAGTTTTTTGGTTTTTTTTTTCCTGAATTAACTCCTCCCCGCAGTTTTGCAAGTGATGGCCTGTTCTCACGGCTGCTAAAAAGTCACGTGGCCTTGTGTGCGGCCGTGGAGAGGGGCGGCTTGGCTCTCCCTTCAAGGTAGACAAGAGGGGCGGTCGGCCGACAATCTTCCCCGGCAGTGCCTTTGGGATCCACAGCAGTGTTGAAGCCGGGCCATCTTCTCCTCAACCCCACAGCAGTGCCAGAAGGCTTCTCTCTCCGCACGCTCTGTGCCCCCCACCCCTTGATTTCACTCCAGATGAATCTTTCGCGCATCCGGCTCTGTCTTAAAGCACCAGCAGACACACCTGTTTGGACAAAGGTGATCTGACAAATGTGAGGCTGGTCCAGGTTTCCCCCGAGACCATCCACGGTTCAGGAAATCTGGGATTCTGTTGTAAGGCTCTGGAGTATTCCCCATCCCGGGGACATTTCAGTATTTGCCCCCGTTTTTCCAGGAACCTGACCACAATCCACCAACTCCTCCTGGGAGCCAGAGACAGACTCTGCTCTAGCCCACAGCCTCAGCCGGACCCACTGAGTACCCATGGCTCTTGCCTGTGTTGCAGGCTCAGCTAAAGACCGCCTCCCGACCAGTTTGCCATGGCCTGCCTTTCCACCACTCTTTCTGTGTTTGCTTGTTGATGAAGGTCTGTACCCTCCATCCGATGGCAAACTTTGTAGGATCCTTATCTGTTCCCAGTGGCCAAAGCAATGCCTGGGACATAGCAAGCACAAAACACAGATTCACTGACTGAATAACGAATAGCAGATGCTCCGAATTATTAATACGCTGCATCCTGAGCCTGATTCCTGCCTCCCAATATTCTCCAGTTCCTTGTGCTCCCTCCTCTCTCAACTACACGTGGGAAGTTATCCTCTAAAACACTGTTACCACTGTGTCTAGAATGATCAAACTGGCTTTGTGCTGACAGTGAATGTATCAGTGGTCACTCCTGCCATGGAAGAGCGGGACAGCGACCTCCCCGCTGGTGTCCTTCAGGAGCGGTGCGCGTCCCACAATGGCGTTGATGCGTTCCGGGAGGTGCTTACGGGTATCTCTGGGGAGTCATCCCAGCTCCCACTGTGTTAAGAAGTGGTCTTCCTCCGTGGTCACCCCTGAGAAAACCTGCAAAGACGAGAGGGAAGGCGTCGCCTGAGGGGCGTCCCCAGAAAGGGAAACAGTTGGAACCGCTGAAACTCTTAGTTTGTCGTTGAGACGCAAGAGTGTTCTCCGATCCGCCTTATGGCCGTTTCTGGAGACACGACGCTCGCTCCAACCCCCTCCGCTGCCTCGTCGCCCCTGCAGGGGGCCCTGGTGGTTTCAGAACGTCCTGGTGTCTCTGCGAGGCAACACCCTTCCTAAGCACGCGATGTTCCTGGTCAGCCCCAGTTGGACCTGTTTTTCAAAACTCCCTCGACAGCAAGTCCAAGATGTCTGTGCTGTTACACGGCATGCCCGGTAATTCACCCTCCAACAACCGGATCGGAAGGGTACCTTCTGGCCCCCGCCTGCCTGTTTCAGGATCACTCGGCCTCTGTTTCTCTCCCTCCGCCATGACCAGCCGCCCCGGGGCCTGAGATTAGGGTGACCGCCGGTGAAAATAAGGGCAGGAATGAGTTGGCACTGGGCCCCATAAACTGATCCCGTCAGTACTGACAGGTCAACGAAACCCTCCCCATAACCAGCCGTGACTTATTCCCTCTCTGCTCTTGTGGGTTTGGACCACAGTCCTTACCTCCCTTTCCTGCATTATGTGAAATAACATCTTCCAGCTTGTCCTCAGTGCTCTCTCTTTATAAACTGCCCGATGGCCATTTGTGGATCCTCAATTCTGTGTCGTTTCACTGCCGCGACCGCGTCTAACATGATGGTGATTGTGCCTTATTTTTTCCTCCGAGTTTATATCAACAATTTAAAAAATTGTTTAAGTGTTTATTTATTTTTGAGAGAGACAGCAGGGGAGGAGCAGAGGAGAGGGAGACACAGAATCCCAAGCAGGCTCCAGGCTCTGCTCTGTGCTGTCAGCGCAGAGCCCGATGCGGGGCTTGAACCCACGAACCGTGAGATCATGACCTGAGCCAAAATCACATGCTCAACTGAGCCACCCAGGCGCCCCTATGTCAACAGTTTTAAATAAAAATGTGATTATACCATATGAATTCTTTAATAATCTGTCTTTCTCCCTCAATATTTCATTGTGAGAACACCCCCATTGCTTCTAGAGATCTCCAGCATGTAAGTTTTCTTTGTTGTAAAGTATTCATTCCAGTGTTAGACCACTAGCCATAATTTCTTTAGCCATCTCCCATTTTTTGACATTTAATGCTGTTGTTAAAATTACACTGTTATAAGTAACGCTACTATGAATCTCATTTGGTATAAATCTTTGTGTATTTGTCAGGCTCATCCAGGCTTGAGCCAATAATAAACAACTCACGAATCCCAGCGGCTCAACACAGCAGAGGGCCCTGTCCCGTTCACTTACACGTCCAACCACGGGAGCCCCGTTGTGCACAGCCGCACCGTGACAGAGGCTGTGGGGTCCGGCACCGCACGCACCTCCAGAGTTTGCTCTGAGAGAGCCCAGAGCGTGTGGGAAGCTCGAATGCTCTTCTGGGCTTGGCCAGGATGTGAAAAGCATCATTTCTGCTCACAGAGCCTCGGCCCGAGCCAGTCCCAGCGCCCAGCCGGCCTGCCAGTGGGGTAGGAGCCCAGCAGAGGGGAGAGCTGGCTGTGGACGGGCAGTGGTAATATCCCCTGCAGACGGAGAAGAAAAACAGCCAGAAGACACAGGTCAGCAGCAGTACACATGAGAGACAGCAGGTCACTACGGATAGAGATGAAAATAAGAGTATACTAAGAAGGTAAAAAAAACCTGGAGAGATGGCAATTATCCCTAAAAATGTAATGCAGCAAAATTTAAAAGAAGAAGACGAAGAAGAAGAATCTGAATAGACCTTTAACCATCAAAGAACTGTTACATCAGTTTAGAAGTCCGCTCTCCTTAATAGTATACACAAGATGCCAGGACCAGCCAGTTTGATAAGAGAATTCCACCGAACGGTCAAAACAGGTACCCCAATATTGTGCAGAATGTTCCAGAAAATAGAAAGGAGGCACTAATCTCGGACTCATTTTCTGAGCTGAGGTTCCCCTTCTACCAAAGCAGACAAGGACACCATGAGAAAGAAAGAGATTCCTCTTCCTTACAAATGCAGACGTGAAAATCCCTGGTGGATATTAGGGAACAGAGCTCAGCAGTATGTTAAAACAAACAGATCATGACGAATCTGGGTTATTTAAGGAACGCGAGATTACATTTGAAGATCTATTTATGTAATTCACCACAGTAACAGTTTAAAATTCTACGTACATTCACAGCACAAACTCATAGGAAATTGGAAATAGAAAGAAGTCTCTTAACACAAAAAATCACTACAACACACCTGTAAGCAGCCTGCAGTGGCAAAGCCTTAGAATGAGTGTGTCTGAAGTCCAAGACTAGCTGAGAAGGTCTGCCATCACTCTTTATCCAATATTTTACAGGAGCTACTTGTTATCATAATATGTCGGGGGAAAAAAATGGCAAATGCCAGGATTCCCAAGAAGGAAGCAAAGCTGAAGTTATCTATAGATGAGAAGATTGTGTACACAGAAAAATCCCAAGGGAATCTACAGATGAAAAAAAAAATCAACGAGGGTGTTTAGCTGTTTTTCTGGACACAAGATGAGTCTACAAAATCAACGTGTTATTCACAACAATAGACAGCATAAAGCGCAATTTAAGAACTATGCCATTTATAGTGAACAGCAACAGAAATACATGGCAAGTATTCATGAATCTAACAATAGCTGTGAAAGGCATTTATGGAGGACACTTCAAAGTGTCACTGAAGCAGACTTGTGGCCAAAGAAGACTGGGATAGATAGAGTAGTGCCAGGTATCGAATGATGGCAAGACTCCACAGCGTAAAGATGTCCATTGTCCCCAGATTAATCCAGGAATCCTTGATGTCCACCAAGTATTTTGGAGAAATTTAATAAGCTGATCAAAAACTCACATGAAAGAAGAAATGGCACAGAAAAAGCGAAATTAATCACGGTGGGAGAATTTGCTTATCAGGTGTTTGGAGTTTTTAGAAAGCGATAATAACAGATCGATCAGAGGAAACAGAGAACTTGGAAGCAGACCCCCCCCCCCCGAGTATGAGAAGGATTTATATATGAGGGAGGCGGTCATGTAGATCAGTGACACGATAAATAGTTCAGTCAATACAGCTGGGAGAAGTGTCAGAAAACATAAAATTAAATCTCCCTCTCACACCACAGCCAAACAACTCCAGGTTGATTAAAGACCTACATGTGAAAAGCAAAGTTACAGGAGAATTTTTGATGTGTACACAGGAGAAGCTATTTATGATCTCAGATCGTCAAGGATTTCTCAGAAGACAAAAGGCAAGAACATAACCCAAAACCTCAACCCACGGACCCGTTGGGCTACATTAAAGTTAGAAACAAACGTGGAAGACAATGTTGAGAAGTGAAGATGAGCTGCAATCCAGGAGAAACCATTTGCAAACATGTAACTGACCAAGGATTAGTATCCAGACTACATAAAGCACGTTCAGTTTCTAAGAACAAGCAAATGACCAACGGCACAAAGGACAAAAGATAGAAACAGGCAATCCACAGGAAACATATCTCCAAAGACCAACAAACCTGAAACTATGCACAATGTCACTAGTAACTGGAAGGTGAAAATGACAATAGCCAGCAGACTGGAAAAAGGAAAAGTTGGCACTTAAAGGTGGGATGTGAGGGCTGGCACGTCTGACCTTGATGGTGGGAGTACAACGAGCTGACCTTGGTAAAGAACAACTAGGAGAGGATGTGCATCCCTTGTGATCTGGCGTTTCTGCTGCTGGTGACTCCCTGGAGAAGCTCGTACAGACACCCAAGGAGTCATGCATAGCAGCGTGGCTCATAATTGTAAACACATGAACGGTTTTAACGTACATATTCAGGAGACGGGAACAGTCCACTTGGGTAAATGCCGTCTAATGTGGATTATGTGTTTTTCTACTTAATATGAACGAATGAATTGGCATTGATAAATCTCAAAAACATAATGTCGACTAAAGCAAGTGATTTACAGAGGGGTAGCTACCATATGATAACATGTATACGTAATTTTATAGAACCAGAACATACTGTACATTGTTCATGGAGACATAATAAAGAGGGCAAATATAAAAATATGTGTGAGACTTACGAGCTCCACATTTAGGATGGCAGTTCCTTCGGGGGGAAAGATTAGTAGGGACGTGGTTGGGGAGGGGGATTCAGGGGTCTTTGGCTATAATGTAAAATTTTGTTTCATACGTAGTAAACGATTCACCCGATATGTGACCAAATATTGAGGTCTTAAAAAGTTAGGCAGACAAGGGGCACCTGGGTGGCTCAGTCGGTTAAACGACCGACTTCGGCTCAGGTCACGATCTCACGGTTTGTGAGTTCGAGCCCCGCGTCGGGTTCCGTGCTGACAGCTCAGAGCCTGGAGCCTGGTTCCGATTCTGTGTCTCCCTCTCTCTCTCTGCCCCTCCCCCACTCATGCTCTGTCTCTCTGTCTCAGAAATAAACATTAAAATAAACATTAAAAAAATTAAAAAATAAAAGTTAGGCAGACGATCCATGGATTTTGTTATACTTTTTCCTGTCATTTTCTGCATGCTTGAAATATTTCAAAGTCGTAATATGCAAAAAGAACATCTCTTTTGATCATTTTTCAAGTATAGTGTGAGATTACATCCTCTATAAAAAGAGAAATCTTTGTCACCTCTTATTAACACTTTAAAGCAAAATCTAACACCACAAACCTATGTTCAAACTTTGATCTGCAAATTAAATGTTGCCTTTGACATTTTAAAAACCTATAAGTGTTTTATTGAGATATAATTAACACACCACAAAATTTACCCTACAAACCAGTGGTTTTTAGTTTTTTCACAGAGTTGCGCATCATTATCTAATTTTAAAACATTTTCATCACCCCAACAGGAAACCCCGTACCCAGAAGTCACACCCTACTCCGTCTCCCTCTGCAATCTACTTTTTTTTTTTTTAACATTTATTTATTGTTGAGAGAGAGAGACAGAGCGAGAGCAGGGGAGGGGCAGAGAGAGAGGGAGACACAGAATCCGAAGCAGGCTCCAGGCACGGAGCCATCAACACAGAGCCCGACACGGGGCTCGAACCCACGAACCGTGAGATCATGACCTGAGCTGGAGTTAGACGCTTAACCGATTGAGCCATCCAGACTCCCCTGCAATCTACTTTCCAATTTCTACGGATTTGCCTATTCTGGACATTTACTATTCAGAATAATGCAACTCATAACCTTTCATTTCTAATTTATTTCACTTAGCATGTTTTCAAGGTTTGTCCATGTTTTTGCGTCTCGGTACTTCATACCTTTTAGTTACTAGACAAGAATCTGTTTTGTGGATATGCTACATTTTGTTTATGAATTTATCAGTTGATGCACATTGGGATGTTTTCACTTTTTGGCTATTTTGAATAATGCTGATATAGACGATATCTCACCAGTTTTTGTGTGCCCCCATGTTTTCAGTTCTCTCGAATATGTGCCTAGGAGTAGAATGGCTTGCTCGCACAGCGGCTCGGCGTTTTCCATTCTGAAAAACTGTCCAACTGGTTTCCAAAGTGGCTGGGCCGTGCTATCTTCCCGCCAGCAGCATGCAGAGGTTCGAATTTCTCCACGTCCTCATCAGCACTTGTTACCGTCTATCTCTTTAATTTTAGTCATCCCCGTGTGTGCCACGCGGTATTTCATTGTGGTTTTGTGTTGCATTTCCCAACGATTAGTCACGTTGAGTATCTTCTCAGGTGCTCATCAGCTGTTGGTGTATCTTCTTTCGAATGTCTTCCGAATTCTTTTCAACTGGGAACTATGAGCTTTCCACTTGTTTTTCTTTTTCAGGATAATTTTGGCCATTCAGCCAGGTCCCTTGGATTTCCTTAGGAATTTTAAGACCGGCCTGTCATATTAGAGGGGGGAAAAGCCGGCTGGAACTTTGATAGACAATAGTAAGCTTTTCTGATCTATGAACACAGGATGTCTTTCCACTTACTTTATTTCCTCTTCTTAGTTTATTTTAAAAAAATTTAATGTTTATTTATTTTTGAGAGACGGACAGAGTTTGAGCGGGGGAGGGGCAGAGAGAGGGGGACACAGAATCAGAAGCAGGCTCCAGGTTCCGAGCCGTCAGCGCAGAGCCCGACGCGGGGCTCCAACTCGAGAACCGCGAGATCATGACCTGAGCCAAAGTCGGACGCTCAGCCGACAGAGTCACGCTGGTGCCCCTTTGCAGTTTCTTTTAATAATGTTTTGTGGTTCATAAGTGTGAAAACGTCTCACTTTTTTTTTGTTAAATTTACTGGTAGGTATTTTATTCTATTTGATAATGCTTAAACATGGCACTGTTTTCTTAATTTCACTTTTGAATTGCTCTTAGCTAGGGTACAGAAGAACAATTGATTTTTATATATCAATCTTGTATTCTGCAATTTCCCTGAACTTGTATATTAGCACCAGTAGATTATTTTTGGGGGTGACTTAGGATTTTCTGTATACAAAATCATGCCATCTATGTGTGAAGATAGGTTTACTTCTTCCTTTCCTTTCCTTTCCTTTCCTTTACTTATTTATTTTGCCCCATTGTCCCAAAGGAATATCTTTGTCTTTTTTCTCCCAAGAAGCACATTCAAGGGTAAGCTAAGAGTAGGCTCATGCCTCATTGACTCAGAAACGAAAGGCATCTTGGAAATCATGCATTCGCTCATTCCTCGATTCGTTACGTATTTACTCACTGTGTCCGGCTCACCGCAGGCTGGATGCTGGAGTCACAGCAGGGAGGAGGGTCCTGCCTTCGTGGAACAGACAGGCAGGTGGCAGCGGAAGTAAAAGAGGCCAGCAGGTAAATCAACAAGACGATGAGGCTGGATCAGATGGTATGAAGGAGACAATCATGAGGACACGAGAGACGGAGAGCACCTGGGGGCGAGGGGTGCTATTCTGAGAAGGTCATTCAGGTTAACCGTTTATCTGTTCTGTGAGTTCTGCCTACAAATCCCCCAACAGGTGCTTATCAGGACTTGACCCCAACACCTCCTGGGAGAGGTAACCCGTCACCTCCTGCGAAAATCCGTTCTGTCGTGGGTCCGCTCCACTTGTACAAAGTTCTTTCTTAGGCTTGGACCCGAATCCCCCTCTTGACCCGGTCCCTACATGGTTTCAGTTACTTCCTCTGGAGGCCGGTTCTCCGCGTCATGGCGCACAGCCAGTGTGGCCTCCAGGTGGGGACTGCGCTGAGGAGCAACCAGGGAGCTGAATGCCCTTGGCCTTCTGGAACTGGCAGAGTTATCTCTGCCCCAGGGTAGAGACGGGAGCCTCCGGCTTGCGGAGGAATGACTCTAGCCAGGATGAGGGCTCACGGCGTCCACCTTGACTTGTGTGATCCTGAGGCCAGTTCTGTGCCGTGCCAGGTGCCCCCCCACGCTGGCAAGGGTGACGGAAAAGAGCATACGGCTGGCATTCCCATCAGAAACTGCGTGGGAGACTCCTTGACACAGTGATACCCTGGAAACAGCGGCGCGTTTTACTCTTTAAGTGGGAGAAAAACACAAGCACCCTTGTGCCGTGGGCAAGACCTCAGGCGCCGAGAGAAACCTGCCATCACCCGTCTTCTTCTGGCCCCCGCGGAGAAACGCGCACGGGGTTTGAGTGGGTCTGATTTGCGACAACCCGCTGATGCGCTTTGGCAACATGTCTTCTCATGCCACCCAGTTAGACAGTTAAAAATCACTGATAAAGCACAAGGGATTTTTGCACAGTTTTTAAAGAGGCTCGAAACTGAAATTGAAGTATGGTTAAAGAGAAGAAAACCAGAGTATCATTTCCTTCCTTTGATGCATTAGACTTGAAGTTTGCAACTAAAGGAAACCAGTTTGGCTCGCTCCTTCTGAAGCCTCCCTCACCGCTGCGTGCCGGTGGACAGGGTGGAAGTCCTCTCCGTGCGGCCACGGAAGCGACGCTGGGCCGCACACGGGATCCCCTGCCGGCGACACCGGGCACAAACTTGTGTTCGGTTCCCTCCCTTGCGGTGGGGGTAATGGCCCTCCTGAGGGTTAGTGTAGGAAGGAATGAGTTTAGGGCAGGGCCGGTCACAGAGCAGCACTTTATAAACACGCGTCATTATAATTTCACCCCCAGCGATGGGACACCAGCCGACTGAAAGTCGAGTTTTCTCATTGTTCACACTGGGGGTGAGTGAGACCTTTTATAATATTGCCCTTTAAAGGAGGCACCTCGATTCTGTGGAACAGATGGGGAAGCTAGGGGAGGGAGGAAGAGGAAGGAGGCGAGGAAGGGAGGGGAGAGAGGGAGGGGAGGGAGGAGGGGGAGAGAGGGAGCTCCCACATACACCTCACACACGCTCACACCGTTGCACACACACACTCACACATGCGTTCACAGCAGCATAAGCACACACACACACACACACACACACACACACACACACACCGGCCCTGGGTGAGGCCACCCCAGCCGCACAGCACGCACCGGGCCGCAAAGCTGGCTGCCCGAGGGGGACACATACCGGTGAGCCCGAGTCCCCCACCTGCTGGACTGTAAGGTGCCGCTGACACCTGTTTGCCGCGACTCCGGCCGGCCCGGCAGCGCCGCTGTTCCCACACTGCAGAGCCCTTTGGAAGGTTCCGGGCCGCCAGGGCCCCACAACTCGCTTCTTCGGACCTTTTCTTGGCCCCGCCGCCGTCCTCGGGACCGAAAGAGCTCCAGGCGTGTGTGTGCAGTTCGCGGGGCCCCGCCTGCCACGGCCCAGTCGCCCCTGTGTTGGAACTGACGGAGGGGGGCCCTTCCCTGCCCCCCACCCCCCACCCCCGAATATCCGGGCTTCCAGCACACCCCGGCTCACCCACGGCCGGCCTCGCCCCTGACGCGTCCCGCCAGCGCCGCGGCCACGGCGGGACGGAGCGGGGCGGGTTGAGTCCCCGCGCGATCCTTTGCTCGGACCCCTGGACGCCAGGCCGGCCGGGCGCATGCCTCGGTGCGAACGGACTCACCCGAAGGCCAAGGCGAGCCGCGTACCTTTACGAGCAGACAGCGCCCCCTCACGCCTGGGCGGGGGGGGGGGGCGGTACAAAGAGGTCACTTCCACCTGCCGCCCGTGTCGCCTGGAAGGGGCTGCCCGGAAGCCAGCCCGCCCCTGCGGACGTCTCTCCCCGGGGTCTCGCGGGCGCTGAGCGTCCCGAGCCCGGCTCGCCGACCCCAGCGCTGCGGCCGGAGGGGCCACGGCCATGGCTGAGCACCGCCCGCCGCGTCCAACGTGCCCGCCGGCCTCGGGCTCCAGACGGGCCCCGGGTGTCTGCCCACCCCGACCGCCCCTGTCCCCTGAGCCCCTGGCTGCCCCCGCGCGGCGCCCGGAGGCCGGACCCTCGCCTCCACCCTCGCCTCCTCTGGGAAACCGTCGCCACCTGACGCGGGCTCAAGCCGGGGAGAGGCTGGTTGTCATCCTAGGCTACTTCTTCTCCCCCTCCCCCTGGTCGACGTCCTCCTCGCCCTCCTCTTTCTTCCTCCTCCTCCTCCCCCCTCTCCTCCTCCTCCTCCCCCCCCCCCCCCCCCCCCCCCCCCCCCCCCC
>NC_064807.1:3798185-3964049 GCF_023721935.1 Panthera uncia | reverse complement strand
CTCCTCCTCCTCCTCCTCCTCCTCCTCCTCCCCGGGGAGGAGGGCCGGGGAGGGCCCTTCTTTCCTCGCCCTGCCAGGTGCCTGGTCCTCGGGCTCTCCTCATCCCGTAGGGTAATGAGGAGAAGCGGGGGCTGAGGGGGTCCTGGTGGTCCTGTCACCATCACTGGGGAGGCCGTGGGAAGGAAGGGCACGCCCCTGACCGGGGAGAGCGAGGCACCTGCTGCAGACAGAAGGGGCAGGGGACGTGGGGAGCCTCCCGGCTGGTCCACAGCCGGCCACGTTCCATTCCCCGGGCCACCACACGTGCCGGTCCTCAGCCTCCCCTGTACAGGACACGCGAGAGCAGCCTGTGCTCCGGCCCTCGCACCCTCCTTCCCTCCGAGTCCCGGCAGGAATCACCCGGCCGGTTGGAGATGTGTCCATCGGCCTGAGCGTGTGCACACACGTGCACATAGGCACACACACGCACACCTTCTTTCTCTCTGGGCTTTCAGTTGGGCGTGGACCCGAGCACGTGCTCACAGGAACCCCTGCGGAGCTCAGCGAGGTGGGGTCCCTATCACGAGGCTGGCTTCGTCCCCTCCCCCCCCCGCCCCCGCGGGGTGCGGCTGGGGCACGGGGGTGGCATCCCCTTGTGAACGGATTGCCTTCGTGCAGGCGCGTTGCCGGCGCACGTGGTGGGCGGGCAGCCCCACGTGGGAGGGAGCCCCGCCCTGTGGCAGTGCCCCCTCTGCTGGCAGTTTCCAGGACGCCCGAGGTGCCAGCGCCACCTCGTTTGCGAAAGTCGCCTCCGAAATCCCACGGGGGACCCGCCGTCGTGACGTCTTCCGTCGCTCGGCTTCCTTTGCACTTGTGCGCACGTATTCGCTGTTTTGAACTTGCCGTTTCGTCGGAAAACCGTCTGCCTCTTAGTGTTTTGCTCCGAAGGTACTCGCACAACTGCCGTGTGCGTGTTTCTCCGACTCTGCTTAAAACAACACGACTCAGGATTTGTCCTCTCTTGCCACCGACCCGCCCTGGGGAGGGACGTGATTTAGGAGTCCTGCAGCGGGCAGTCCCACACTTCCCTCCGAGAGGGACCTGCAGCCGGGTGGCCGGGGTGTGTGCGTGTGTGTGTGCATGCGTGTGCGCGTGGTGTGTGCATTGTGTGTGCACGTGCGTGCAAGCCCTACCCGGGGTTTTGTGGGGGGGGGTGAGGCTCAGGTCGTGTGTGTATGTGTGTGTGTGTGTGCGCACGCATGTGTGTGAGTGTGCGTGTGTGTGCGTGCCTGCAAGCCCTACTCGGGGTTTTGCGTGGGGGTGAGGCTCAGGTTGTCACAGAGCCCCCAGGAGAGGCTCCGTTCGAACGGCCAGGTGAGCAGGAGCCAGGCAGAGGACAGAGTGTGTGCAATGTTGAATGACTGCCCCCAAGTGTCCTTCTGTGGGAAGAGACACGAGGCTGCCAGGGGCCTCTGTGGGCGGGGACCTCGAGCCTCATGGGGCAGGTGCCGGGAGAAGGGGGCTCAGTGGGGGCTGTGCCTTCCAGGAGCGGGGCGCCCCAGCCACCGCTTCCGGGGTGCGGCCGGTGCCAAGTGTCTGCACCACCCCATCTGTGCGACCGGCACTGCTGCGCCCGCCAGGCTGGGTCCCCGCCGGGTGCCATCCACGGCCCAAGCTGCACCTCCGTGGAGGTGCAGCCGTCAGGCAGCTGTGCCTCTGGGGACCCAGGGCTGCCCTTTCCCGGTGCCTCCTGTCCCCCCCGTGGTGCAGCGCTGCGTGAACTATAAAGAAGCGACCTGCCCTGGGGAGGGGGACCCAGCTGTGTCAGGGCCCAGGTGAGCAGACCCCAGGCTGGGTCAGGACGCCTTGCCCCGGGGCTGGGCCAGAACAGAACAACCTTCCGCCCTGGCCCTGCAGACGCCTTGCACACCCGCATCGTCTGCCCAAGTCGGTGAAGGATGAGACCCTCCGCAAATTCTAGAGTGTGGTGGGATTGTGCCTCCTAGCGCTTGGGGCGCGTGGCTGGTCCGCCTGCGCCCGGGGTCCTCCTGCGTCCCGGCGGGCTCAGGCCACGCTGCGCGTTCTACAGGCTCCTCCTCCAGACCCTCCTCCCAAGTCCCCAGGTTGTGTCACCCATCACACGTTTAATCCCCAGGGGCCCTTCTTAATCTTTCATTGTTCCTTTTTATGGCCACCTTTCTTGATGTGTGGACGTAGTGCCTTCTCGTATGTCTCTAAAGATACCAATGACAATTTTTCCAAGGCTGTGTTTTTTTTCTGTCTTGTGTCTATTTCCCCTAGTTTGATTTTCCTCCCTGCCTCCCCTCCCTCCATCCCACCTTCCCTCCCCCTCTCCCCTCCTTCTCTCTCTCCCTCTCTCCCTCCATTCCTTCCACCTTTCCTCCTCCTTTCCTCTCCTCTCCTTCCCCTCTCTCCCTCCTCCTTCCTTACCCCTCTCTTCCCTCCCTTCCTCTCCTGCCTCTCTCTTCCCCTTGACTCTTTCATATTGGAAGGTCTCCACTTGGGAAACCCTTGTCTGTTCCTATGAAAGAGAGTGAACAGAAAGCAATGTGTTTCAGGAGCGTGTTGTCCAGAGACGTGCACAGACTCTAGTTTGTGTGTTCGCAGATGGGAACCCGCACCTCTTCCCCCCCCAGAGACGATGTGCCAAGGCTAGCTGGACTAGCCGGAGTGCCAAGCCTCCAGCAGCAGTGGGGGAAGGGGAAGGGGGCTGCAGCAAGGGTGGGTGGGTCTGTCTGGGGAAAGGGACGGCGACAGGCGGTTCGTAAAAGCCTTCAATCCAGAGCCCCGCATTTATGCCTTCCAACATCCCTGGGTGCAGCAGATTCCCAAACTTTCTGCTTCATGGAACATTTGTTCAGTTTGGGCAGCATTTTCTGCAGGTTTACGGCTTGTGGCTTCATCTGCCCTGCCAGTCAGTCACTCCTTCTCTGTCTGCTCCGTTTATTTTTTTAAACAGCTTTACTGAGGTGTAGCTGATATACGAGGACGCACATATTTAAAGAGTGCAATTTGATGAATTTGACTGGGCATGCACTCGTGAACCCATCACCCCAGTCAAGATCAGGAGCATATGAAACATCCCGGAAGTTTCCTCCCGCCCCTCGGAAACCCTCCCCCCCCCCCTTTTCCCTCTCGCCCCCCCCCCCCCGCCCCGTGATCACTGTGCTACTTTTGCTCTACAGTAGCTTGCATTTCCTAAAGTAGATGGAACCCTACAGCATATGTCCTCTCTTGTCTGGCCTCTTTCACCCAATGCAATTATTCTGGAAATGACTTTTGCTCTAGTCTATCATGCCTTCCTTCTTGTTGCTGAATAGTGTGCTATCATATGCATGTATCAGACATTTGGGTTGATGTCCAAAAACTGCACATTGGGGTCGCTTCCAGTTTTGAACTCTTTCAAATAAAGCTGCTGTGGCCATTTGTGTACGTCTTTCCATGGACATAGGCTTTCTTTTGTCTGGTGGAATGCCTAGAAGCGGAATGGCTGGGTTATATGGCTTAGCTGTTTGTATAGGTTATATGGTTAATTGTTGGGAAGCTGCCCAAGGGAGTCCAAAAATATGATGTCATTGTACACTTGCACCCGCAGCTTAAGAAAGTTCCCGTTGTTCCACATCCTCGAGAGCACTTGACGGGGTCTTTTAAACCTTATCTGCTCTTCTGGTGGATGTGCTGTGGTATCACTGCAGTTTTAGCTTTTATTTTCTCAATAACTACTGACGTGGAGCATTTCTTGTGCTTGTTGTGATTCGCGTATCTTTTTTTAATGTTTTTATTTAGTTTTGAGAGGGAGGGAGAGTGTGAGCAGGGGAGGGACAGAGAGAGGAAGGCAGAGGATCTGAGGTGGCTCTGTGCTGACAGCAGAGAACCCGACATGGGGCTCGAACCCACGAACTGTGAGATCATGACTTGAGCCCAAGGCAGACGCTTGACTGATTGAGCCACCCAGGTGCCCCTCCATATGTTCTTTGGTGAAGTATCAGCTCAAATCTTTCACCTGCTTTTTCCTGGTGGTTGTTTATTTTATTATTAATATTTTTTGTGAGCTCTTTATCTATTGTGTATACTAGTCCACTTCATTTCTAAAATTAAGGAATACTTCAAACCTGAAGAAAATCACAGATATAGATACAAATAATGATATAAAAATCTTATGTCTGTCACCCATATTTAATACATGATAGCATGTTCTATGTTTGCTTTTATTTTTATATATATATTTAAACTTTTTTAAATGTATATTTATGTTTGAGAGACAGAGAGAAACAGAGCATGAGTGGGGGAGGGGCAGAGAGAGAGGGAGACACAGAATCCGAAGGAGGCTCCAGGCTCTGAGCTGTCAGCACAGAGCCTGATGGGGGCTCAAACCCACGAATCGCGAGATCATGACCTGAGCCTAAGTTGGACGCTTAACCGACTGAGCCACCCAGGCGCCCCTGATTTTATTTTTAATAGGATGTTACAGATAAGATACGGTGGAAACCCTCTTCTTCTACCTCCCAGATCCTCTCCTCTTTATCTTAAAACGTAAACATTAATCGGAAAGTGTTGATGTATCATTTCTTACCCTTTTGGCTAAGATCAAGTGTAATCTGAATGTGAGGTACATCCACGTTTTTGTACTTTTACTACACACACACACGCACACACACACACACACAAACACACACACACACACAGTTAAAAACATGTTGTTATCCCTCAGTTTTTGCCTTTTTTTGGACGTTATACCCATGCAGACATACTGTATATATTCTGCGTGACTTCCTCCGCTCGCACTGTGTTGTTGACATTCATTCGTGTTGATGCGTGCAGCTGCGGCTTGTTTCATCGTTATCGAATTTGATCACATGACGACACCAAATTTTATTTTCCATAGTGTCATTGATGGATATTTTGGTTATTTTCAGGTTTTTTGTTATTATCAGCAACTCTGCTATACACAGGCTTGTGTATGCCTTCTGGGGCAGGCCGGCAAGTACTGCCCTGGGAACAGCCAGGATGTGCGATGGCGTGATCTCTTGGTCCACTTCACTTGGCGACGCTAAACTTTGCCTTGCTGGTTGCACAAGTTTACAACCCCACTGGCAGCGATGAGAGTTACCATTGGCTCACATTCTCTCCAACACTTGGTATCATCAGACTTCGTGGTTTTGGTCAATCTGGCAGGTAGGGAATGACATTTTAAACACCTTCGTTGACAATATGCCCAGCTTAGATCTTTCCTTTCCTCTGTCCTCTGGATCCTGTGGTTGCTATCTTTTGTAGATGGCTGGGTTTTTTTTTTTTTTTTTTTTTTTTTTTTTTTTGTAAACGATCTGTTCTATTTCTCATGATGCTTTTAAATGCCCTACCCTGCCCCGGGGTTCTCTGTCACTCTGTGACACTATGTCACTGTGTCTACATGTGTGGGAGGATTATTGTTTTTCAAATTTATACTGGAAATTCATTGAGCTTTCTGGATCTGAGCTTTGGTGTCGTACCAATTCTGGAAAATTCTCAGCCACCACCTCTTAAAAACATTTACTGTTCCCCATTCTTCATTATTCATTTATTTTTCTAACTCCAACCAGGCGTATATTAAAACTTTCCACCAACACTTCCATGTCTCTTACCACCTCCTGTTTTTCCTGTTTCTCTGTTTCTTTGGATTATATTCTGGATGATTTCTTTATTTCTATCTCCTGCTCCTCTCCCAGTACTCTCTCCAACTGGGTGTTATCTGATGTTTACCTGTCCACTGAGTGAAATCCCTTTCATTTCTAGAAATTCTTTTGCATTTTTCCCCAAAGCCGTGAGATATTATTCATAGTTTCTTGTCTCCTGATCATTTTTTCTAGTTTCTTTTTGAAAAAATTACTTTATAATACGGGGCAGCTGGGTGGCTCATTCGGCTAAAGCATCCAACTCTTGGTTTTGGCTCGTGATCTCATGGTTCATGAGTTCAGGCCCCATGTCAGTCTGTATGCTGACAGTATGGAGCCTGCTTGGGATTCTGAAGGAATAAACAAACAAACAAACAAACAAACCAAAACTAAATTACTTAATAACATAGTTACTTTAGATTCGATTTCCATACATTTCAAAACCCGTGGGATCCTGGAATCTGGGTTTTTATCGATATTCCAGGTGATTCTTATCTGACTCTTCTTTAGGACACCTCAGAAAACATGTCTGGGACTTAAAAAATGTAAAATACCCACTTTACAGTATAATCACCAGTAGTGGGTGTCTCCATCTTTGCCCCTCCCCACACACAATTTAATAGAAAAAAAAATCATATACTGAGACCAGTTAAGAATGAAGGTAGGCTCTTCACGTTAGGAAAATGCTAGAATTTTCTAAATTTCTCCTATTCTTCTTTTGCTGGCAAAATTTGCATTCCATAGTTCTTTTATCTCTAAGAATGTTGCATGTGAATTCCTCTGTTGTATCTTACTAAACTTTGGTCAGAAAGTTAGACTTTGCAGCTAGCAGGCTGGAAAGACCAAGGCTTCCTACAGAAGCACAGAAACTCTCGGAGTTCTAACGTTATGGGGCTATGCGGTCATTTCTTTTGGAGTTTCAGGATGAAACGATTGTAGGACCTCTATAAAATTAACTGCCTTTTATTCCCCATAAGTCAGAGAGACCAAAAGACACACACAAATCCACAGAGCATTGAAAAGTTGCCTCATGTGTCTAAAATATTTTTTTGTGAAATGAAATCCAGACTCATCTTGGGCACAATGTGGAAGTCAATAACATTGACGTGGAGTGATTAGCTTCTCTACCAGGGGCCTAGAGCTTTCCTGTGTGCTTTGTACTCGCTGACTCATGACCTCTTCACAACAGTTCTATGAGGCAGGGGTTATTATTAGTCTTATGTAACAGATGAGGGAACTGAGGCACAGAGGGGTTAAGCAACTTGTCCAAGGTCACGCAGGGAATAGTAGAAAATCCAGGATTAGAAATGGGGCAACGGGGTTCCAGCCTCTGTGCTGTTAACCACTCTGTGAGAACACACACTTTAATATTTTACCCTCCGTATGCTACTGAGATCTGCAAGATGTGTGGGTAGCATGTTTAAAGTGTCAGTAATGGGATAGGGTATATATAGCACTACCTGGAAAATTATCAAACTAAATTATCAGAAAGCTTATCATGTTTTGCTTTTTAATGCAAGAGGTTGTCGCTACGTAATCGGCTACAAATTAACTTGAATCACATGACACTGATCTAAAAAGACAGAAATCACAGATTGCAAATGGCAGCTGTCAGTACAAAATGGCTGCCTCTTGGCAGTTTTATGTGGTTCAGTCAGACACAGAATTTACATCCACATGGTGCTCCATGGTTTACAGGACATTTTTATGCCACTCTTCTCTTGGCTCCCTGCAGTCTTGAGAGGTAGGTGAGGGTGTTGTGAGGACCCTGGTTTACCGAGGAAGAAGCGAGGGTGGTATTGAGGGACCCGCCCCAGTGGTACACAGCTCGGGGGGGTGACAACGCTGATCTTGGCCCCACTCCTCTGGGGACCTCATCTGCTGCTCTGTTCTTGTCACCGTGTTCTTGGTGCCCAGCCAGTGGCTGCTAAGCAGTGGCTAATTTGCAGGGGGTCTGGGCATCCCCTTTCCATGGACATGTTTAGTTCATCAGATACAACTTTTTGGGAAAGTGAGCAGCAGACATAAAAGGGAGGGTGCTCCCTATAAGAAGAGCAAAGCAGCTCCTCACATGGTTATTTTTTTTTTAAGTTTATTTATTTATTTTGAGAGAAAGAGACAATCCCAAGCAGGCTCCTCACTGTCAACGCAGAGCCTGAGGCGGGGCTCAAACTCACAAACTGTGAAATCACGACCTGGGCCAAAATCAAGATTTGGACGCTCAACCGAATGAGCCCCCCGGCCACCCTGATTGTATGTTTTTTTTTTTTTAATTAAAAATTTTTTTTAATGTTTATTTATTTTTGAGAGACAGACAGAGACAGCGTGAGTGGGGTGGAGGGGTGGAGAGGTGGAGGGGCAGAGAGGGGGAGACACAGAATCTGAAGCAGGCTCCAGGCTCTGAGCTGTCAGCCTAGAGCCCGACATGGTGCTCGAACCCACAAACTGTGAGATCACGACCTGAGCTGAAGTCAGACATTCAACTGACTGAGGCACCCAGGTGCCCCTCGATTATGTGTTTTTTAAAAGTAACGTATTGAGCTGACTTTCACCTAATGTGAAATTAACTACCTTAAAGCAAACGGTGGCTTCTCAGTGGCATTTAGTGTATGCACAATGTTGCACAATCCCCACCTCTGTCTGCTTCCAAACCATCTTCATCACCCCAGAAGAAACTCTACCCACTAAGCAGTCACTCTCTGTTCCTCCTTTTCTGCAGCTCCTGCAACCAACAACCTGCGTTATGTCTGTGTGGATTTGTCGACTCTGAGCATTTCCTATAAATGGGATCATACCATCTGTGTGACCTTCTGTGACTGGCTTCTTCAACTTAGCAAAATGGTTTTGAGGTTCACGGAGTTAGCATCATGTTTGTAGCATGGAGCACACTTCATTCCTTTCTAAGGCTGAATGATAGGCCACTGTGTACATTTACCGAAGTCTGTGTATTCATTCGGCCGTTGATGGACAGGTGGGCTGCTTCCACCTTTTGGCTCTTGTGAATGTTTCTGGCATGAAAATGCATGTACCTGTATTTGTTTGATGCGTATGCTCAATGCTTCGCAAATAGGAACGTAGGAGTAAACTGGAGGGGTCATATGGTGACTCTGTGTTTAGCTTTTTGAGGCATTCCCGAACTGTTTTTCAAAGTGGCTGCGCCGTGTTACGATTCCACCTGCAGTGTTTGAGGGTTTGGGTTTCTCCATCTCCTTGCCCATAGCTGTCATTGTCCATCTTTTTTATTAAAGCCATCCTGGTGGCTGTGTGGTGGCTTTTGCATGACAGTTTTGACTTGCATTTCCCTGACGACTGAAGATGTTGACCATCTGTAGGGCGTCTTTGGGGAATTGTCTTTTCAGATCTTTTGCCCATTTCTAAACCGGGTTGTCTTTTTATTGTGATGTATAAGAAGTCTTCATATGTTCTACATACAAATCCCTTATCAGATACATGACTTGCAAATATATTTTCCCTTTCTGTTGGTTGTCTTTTTCACATTCTCAATGGTGTCCTACGAAGCACAAAAAGTTTTAAATTTTCATGACATCTAACTTACGTGGTTTTTTTCTTTTGTCATTTGTACTTTTGGTGTTATATACAGGAAATTGCTTTCTAACCCAAGGTTAGAAGATTTACATTTTCTTGTACAGGTCTTTTCTCTTTACAATCTCAATTCTTACATTTAGGTTTATGATCCGTCTTGAGTTAATTTTCATATAGGGTGTGAGGGTCTAATTTCACTCTATTTTGGTAATAAAAATTGTACATATTTAAGGTGTACAGCAGGACGATTTGATATACGAGCATAGAGGGAAATGGTTATGACAGTCAAGCTGATTAACGTACTATTTCATCGCTCATAACTCTATTTTGATTTTTATGTTCTTCCCATAAGCTGTAGATGTTTCGGTAGCAAGGACCACTTCTATTTGCTCACCACTGTTTCCTCAACCTTTTGTGTTCTTTCTTGTGTACTTGCAGAATAAATGAATCTCGAACAAATCATTTCACCTCGAGAATCAGCTTGTATTCTACGAAACAATAGATCTAGGCCACGTTATTCTATGTGAGCCTTCTAGCGTCATTCATAAAATTATATAATTTTTTTCTCAACTGGGATAGCTTAGTAATATAATTATCTGTGCTTTAATAATTGATTTAATATTGTACAATTATCATCTCGTATTAGTTTGAGAGCCCTCTTGAAAAAGCCTACTGTTTTTCTGGTACCTGGCACCTATTGAATAATTCCATTTCAAAGCAGAGCCAAGAATAATAATGATTTGTCATAGCTGAAGCCTTTGCAAACACCATAACTGGCCAAACCTTCTGGTCACCCTAGAGATAGGTCATTTTTAAATTGTCAGTCTTGACAATAATGGTGATTATACAGAGAATGCAGCTTCCTTTGAAACATCCTGACGCTTTCATATGGAAATCTTTTTATCTTCACCATGCCCTTGTAAAGGAGGAAAGGGATGAGTAATTGTTTATGTCAAATGACCATTTCCTTGGGCTGAGTGAATTGGGCTATTCTTGTACATTTCAGCTATACGATTTCAGTTTTATAGTTTTATTGTGGCCCTGGTCACTGTGATGGGCTCTGTGAACCCTTTTAGAGTGTAATAAGCACATCCCTTCAGTTGATACTGGAACCCTTAGAGGATATGTCTTAATTAACAAAGTGTCGTTTCATGTTATTCAAACAAATAGAGCAAACCATAAGAAAAAGAAGAAAATTCCTCATCTATTTATATTTTACCCACTCTAAATGTAATACCAATTTCTGACTTTAGAGAGTACAAAATAAGAAGAAAAACAATGAATCCATTCCATTTGTGAATATAGATGCAAAAAATAAAAATCCTATAAAATAGTAGCAAATCGCATTCAGCAGTAAATTAGAAAACACATTTTGCTTGGCCAAATCGAACTTACTGCTGGAATGTAAAAATGATTCAGCATGCTTAGCAACACACTACATAAACGTTAAAGAACCGTGTAATTATATCAACAGATTTAAAAATAGCATCTGAGTAATTTTTAGCTATTTGTAACATAAGCTCTAAATAAAATCGGACTAAGCCACTGAAACACAATGAAGGTAGTTTATTAGAAATCTGCATATTAAATGTAGATGCTAAAACGTGGACCCTGACTGCAACACCCTCTACCATCACTTTAAACATCATTTGGGAGGCCTTGCTAATGTAATAGTAAAAATGAAATAAGTCCTACCAATGTTTAATAGAAGAATCAACATTATCTTTATTTGTAAATCGTGGAATTGTTGGCTTGGAAAATACAACAGACCAAAATAAAAAAAAAACCCACTACTGCATTAAAAAGATAATTTCGTACACAAAATTAATGCATAAAAATCCATAGCTTTAAAAATAATATTGATAAATAGACATGAAATGGAAAGCTACCTGTTTATAATAAACAGGAGAGCTATAAAATAAATAGTAACAATTTTTGAAATGTTTATTTATTTTTGAGAGAGAGAGAGAGAGAGAGAGAGAGAGAGAGAAAGTGTGAGCCAGGGAGGGGCAGAGAGAGAGACACACACACAGAGAATCTGAAGCTGTCAGCACAGGGTCTGACTGGGGCTCGAACCTACAAATGGTGAGATCATGACTTGAGCCGAAGTCAGACGCTTAAGTGACTGAGCCACCCAAGCATGCCTTAAATAGGAATGATTTTAACAAAGACACATCTTGCACAGGAAGGAAGATTATTATACTGTCTTACAGCAGACTGTAGGGTCCTTGCAGGACCACAGAGCTGTAGAGATTTACGGTCTTCAGGATCCACACCACCCCCCTTGGCTCCAACCTCCTGTGTTGGCCTCCTCCCTGCAGGTGGTCAGATGCTCTAGTGACAGCCTCTTCCCCACTCAAGGCCACTCCCAGACAATGAAGACACGGTAACTTCTGGGTGCTGACCCAGCTGAGCGAGGCTGACCTCTTCCACAGCCGCAGCTCAGCTCTCCCTGCATCCTTTTGGCCAGAATCGGGTCACATGCCCACTTGTGAACCGATGTCTGGAAGGAGCTGTGGGATCAGGCAATTGAGGGGGTTTCTGGAGTAGAGCGGGGTCAGCTTCCTATGAAGGACATTGCAGAAAGCTTTGTTTCCTGGACAGGTCTGGAAATTCAGTGTTAATAAGGAAGTGGAAAGGGATTATGGCTGGGTAAGTATCAGTCATTCGTTTCGAAGAAAACAAGCATGGATCCCTACTTCATTCCCTATAAATAAATCCCAGAAGGTTTAAAGAGCTAACTGCGAGACCAACCCATACTCATCAGAGAAGAAAATGGAGGAGGATATTTGTCGAACCTTGGACTGAGGAAGGTCTTCTCGAAGAACAGACAGATCCCAGGGCATAAGGGCAACCAGTGACAGATATGCTGCAGAAGTTACACATTCCGTACGGCAAAATACACTTAAAAGAGTCAAATCTCAAACGATAGACATTCACGGTGGAGGTGGACCAAGGTTTAGAATTGCTCGCATGTGAAGAATTTCCACAGAAAAGGGAAAAACAAAGATCCAGTCGAAAACGTAGCAAAGGAGACGAGTAGGCATGTGAATATGCCTAAAGCATGTAGTTATGAAAGCTCTCGACTTCACTGGCAGTGAGAAAATTAAAATCAAGCGAACAACACACTAAATTTCCTGACAAATTCTAACGATTTAGAAAAAAGGTGTCAGGGGCACCTGTGCTCTGTAATGTGACTGGTGGAGTGTGAGACGCTATAACTTATCTGTGAGCAACGATGCAGAAGCCTTCTTTACAAAGGTAAAGAACGCACACACAGAAACGTATGTCCAAAGATATTCCACTTTTGTAATAGCAAAACGCAGGAAACCATCTAAATATCCGTCTACGGGGGATGAAAAATCTATGCCACACACGCGCTGTGGACCAGCATCGCACTGCAAAGACACGCATCAGACCCGTGACGGAAGCTGGTGGTGGCATAATTGTGGAATGTCCCTAAACACCTCAGCAAATCCAGACAGGACACAGAAGCTGGGATAAGAACTCCACTGTGCATGGACAGCGTCCGCGGCAAAACTTAGTGATAAGGTGTCCCCAGAACAAGTAGGTGGGGTCAGACCACGGATCGCAACAAGGTCTATGTGATACAGGTAACTGTGGGGGGACGCTGTGGAGGGAAGACAAGGTGTGTGGGGGCCAGATAATCCAAAGCGAGTACCAGCGGATATGCACCGGCATCTGAGAGTTTTGCAGGTGCCAGTTCCCAGCTGAGGGCAAGGACGCTGGGGAACAGCTGAATGACTTTGGAGTAGTGTGGTTTTGGGGTTCTACGAACTCTCCAAACTAACCCCTTCTGCGACACGAGGAGTCTCCTGCCCTCTTGCTCGGAAAATTCTTCCATGGATATTCATGGGGAAAATCAACCTGTACATTTGTTTTGCTAATAATGATCTTATTTGGTTTTGGAATCAAGGTCATCCAGGTTTCATAAAACCAGCTGGGGGGTTTCCACCGTTTTCTCTTCCCTGGAAGACTTTGTGTGAGATCAACGTTGGTTTTTCACTGGTGTAGCCATTTGGACCTGGAGATTTCCTGAAGGGAAAGTTTTACATTATAGTTTTAGTCCCTTTAATATCTATAGGACCACCCGTGTTTATTATTTCTTCTGGGGTCAGCTTTGATGGGTTGGACTTTTCTAGAAGTCTGCCTGCTTTTGTCTTAAAAATGCAAATTCATTTGAGTTGTATTGATTCAGTGTTGTAATTACCGTCTCACAGCCTTGCGATGTGTCCAGGGTCTGCAGTGACGCCCCCCTTTCTGCTCCTGATTCCTGTCATTTGTGTCCTCTTCTTGTTTATACTAGAACCTCATCAGGAGTTTGAAGAGCTGGCTCGTCCAAAGAATGAGCTTCCAGCTCTACTGAGCCTTTGCATCAGATGTTTGTTTTCTATGGTTTACTTTTTTCTTCTTTCCTTTTTATTTCCTTCCTCCAACTTTGTCCCTTTGTAGTTCTTTTATTTTTGTTAATTTTTTTAACACTTATTCATTTTTGAGAGGCACAGAGAGATGGAGCCTGAGCGGGGGAGAAGCAGAGAGTGAGGGAGACACAGAATCTGAAACAGGCTCCAGGCTCTGAGCTGTCAGCACAGAGCCCTATGTAGGGCTCGAACCCACAAACCACAAGATCATGACCTGAGCTGAAGTCGGACACTTAACCGACTGAGCCACTCAGGAGTCCACCTTTGTAGTTCTTTAAACTTGGGGTTCTTATTCTGTGTTTCTTAGATGGGTACTGAGGTTGCTGATATGTAGTCCTCAATCTTCTCTAACACATATGTTCACATTTTTAAATCCCCCCAAGAGTTTCTTTAACCATATCCCATAACTGTCCGCATTTTTCTTATCAATAAGTTCAAAAAGGTTTTGAATTTCTACTATGACGTCTTCGCTGATCCTTGAGTGATTGAGGAATTTATAAATCTAGCAGTGATCAGACCGCATGGCTGCTCTGATTTTGATCCTTTGGAATTTCCTGAGGCTCGTTTCATGGTCCAGTGTTTGACTGGCTTTCGTAAATGTTCTCGTATTCTAGAAAAGAGGTATGTTCTTCGTGTGTATATAGGTTGGATCAAGTTTTTCACTTGTTTTTTCAATTCTGGTTGAATCATACAGATTTCTTTTGCCAAATTTGTTCTAGCAATAACCGAGAGGTATATAAAAATCTCTGTCTTTCGTAGCTCTTCTTCTACTTAGTAGATGGTGAGGCAGTTTTGTTACGTACATAAAAACAAAAGTGTTCTACTTCCTCATGACTCGACTCTTATCCTTTTCTCTGGAATCTGGGTCTGACTTTGTAGTCTGTGTTGTCTGACGCTAACATGGCGTCTCCAACTGTCTTTCCCTCTCCTGCATTAAAACTCTTTCCATCTCTTTACCTTCAAACTTCATATCATTCTGTTTTAATTTATTTATTTATTTTGAGAAAGAGAGAGAGAGAGAGCAGGGGAGGGACAGAGAGGAAGAGGGAGAATCCCAAGCAGGCTCCACACTGTCAGTGCAGAGCCGGACGTGGGGGACAATCCCATGAACCTTGAGTTCATGACCTGAGCCGGAAACCAAGAGTCGGACGCTCAACCGACTGAGCCACCAGGTGCCTCTGTATCGTTCTGTTTTAGAAGCATTTATTTATGATTTGGGCTCTTTTTTTAATCATGTCTAATAAGCTTTGCCTTTTAGTTGGAACATTTAAGTTACTTACATTTGGTTTAATTATGGTTTAAATGGTTTAATTATATTTAAATCATTATCTTTTACTGCCTGCATCTCATTGCTCCATCATTCTTTTTCTCTCCCTCTTGTGGGTTGAAGGTTATGTATTGTTATTCTATTTCCTGTCTCTATTAGCTCAGTTACATAATCTCTTACTGTTCTTACCGTGATGATCTTAGAGACACAGCAGACATATGTGTTCCTATCACATATAATTTTACTGGCTATGCTTTACCCTTTGCCAATAATTCAGGGATCGTAGGGCACTTGAAATCTATTTGCCCTCTCCTGCCTTAAGTCTTTTAGGTGGTCAGTATGCTCTTAGGTTTAGCCAAATTTTTACCTTTTCTTTTTTGCTTGTATCTGTTATCATTTCCCTGCACCTTGTAGCACACCCCTGAATAATTCTCTTAGGGAGTTTCCTCTGGTGAGACATTCTCTAGCTGATATTTATCTGAAGGTGTCTCTCTTTCACCCCCATGCCTGAAGAATATTTTCACTAGACACAGAATTCCATTTTGGTATTTTAAAGAAAATAGTTTCAATATCATGATACTGTATTCTGACTTCTAATATTTCTATTGGAGAATCATATATATGTGTATAATTAAGCTCCTCTGAAGATAATTTATGTTTTCTTTGGATACTTTTATGACTTTCCCTTTGTTATTGATTTTCGGCAGCTTTGTCCTGCACTCAGATGTGTGTGTGTGTGTGTGTGTGTGTGTGTGTGTGTGTAGTACCGTTTGGCATTTACAGGCTAATTAACTCTGTGCTCGATGTCTGTGCAAGTCTCAATTTTCAAGAGAGATTCGAAGGTGAAGGGAGAGACAGTCGCAGAACATTGAGTGTGAAGGACACATGAAGGTCAAGGCAGAGAAGCAAATGCCAGAAAGTGCTGACTACAGCTTAGTGGAGAGACACAGCCGGGCATTTGTTTGTCTGAGGTGTGGCAGGCAGGCTGACCAGAAAGGCGTTTTCTAGAACAGTCCATCAGAAGAAGGGCACTCTTGCTTCTTGTCTTCTACTATCAAAGGCCCCTCATGGGTGTGACCTCCCCATCCCCCTGTGTCAGCTGCCCAAGCCCTGGCTGAGCTGATAAGTGGTGGGGAGCCAGAGCCTCAGAGTCTGGTCCGGCCGAGCCTGGGCACAGGGCTGTTGTGGTTCCTGCCACCATGGCTGCCATGATGGAACGTGGGGCAGCCAGGTCTTCCCCAGAGTGAGGCTGTGACAGCCTGGCTCCTGGAGGTGAGCTGGTGGGGCCACAGCTGGGACATCCACACACATGGAGCTCAGGTCCTTGGCGGCAGGAATCGACGGGGTGAATCTGACAAGGGGCGTAGACCGTGCTCAATAAAATGTCTCTCGTCAGCGTGGGGAAATCATCCTCCAGGATCTCTTTACAACGCCAAGCTCCGCAAGAATTTTCAACTTTGTCATTAATGTGCTTGAACATATTGAGGGTAGTTATTTTAAAGTCTGTGACTCAAACCAAGTTTTAGATTCTATTGAGAAATTATCACTAATCGTGTTGGGTGTGATGATGGTATAATGGTTAGGTTGTTGGAATTACATACCGAAGTCCTTAGAAGTGAAGTGATATTATGTCCAGGATTTTGAATGCCCCCAAAGTAAGTGTGTGTGTGTGTATGTGTGTGTGTGTGTGTATAATGGCTGAAGATGAATTGTTTGTACATGAGGGTTCATTAAACTATTCTTTCTTTTTTTTAATGTTTATTTATTTTTGAGAGATAGAGACAGAGAGCGAGTGGGGGAAGGGCAGGGAGAGGGGGAGACACAGAGTCTGAAACAGGCTCCAGGCTCTGAGCTGTCAGCATACAGCCCAACATGGGGCTTGAACTCACAGACCATGAGATCATGACCTAAGCCGAAGTCAGATGCTCAACCAACCGAGCCACCCAGGTGCCCCTTGTTTTTTAAAATGTTTTAATGTTTTATTTATTTTTGAGAGAGAAAGAGACAGAGTACAAGCAGGGGAAGGGCAGAGAGAGAGGGAGACACAAAATCCAAAGCAGGCTCCAGGCTCTGAGCTGTCAGCATAGAGCCCGACGTGGGGCTCAAACTTGTGAATCTCGAGACACGACCTGAGCCGAAGCTGGACACTTAACCGACTAATCCACCCAGGTGCCCCTGGCAGGTTGTTTTTATAAATAATATTTGCCAACTATTCCAGCTGTTCTGAAGGAGAATGGGGCCACATTGGCCCAGCCCTTCCCCCACCCACACCATCTGCCTTGTGCCTCTCTGTTCTGCCTCCTTAGACGGGTCTCTCCCTTGCCTTCACCGTCTCTCCTACTCTGCTGCCCGGTGGTGGGGACAGAAGGCTGCCTGGCAGTCCTCAGAGCAGGTGGATGCCCACAAAGCCCTTGGAGGCCCAGCTGTGCGACTCCAGACGGTTTGCATCTCCTTGCACCCAGCCCGTGTGCCCTCGGATGGGCAGGGGTGACTGAGCCAACTGCACGTGGGGACAGAGCTCGTGGCTCGTGTGTGGGGTCCCCCGAGCTCAGAGGAAATGTATGGCAGATAACATCAGACTAGTCTTCAAATTATTCCTATCATACTTGCCACATACACTTTTTGCCCCTCAGTCAATGGAACCGACTGATAGTCCGGGACTCTCCCAGAAAAATTGATGAAGGGGTGGGCTCACCATGGGTGACTTTGCCGGCACAAATCACATTTCCTTTGGGGACTGCTGTTTGGATGCTTTTAGGGAACGTGGCTTGAGTTCAAAGTGTTTCAGACACTCTAGAAGATCAGTGTTAGAACTTTGGCTGGGACTCAGTTGAGCTCTGCAAACATCAAGAGTGGGAGGGAGGAAGGGAGCGGGGAAGGGGAGGAGGAAGGAATAAAAATGTGCAGGTCAGTGGGATGGGCTGTTCTCCCACCTGCCAGCCGTGGAGACACCAGCAGATCCAAGGCTGAGATGTCTGGCGTCCGGCTTAAGAGTGGCCACAGCTCAGATACCCGGGCCTGGAACAATTTATCTGGCAGGAATCCTCCCTACCCCCCACGCCACCACCCCCCCCACCCCCACCTCTGCCCTGGGTAGGAGGGAGAGCTGGAAGGTTCCTGTTGTGCTTTTTGCCTGAGAGGCGAGTCTGGTCTTGAGCTGCGTGTGCCTTCACCGCCCCCACTAGTGGTTCTTTAGAGACAGAAAGCTCGTTTACAGAAGAAAGGAAGGGTTGACAGATTTAGCATAATCCCATGGAAACTCCACACAAGGGCAGGTGAAACCCAGGTGAGTAAGGTAAGCCGTATTTCATTCTGTCTTCACCTTTTGGACCACAGTCCCTCTGTACAGCACACCCCCCCCCCCCCCCCCACTGATGACGCGGCCATGGTTCGGAGCTTCAGTGCGTAGTCATGTCTATGACGCTTTCTGGGAATTCGATGATTTAATCTCTGAAACAATCCTGTCAGTGAGGAACTCTCCTGTCGCTACCGTATAGACAAGGAAGCTAAGACACAGCATAAGCAACTTGCCCAGAAAGTGGTGGATGTGGGACACAGACTTGGGCAGTTTGGTTTCAGAGTCTGTACTTTTCTGCTAGACTCATCAGGGCCTGGGCACAAAGCTGACCTGTTGCGTGGACGCCTTCCCAGGGGTGGGTGTGAGTGGGCTTGTGCCCATCACTGCAAAAGAATCAGACCCCCACGATGCAGAGGAATCAGACCCCCCACCCCCTGCTGCCTCCCTCGCTAACTTCCAAATCGAGTCTCCTGGAATCTGGAATCACAGACAAACGGCCCCAAATCATGAGACTTACAAAGTACGTCAGAATTTGCAATCACAGCGGTTATGGGGTAGGATACCTTAAAACTTCAGCTAAATGTTTATTAGTTTTCTGATTCACAAAGCGTGTTTAATTTGGTCGCTGCACTGGTTCTGGAAATGCCTCCCTCAGGCCCACTGACACCTGCTTTATCATCAGTCCCAGCAAAGAGGCACAACTCCAAATGGTGCCAACTCAAATAATTCCAAACTTTTGAGTTTGCCACGAGCACTTAAGCACAACAAACACACAGGTTTTCCTGGATATCAGTCAACTGTAAGGAGGAAAAGAAATCAAGCGTGAAGTTTGCATTAAACTCATCACAGTTGTTTTACTGAAGAAATTAAAAAGCCAAATGCTGGCTTATGTTCTCATCCGGATCAGCTGAGTGGTCAAGTGTTCTGTGGGTGGTCTGGAAAGAAACGTGACCAGGCCCAAAATCCAGTAGAGGGACAGAGCAGGGGACCTCCACTTAGAGACAAGACGAGGGTGTCCGCTGTGATCAGCAGCAGAACCAAGCTGTGATCAAGATGTCGGGGCCTACAGGTGTCCGGGGTTCACTGGCCATGGTGCCCCTTAAGTAGATGGGCATCCTTCTTAATCTTTAGAATGGAAAGGCACTCATTCTGGAGCCTTGCATAAGGAAGGCTTGAGGAGCCTCACATGGGAAGGCCTTGAGGGTGGATCTGGCTCGTTCCCTTGAGCTCATAACCCAAGTTCCTGCCATGCAAACATACCGTGTGAGTGTTCCCCTACCTTCCCGAACGTGACTGGCAGCCGTTAACCAGGGACACTGTGCATGAGGGAAAGGGACACCCGGATTTTTGGGGAGTAATAAACAGGCTCTAAGGTGAGAAAGCCCACCCCAGAATCAGGACATAGGGGGTACAAGGGATGAAGGACAGGAGGGTTGGGAGATAAATGGAATTTTGGCCCAAGTTTACTTTATAATAGTCCCAGTGGCTCTGGAATCCCACCTTGCAGCTATTTTCTTAGTTCCTGGATGTAGTTAAAGCAGAAGTACTCAACAATGGGCTGCATGCTCACGTTGAATCCCTTGCTCATAGGGGGAGGGGCCCTCTGCCAGAAATGATCAATGTAGCTCCCTGGAACCTCCCCTCCATGTAAAACCAAAGTCAATGCAGCATCTCTGGGAGAATGGCAAAGACAAGAGCCATTGTCAAAAACTTGCAAGACGCGGAGGTGGAGGCTACCGTCTCCCCTCTGTTACTGACTCATACGGAGGACGGACAGTTCTTGAAGAGTCACAGTAAATTATCGTAAATGTAACCACGTCTGACTATAACTGTAGATATTCTTTAAGAGGTGGTCGCTTTACTAGAGAAAATTGAAATAGCCCTTGATGCCAGGGGTACATCCCTCCTTCTGGCTAGAGCTCGTTCCGTATTTACACAAGTAGGAGGCTGCAGAAACACGTGCTTTCAGCAGGCAGGAAGGCAGGTCCTCCTTCACTGTCTTGGGCCATTTAATTCAGAAACAAAAGTTACATTTTTCAGACTCCCTTGCAGCTAGGGTTCTTGAGATAAATTAGGTTCCACTTAGATCCCCTAGAGTGAGGCTTGGCCATATCTGGTGGCCCTCTGGTTTTGTAGACAAGAGCACAGAATTCACATCCTATACCGTGCTGGCTCTCTGGCGGTCTAGTTGAGTAGTTGTGACAGAGACCCTATGTCCCACAGAGCCCGAAATGGTTACTCACTGGCCCTTTCCAGGAAAAGTTTGCTGAGCCCTGGTCTGAAATTTTGGGAAGGCCATGTTGAGGCTAGGTGCTCTTCCTAAGGCTTCCGTCTCTGCTTCTTTCTCCTCAAAGCTGTTCCCCACCCCGTGTTCCCACTCTGATTTTTGAACCTAAAAAATGTCACTTCTTGATGTGTTGGGGTATTAGCCCAAACAGCTCTGAACTTGGCCTGGTGTGGCTCCAGCAATGATCTCAGAGGCAGTAATTCTCCCACTGGGCTGGTTTTTACTGTTCAAAAAGTCATTCCAAGAATCCCAACTTAAAACGTGTTCCTTCAGTGCTTTTTGATTTTTAAAACACTTAATTGCAAGTATTAGACCTTTTCCCAATCAAGCGCCTACGACACTTTTGGTCTCTTCTGCCGAATTCTGACCACTACATACCTCGAGTCTGTGTGCCAACTGTTGGTTGGCAACAGGCACAAACAGTTCTTCCTATGAATCAATCGTTTATAATTTATAACATAAATACACGTGCCACATGAATAAGTCAAAGACAAATACATCACCACATTTTTAATTTAGTAAACTAAAGGCAAAGACTAATGGTTATCGGGGCACCTGGGTGGCTCAGTTGGTTGAGAGTCCAACTTTGGCTCAGGTCACGATCTCACGGTTCATGGGTTCGAACCCCGCGGTGGGCTTCGTGTGGTCAGTGCATAGCGTGCTTTGGACTCTCTGTCTCCCTCTCTCTCTGCCGCTCCCCCCTCTCAAAAATAAACATTAAAATTTGTTTGAATTAAAAAGAAAGAGAGAAAAGACTAACAATATCTTACAACGCTAACAGGTTGGGTGGAAAACGCCCCGAGGGTGGCTTGGTTAGAGACAGTGACAGGCTGTGGTGATTTTCCAGTGTCCCAGGTACACTGCCATCACTGAAGAGATGGCTCAGCTTTTTGCTGTCAGCTCCATCTCATCTCCGAGACTCGTCGCCCAAGAGTGGAGGTGGATGAGTACGGAAGATGTTTGTTATGCCCCTCAGCTCCATCATTAGACCACCTCTGACGGTCAGGCTTGCTGTGCTTAATTAGGACATACCAGGTCTCAAGGGAACCCTTGTCCATGCAGAAAAGAGCTGATGGTGACATTCTGGAAGTCAATTAAGGCAAGATAACATCATAGCTTCCAGTACAGGTAGACTATCAGTCCTTCTCTTTCTACGATGATCTAATTTTGTTTTCTGGGTTACCCTGGGGCTCTGCCATGATGCTGAATCTCCAGTGCAACCCAGCTTTGCTCCGGTCCTTGAGTCAGAGGACAGGTCTTCCCTGTTCCTCCTGGTCCCAGGCTGCTTGGTCACTGAGGAACTCACAGAGAGCCTTTGGACGTGGCTGGACCCCTCATTTGATCCTTGTGCAAAAACCTATGGGTTACAGTTCAAGAGTCCAGGCTTCTTTGTTTTTCTCCCCATTCGTTTTCTTTCCTTCTGTCTTGCCATCTGACGTCCAAGCTCCCCTTAAAGCCTGAGGGGGAAAGATGAGTAAATTTCTCCAAGGTCATCACTAGAGGAAGCAAATAAAGACTAGTTTTGGAAGGAGAGATGGCAGGTTGAACCCTAGTCTGTCAGCGCAGTATCTATATTTAATCCAGTATCCAGTGCTGACACTTTGGGACACATAATAATAGAAATACACCATGTGGCAACTTGGAAATGAAATCTGTACTTAGCATATCCCATCAGAGAGATTCCAGAAGAGACTGTTGCCAACTGGGACACATTTGGGTCACTGAGCAGACATGGTTTTCCAGAGAGAAGAAAAAATGAGAGTAAGGTTCCCAAATGGCTCTGGTGATTGGCAGGCAATTTATACACGATGGCGGCAGAAGGGCAGGTGTCTCCCCTGTGAACTCCTTGGACATCGCCTGTAATTAGAGCTTCAGAGTGAAAGCCCTTCCTAAGACACAGAAAGGGGAGCCTGGAAACCTGAAATGCAAAAATGGAAGATGCAGAAGAGGGGTCGGAGAAAGGACTTCATCCCTGCCCTGCCCATGGGGTTGTTGGTATACCATGCGTCCCCGCGTCTCCAGTCGGCTCTGTGAGGGCCCTACGGCTGTTGGCATGCTGAATTCTCCTAAGATGCTTTCAAACAGAGGGCCGGAAGGGGCCGAATAAATATTCAATGTGGTGACTTTGTTTGGTGAGCTGCAGGTAAAATGGCACACCTTGTAGTGGGTTCCGGAGGATTCCACGACCGGGTTCGCTCTCCGGAGCTGCTGTCTCAACCCACATTGCTTCCAGGTAACGTTAGGCAAACAAGAAGCCAGCTATTTGGAGGATGAGGTTTTTGCTTAGTTCAAAGAGTCTGAAAACACGTCTGTTGGATTTCTCTGTCGTGTTCTGTGCCTGCCGGTGACTGCCCCGTGTAGAAAACATGGCTTGTTCCGAACATAACGTGCCAAGCCGAGGCTGGTTGGAGGGAGTGGGGCCAGCCCTGCGCTGGAAGCCCTGCTCGAGGAAGGTGAAAAGACACCAGATGTGTAGACCATCCTGGATTCGCTCCTTCACAAACGTTTCCTCGGTGCCCACTGGGTGCGGAACAAACCCAAAGGGTTAACATCCCCTGTTGGTTTTTGCTGAAAGACAAGCGCACTGTCCCTCCGCACAGTGACGGGCCCTGGGGTGAGGCAGGCAGGCACATGGCGCTCCGGCAGGTGTCTGCGAAGCCTGGGCTCAGGCTCCCCGGGGGAGGGGACCATGAGCCCGCACCCCCTTCACACATGCGGGGGCCCTGGACTAAGTTGTTCCTGGCCTGTCCATCTGTCCAGTCGGAGCCGGTCATACCACACACAGGTGAGCGACTACGAACGTTCCTGCCTGCTTCGTCTGTTTTCCTTTTGTACACACACTCACACGCATCACATACTTGCACACACACACATACACACACACATGCACTCTCTTCCCCAGGCCTCTGAGTCTAGAGTAACGGTCACTGACTAAGCCATCTGGCTTTTCCTCGTACCCTCCAAAGGTACAAGGGTAAATGTGATGTTTTGCTACAACCCACCAGAGCTAAGTTGGCAAAGGAAGTTGGCTCTGCACAAAACCCACTTAGAAGACAATATACACGACGTCACTTTTTAAGGGATTCCCGAAACTCTTTTCTTTCCAGGTGTGATCTGAAAAAGCACCGACTGTCCACGGATTCTGAGAGGCTCTGACTCATGGTATTCGAGGCATTTGTGCTGTGCTGTGGCTCCACGGCTGTAGTTTGGCACCTGCCCTGGAGACCCCTTCCCCGGTCACGCTCCCTTGGCCTGCACAACCGTTATGGCCACGGCTTTACCCCAAGCTCTTGCCTGGGCGCTGGGCAGATTGTCTCTTGCAAAGATGGTCATGCCACCCTATGTCCCATCCCGTGGACTCTTCTTACAATGCGATACTGACCTCCTCCATCCAGAGGTGAGATGTGCTCACCCCTGTATCTGCCTCGACCAACAGCTGCCAGAAAAGTGACGCTGTAGGACTTTCCAGGCTGGGCCTTAAGGGTAGGATGGCTTCTGCCTGGATTCCTTGGGTGCCTGTCCTTGAATCACAGCCACCTTGCTGGGAACAAGCGTGGCCACGGGGAAAGGCTGTGTCGGTGTTCCAGCTGACGGCCAGCAAGGACCACCAGACTTCCCAGAGATGGCCTTCAGGTAGCCCTGCCCTGCTTCGTGTCCCCCCCCCCCCCCCCCCCCCCCCCCGCTCCCCGTACGAATTCCTGACCCACAGACCACGAGAGGTCATAAAGGATTTCTTCCTGCAGGTGCTAAGTCAGCAACAGTAGATAAGCAATATAGGGGCCTCCGGGATCTCAGTGCTGGAATCAGCTGCCGTTGGCGGAAAGTGTCAGAGGTCACCGAGCTCGGGACCCTCCAGCTTATTCCCAGTTTCCTCTTTACAGACGGTCCCTTACTATGCCTCTTGCTATCCTGTGATGAAATTCATTCATGATGCAATTTACCTAGATATGTAATATGCATATGTGTGCATGATAATCATATTCATGTATATATTTACATACCTAGCGAGAATATGGAGGAGTAAAGGAAAATAATTCTTAATAAAATGAGTCTCAGTATCTGGCTGTTTCTCCTACAAAGCAGAATATGTGCTCCCAAAAAGCACTATGTTTTGGAATTTGGGATAAAATAATGACAAGGGATAACGGCGAAACTAAGGTGAGCGATGAAATGCTGGGCACCTGCCTCGTCTTGTAGATAATTTCTTACAGAATAAACGGGAAACCTGACTGAGATTCTGCCACGGAGTGGAACAGCTTAAATTCTTCGTAAATAAATAAACACACATAAATATGCCGTGGCCCTGACAAGCACGTGACGTCTGGCTGGCAGGAGTGGTCTCCAGAGACGGGGTGGACGGAAAGGCCTTAGCGTTCGCGGGATGATGTGTCACCGTGCCCGAAGGGGTGGCTGGCTCCCTGCTCGGGCCTCCCTGCTGACTCGTCCTGTTCCCTCGGGGTAGGAGTCCTCATCTCCCACCCGCTGCACGTGATTCTCGGTTGCACCGGACGCAACAGATCCTGTAGTGTTTCATTTCATCTTAAGTTATTCTATTGCTGCTTGTGATGCCATTTCTCGGCTACTGTGCAGGGTGGATACAGGGTGTCCGTGTCTCCCCAAATATTTTACTATTTCCAGCTTGCCCTTGAAATAGCTTCAGGGCTGTCCTTCGTCATTCATACTTGGATTCTTCCAGCCAAAATGCTTGCTCATGTTTGGGACTCTGTTGTGGATACTTCTATCAAGAAACTCTGACAGGGGTACCTGGGTGGCTCAGTCGGTTAAGCGTCTGACTCTTGATTTCGGCTCGGGTCATGACCTCAGGGTTTGTGGGTTCGAGCCCTGCATCGGGCTCTGCGCTGATAGCGTGAAGCCTGCTTCGGGTTCTCTCTCTCCCCCTCTCTCTCTGCCCCTCCACACTCTCTGTCTCAAAATAAATACAAGAAACTCTGACACTCAGGAGACCAGCACGGCACCCGCAGGTGTCATGAGGTGTGGCTGTCCGCGGCCTCCAGTTTTGAGACGGGCCGGGCCCTTCTCATACACATGGCTGGGTGTTAGAGCCACACAGAGCCAGCCTGCGTCGTGGAAAATGGTTTTTTGTTGGTTCCATTTTTATTAGGTGACTTTATTCTTCAGTTTATCTGTTGGGATTGTTGTGGGTTAAGGATGGCTGTAATTCTTTGCTGTGCCATCGTTCTTTTTTTTAAGTTTTTTAATGTTTATTTTTGAAAGAGAGAGAGAGAGAGAGAGAAAGTGCAAGCAGGAGAGGGGCAGAGAGAGATAGAGACACACAGAATCTGAAGCAGGCTCCAGGCTCCAAGCTGTCAGCACAGAGCCCAGCGTGGGGCTTGAACCCACCAACCGAGATCAGGACCTGAGCTGAAGTCAGAAGCTCAACTGACTGAGGCCCCCCAGGTGCCCTTGTGCCGCCCCATCTTTGAGAAGTGGAACCCATTTCCTTCCCCTGGAATGTGGGCTGAGTCTGTGACCTCTCTGAGCCACAGGGTACAGGGGATGGGGTGCTGTGTGACTTCTAAGGCTGAGCCATTTCACACGTGGGACACGGTGTCTTTGAGCCCAACCCTAGTACCAGGAGATGCCCGGGCACCATGGGGAGGCCAAGCAGAGGGCAGCCAGACTGTCCAGCCCACAGCACAGCTAAGCTACCAGCAGACACAGCTGGTAATTGCCATAGGCACCATCGTGGATGTCCCGTACCAGTCAGGCCTTCGGCTGTCTGTGTTCAACACTGAAAAGGTCAGAAAACCTACTCCATCCACTCCAGTGAGCTTGCGGAATTTCAAGCGATGACAAAGAGTTTTGTTGTTTTAAGGTACTATTTTTTAGGGTTGTTTGTTATACTAGGGACAGAAAATTGGGGCGCCTGGGTGACTCAGTTGGTTAAGCATCTGACTCTTGATTTCAGCTCAGGTCACCATCTCACTGTTCATGGGTTTGAGCCCCATGTCTGACTCTGCGCTGACCGCACGGAGCCTACTTGGGATTCCCTCCACCCCTGCCCTGCTCTCCCTCTCCCTCTCCCTCAAAATAAATACATGCACATTAATAATAATAATAAAAAAAAAGAAACATAATTGAGATGGCGTGTGAACAAATTCAGTCCCTAACAGCAGGTGCTGTCACAGAAGAGATGACCCCGCTGTGCTAGGAGACAAGGAGGTCAGGGACATAACGGACTATTCATAGCTACTTAGACAAGATTGGGTGTGAGCGAAGGAAGTCAGTATTCAGCTGAAAACTTTTGTCTCTGTATTTGACATTTTGAAATAATCAACACACGCACGTGCACGCACACACACACACGCACACGCACACGCACAGGGCATCCCTTTGAAAGCCCCAGCACAAATGCAGACTCGTGATATAGGTGTTGTTTTTGTGACTGAGATACTGTAAGTGGTTTGTCACCAGGAATGTGCTTTTCTAAGACGATGAACCACTGTTGTAAAGTTCCAGACAACATAGAGAAAAATCTCGTCTTAATTTACGCGACAAATACTTCCACGGAAGTTTCAAGGCATCATCATCCTGTGTTAAAGTATCTCTTTCCACGTAGAGTAGATTATAGGCTCAGATAATTATCAATAGGTCTGTCCACCTTGGGACTTGAGCCTCTAGATGCCGCCATGTTTTCTTCCAGAGTTGTGTCGGAAAGAGTTACCGTAGAAAGGCCTGCTTGCAAGATTGAGCCTTAGTTGACTTCTGGGAATTTGGACATTGGAAAGGTTCCCCCGTTCCCTGAAGACAAAAGTGTCTCCATGTGCCCAACCTGCCTGAGCAAACGATGTTATTTAGGCAGAGACCTGTTTTACTTCTGGGACTGAAACTTTGGGATGCGCTAGGTAGAAGGCGGTCGTGTGACCAGCCCCAGTAAAACCCTGGTCAGCGAGTCTCTGCTTCCCCAGCAGACACCCTTGTACACATCAGCGCAGCTGGTGGCCAGAGGAATTAAGCGCATCCTGGGCGACCTCCCTGGGAGGGGAGTCTGGGATGCCTGTGTCTGGTTTCCTCCAGACTTTGCCCCGCCCACCTTTTCCCTTTGTTGATTTTGCTTCCTATCCCTTTGAGGTGCTGAGTCATAGCAGTGAGTACAACTGTATGCTGATTTCTGTGAGTTGAATGAGAGGTGGCCTTGGGGACCCCGGCAGCCCTTCTCCCTGCCTGGGGTTCGCCCCCCTTTGCCTGAAAACTGGTAATGGTCTCCCCGAGATAGTGGCTCTGGGGCACTGCTGAGTGTCCTCGGGTCGCACCCCGCACCGCCACCCCCCCCCCCCCGCTTTCCTTCTCGACCTGCAACGAGACTCCTCAGCAGGTGCTCCAGGGTGGGGTGCACGCTGTGACCCACGCAGAGAGGGGTGCCTTCTCTGTACTGACAGAAACCGGGGAATGTGTGTAGGAACGGGCGTGGCATCAGGTGGGAGGAACACCCAGGGCCTCCAGGTTGGAGCAGCCCACATGTGTTGACACAGGTTCTCTAAGAAGAGGTCCCGGGCACCGTGTCTCAGCCTGCTGGGTTCAGGGGGATCTAACAGCTTGGTTGGTCGGCTGAAACAGGATGTCAAAGGCTCTGCCGGTCAAGCCGGAGGAGCATTATAAAGCCAGAGTCACTCCGGACACATTATTAGCAGAAGCTGGAGGGAGGCACATGCTTGTCTCATGGCTGTGGAGAGCTTGGAGACATGGCGTCCTGAGGGTGGCCGAAAGCAGAACTTGCAACCTGCAAACTGGATGTACAGCTAAGGAGGTTTCGCTGCCCTGCCGGGTTTGAGAGCTGCTTTGCACGCGTGGCTCCCTGCACCTTCTGTTGTCCCCTTTTCCGGACCGAGATGTGTTGGATGTATGTTGGGAGTATGGGGGCAGCCACCTGGTCTCTGGCTTGACGGGTCCCCAGGCGACACGGGATCTGCCCCAGGGTCTGTACTTGAAAGCTGCACCCACACCCGACTTAGATGATGATGGTGACGACTTTTGGGCTTTTGAGGGATGGATTTCTATGAAACTTGGACTTTGGCTGGCATGTTCATGGGCTGAAACTACTGGGGACCCTAAGAGGGGTGCGAATGTGTTTTTCCAATGAAAGAAGGGTCACCTCGGGGCCAGAAGTTGCACTGCGACAGACGGACCTGCAAGGTGGCTCTCATGACCTCTGCCTCCAGGGTTGCCCCCATGGTGATGTTAAGTTTCACAGCAAAGGAATTTTGTTGAGCAACTAATCAGTTGATGTGAAGGTAGGAACGTGGCCAGGTGGGCCTCATCCGACCACAGTCGCTATTTAAGTGTAGGGTTTGGGGTGCCTGGGTGGCTCAGTCGGTGAAGCGTCCGACTTCGGCTCAGGTCATGACCTTGCAGTTCATGAGTTCGAGCCCCACGTCGGTCTCTGTGCTGACAGCTTGGAGCCTGGAGCCTGCTTCGGATTCTGTGTCTCCCTCTCCCTGCCCCTCCCCCAAATCACACTGTGTGTGTGTCTCTCTCTCTCAAAAATAAATAAACATTTAAAAAAAATTTGGAGCCTCTTGGCTATATGAAATCGATCATCTTTTCCTATGTACTGTGGTCATATAAAGTCTGATGGCCCATGGAAAGAACAGAATGAAATTGCAAAATAATAGCCTACTGTAATAGGAAGACAGACAGCTAAGAGAGATGTCCTGGACCTTACACAAGGACCTATTCCAGTGAGTTGCTGCATAAGAAACATTCCAAACTTAGTGGCTTAACACGCCAGCCGTCATTTATTTTGATCACAGTTCTGTTTCTTGGGGCACCCAGCCTGTGATAGGTATCACCCGGAATAATGAGGGGTATCACCCTTTCATAATGAATTAAAGGTATCCCGGAGGGCTTAGTAAACCCCTAGCAATGGGTTAAGATGCATTAATAGAGACTGTGCCATGAGAAGGACCCCGTGACGGCATTTATCATGTATTTTGGATTTCTGCACCCAACCTCAACTTCAGAGAATTCTCTCCATTTTTTAGTAAGTGTGCCCTATTAATAAGGCGTGGCTTCTGCTTTGGGGTCTGAGAAAATATTTTTTATCTGGGTTCATGAATGGGCTTGGTGGGCATCTGCATGGCCATCCCAAATAGCACCATGGTGCAGTATGATGAAGCTAAGCGTCTGCTAGAGATGTTTGGAGGGGCGCGCATGTGTGTATGTGTGTGTGTGTCCAGAGCACTCTAGTTTGGAAAAGAGTCTTATTTGTTCAGAAATGAGTCTAATTTGGTGGTAGCCAATACGCTTATGTAATAGTCAATCAGAGAATAATTGGTTATGTTGAGAAGAAATTTGATTCTGTATCAAGAAGGATGTTAAGAAATAAGGAATCCTCAAAGAAAAATGAACATAGAGAAAAATACTTTTTCCCAAGCAGAAGGAAACGCTAAGAGGTTGATAATGGGCTAACAAGGTACATGAAATAAGGAAGCATGTGTCCGGGGCAAACCCAAATTATAGGTTACAACCCTGCTTCTTTTCTTGGCTTCTGTGTCTGTATGCCCACTATGGTTTCATAAAAATGTATCTCTCTCACCAAAGTTACACAAAAATTAAATTGTTGGTTCTCATTGTCTTCTGCCCTAAGGCAAATAAAAATAGATTGTCCTCTAAATCACGCTGTATCTGAAGAAGAAACACAACTGGACTTTGGACTCGTGAGGGCAGGTCGGGCCGGCCAGGGCAATGAGCGGATGAGATCATTGTTTTCTGCACATTCAGGCAGAAATCATAGGTCCGTGGATCCACCATGAAAAAGCAGAGAAGGGAAGTCATTGGCCCAGACCAAGGGCGTGAATCACTGCCCAGGAAAAGGTGTTGCCAGTCCCAGAAGCTGTAGGGACACGTAACCCATTTGGGAAGGACTGTCAGATGGCCAGATTAGACCAGGGCGCCTGTGTAGATGTTTACAGAAAGACCTACTTAAGGAAAAGTGGGTGGGCTCATCCTTTTAGGAGGGACAGTACAGCTGCAGGGGCTGGTGTGTGCACATATTGGCAAAACAAGTCTGGGCTGTGGCCTGGACCACGTATGTGTTGGTCCACGGAGAAGGTCTTTGGCCAATTGTCTACCACGCGTTTAGAGGCGGGCTTCGCTCCACGGGGGAAGGCAGAGGAAGGGACCCTCTGCTGGTGCCGGTTCCCCCTCCTGCCGTATCCAGAGCAGTTCTGCTCGGCCTCGGACGTGCGTGCGGCTGCAGGTTCCACGTTGTCCCTGTCCATCCCTTTATGCTCTAACACGCCTCCCGCAGTCCTTCCTAACAAATGTCCTCTGCTCTTCCTAAGGGAAGTTCTGCCGATAGTGTTTTCTCCATCTGTTCATCTCGGGTGATATTTTGGCATCCATGGCGTCTGGGTAGGAACCCAAGGAACTTCTCCGTGAGCCTGAGCTCCCAGACAACCATAGAAGTTGTAAACTCGGGGAGGAACGAATGGGTCCAGTTGGGATGTGTTCACCGCTGATAGAGGGCGACTGTGGATTAAATAGGTTCTAGAATCCCTACGAACGTGAGATGCCCGGGAAAGATTACCAACAGCTGGTTTGGGGGATGGGTGAGTGTGTGTTTCTGCATTTAAGGCTGGAGACACAGGGGGCTACTTCATGGGAAGAGTTGGATGACATTATGTCTTGTGCACCTTTACTTTAACTCTGCGATACTAGAGCAGCAGTTACAGATATAACAAGAGAGAACGGATGGTATTCCGGGACCAAAAGCTTCATTTACCCCCAAATATTCCCTTCTGGATGTTGTTGGTATCCATTGAGAGCAGTGCGCCAGCAAGATCCCTGCACAAAAGGGTGGCGGTGGGGGTTCGGGAGGGACACCTGGTCCAGCTCAGCCGGGCCACCATCGCATACCTGCGTCACCCGCCTGTATGTTGGAGATCAAATAGCATCCTCCACTCGAGGAATGTAAGTGCTGAGAAATCACAAGGTCGCGTTATGCTTCTTCGCAATTTCGCCCACAGCCAATGTTATTCAATGTAATTGCCTTTGGTGCCCAGAGAAGCTGCAATTCTGGGAGTAAAACGCGTATTCGTATGTATGTGTGCACACGTAGGTGTGTGTATATACGTGTCTCAGTCTGTGACGGTGCTGGTGTCCGGGCGTGCGTGCGCACGTGTGAGCGTGTGACAGTGGTGGTGTCTAGGTGGTGTGAGAGGCTCAACTTGACAATGGAATACCAAGGGGGAGCCTGGCCAGCCGAACGCCCCTGTGATTTTAGCTCCGGTTGGACACACGCGATACCAGCCACGGGCGTGAGAGCCTCTCTAGTGTGCCCGACTGGGAGGCCAGTGCCTTTGCAGGAGTCCCACCCGTTCTGTGTTTCCCAAAGGCAGGGATGGTGTGGAGAGGGAGCCAAGAGAGACTTTGGACCCAGACAGTCCTGGATGCAGTCCCTGCTCTGTAGCCCAGGGGCTTTGGGCAGTCGTGCAACACCCTTAAGCCACAGATGTCTCGTCTGTCCATTGGAGGTAACAGTACCCCTTTTTGGGGCCGTGCTGAGCACCGGGTACGACATACCTACTATGCCTGTCGTGTGCGGGGGGCTCCGGGACCGCAAGCCAGGAGGCGACAACGATAGGGAAGACGATATCACTACTTTCTCATCCTGCACATCCAGTTTCCAAGTGATGAAAGGAGCCAAGAATTTATCTGCAACTGTTACAAATAATTTGTAATTAGTGAGACTCAAGAGTCGCTGATCAGATATCAGCCTGCCTCAACCTATCTTCCCCTTTAAACACACACACACACACACACACACACACACACCCTGCATGCATACTATCACACAAGTAGTACAGTCTCACTGAAAAGAGCCAAGCAATACAAAAGGAAAGGGTACAAATTTGGTTCTTGAAAATGACCCCTGTTTATGCAGCCTCAGTCTTCAAGATATCTTCCTCTGCACTGATAAACCTGTACACGAGCAAATACACGGATCATCTTGGCAAGGAATACACAGTAGTTCATGGCTCTCTTTTTTTTTTTTTTAACTTTTTTTTTTTAACATTTATTTATTTTTGAGAGACAGAGAGAGGCAGGGAATGAGCAGGGGAGGGGCAGAGGGAGACACAGAATCCAAAGCGGGCTCCAGACTCAGAGCTGTCAGCACAGAGCCTGATGTAGGGCTCGAACCCGCGACCTGTGAGATCATGACCTGAGCTGAAGTCAGACACTTAACTGACTGAGCCACCCAGGTGTGTCAACCTCTCCTTTATTGTTTTAAGCAGTTGAATAATATTCTATGCTATGGATATATTATGCTTCATTTAGCCTTCCTCCTCTCCATGAACACTTAGATATTTTCAATTTGTAATACTATAATATTTGTGCTTCCATAAGTTTTGTAAGTATACAAGGCTAGAAACCAGAAATAGAACTGTAGGTCAAAGGGTCTGCCCATTTATAATGCTGGGTTTACTGATTTATTTTCCTGCAAACAAAATAGATGAGTTCCCCAAATTCTTGCCAAGACTGTTTATTTTCAATTTGAAAAGCTTTGTCAGTGGATGGTCTCTTACTTGCAATTCTTTATTTATGAGTCAGATTAAACATTTAAGGAAAGGCTGCATTTCTTCTGTGTTTGTATTCTTCCTTTGCATCGACACCGTCTGCTTCATTTGCTGAGTTTTCTAGAAGTTTTCTTATTCTTACTAATTTGCAAGTGTTTTAAAAATTTTTTGAAGGATATTATCCTTTTTATCTCCAATCTAGATCTTAGCTTTTTAATTTTTATGTTTTTCATAGTGCTGAGTGTTTTACATTTTCTGTGGTTAAATTGCTTCATTTTTCCATTTATGGCTTTTGGGTTTACACTTTCCTTGGGAAAGTCCCTCCCGTGTTCTCTTTATACTTTCCTTTTCTTTTTTTTTTCAAATTTGTATCTAATCCATGGCTGATAAGATGCCCACTTTTATTTAAACATATTTCTCTTATATACATCAACCTGTTTCTGGATTTTTAAATTCTATTCTGTTGATGTATTTGTATTTTTGGTGCCCAAATCCACTCTTCTCAGTATTATAGCTGTGGAAGGTGCTTTCATATTCAGTTGGGCAAATTCCCCCTTCTTCCAGAGATTTTTGCTTGCGCATTGTCGTACTTTCCCCTCCCATGTGTATTTTAGAATGAACCTGCCAAATCCCACTTAAAAGCTGGTTGAGATTTGCCCAGGTACTCATCAATCACTGAATGGATAACCAACACCATGGTTCATTTGCACAGTGTAACGTCAGGCAGAAATAGAGAAGGCTTGAACTATGGATAGATATATATACAACCACTTGGCTGAATCTCAAAACAATGACACCGAGTAAAAGACATTAGACACAAAAGAACACATACTGCAAGAATCCATGCATATAAATTTCTACAAGAGTCAAAACTGACCCATGGTGGAAAATGTCACGAGTTTGCCTCGAAGTGGGAGAGGGGATCTGTTGGCAGATGTGTGGGAGGAACTTCCAGGGTGATGTTAATGTTTCGTACTTGATAGCAGTTTGTCTTACACACTCGAAACTTAGGAAACGTTCACTTAAGATTTGTGCATTTAATTGTGTATAAATTATCCTTACAAGTATGGGTAGTGTTTGGGGTGAGATGTAATGATGCCTGGAACTTTGATATGCGTCTAAAAAGATGGGTCGATGTGTGCCCAGAGGAATGGAGAGACAGATAGCTTGTGATAAAGCGAATATGATAAAATATTAGTACTAGAGTCTAGGTGTGTGTATATGGGTGTTCACTGTAAGCGTCTTGCAACTCTTCTTTGCCTGAATCTTTTCCTAATAAAATATTGGGAGGAAATCCTGTGGGATTTTGATTAGACTTCTGCTGAATTTACAGATTCCGTTCAGGAGAACTGGTATCTTTATGATCTTGATTCTTTGTTAAAGTATATGTTGTGTGTCTCCAAATATTCAAGGATTCTTTTTGCCTTTAAGGTTCATGGTGTGTGTTTTTTGTTTGTTTGCTTTCTATGTTTTGCACAGTTGTTGGTATTATATGTTTTTACTACTATTGTCCACATTACAGTTTCTAATTGGCTCTCGCTGTGGTAGAGAAAAGCTTGATTTTTATTTATGCATCTTTCACCTGGTGAATTTATTGAACTCATAGAGTTTGATGATTTGTCAAGGTTTATCTTGGATTTTCTAGGTACACAATCCTTTTGTCTTCATGTTGCCTTCAAACGATGACTATGTTTGACTGTATTAATTTGCCCTGTATTTTTTTATTTTCTAATACTGACTTTTCATGCTTTTTCCTATCTCCTTGATGAGAATGGGTTCCAACAGCAGTGCGGAGGGCATTCCACATGGGAAGGCAGGGCATGAAGCAGGGTATGCTGGCACCATGTTGGGTCCCCAGGCTGTGGGGAGGACCTCGGCTCTAAGGCTCCTTAGGGTCTCTTCGTGCTGGGCAGGTGAAAGAGAACCCGCCGTCTGCTGTGACAGCCCAGGAGAGAGATCATGGTGGCCCGGATTGTGGTATTGGCATGTAAAGGAGGGGAAGGGCCCAATGTTTTCAGCCTGAGCAAGTGGCGGCCGTGCCATGTGGGGAAGACTGGGGAGCGAGTATAACGGGGATCAGGTTTGGGTATGTTTGTATCACCCATTTGACATCCAACTGGGGATGTGGAGTTTGAGGTTTGGAGACTGGGCTGGAGGTCAGATTTAGAGGCCATGAATGTGAGGATGACACCAGGAGGGAAGATGGGGCAGGCCAAGTGCACTGGGGCAGGTCAGGACTTGGAGTTGGCACAAACATGGGCCCAGGAGGGCACTCAGCACTGGGCCGGGGGGAGGATCCCAGGGTTTGGGTCTGGAAGCCAGGTACGGAGGCCGTTCAGCACGAAGGGGTGAGTCCTTGTGCCCAGTGCTGGGCTAACTTCGAGGTCAAGGTCATCCTGGTGGGGTGGTGGATGGGAGGGGCTAAGGAAAATGGGAAAAGGGTAGCAGGGACAGCAGGACTCCTGTTCAGGGTGTTGTTCTGTTAGTGGGGTTTGGAGGAACAGGACAATAGCAGGGGGGTTGTGAATAAGAGGAGTGCTGTGGTGTCCTGTGTGTTGACCGAGGTGCCTGCTGCTGGCTGCTCCCCTGACACCTGCCCAGGATCAGATGTGCCCGAGGGCCCGGCCTCACCGAGCAGTGACACATCCCCCTGACTGTCCCATGTGGGAGTTGTCCTCTGTACCCCCGAGGGTATGGATGAGGCTAATGTTAACCTGGTTTACTTTTTGTTCTGCTAATTCTGTTCTTGGGTGTTTTCTTGTTTGTTTGTGTGCTACGTTGGTGCCTTTTTCCTGAAGTTCAAGTCCCTTAGCCGTGCGCCGTTGGTCAGCTGGTTGTCCCTTTCCAGCTGCCTGATGGGACGAGTCCTGCTGGTTCCCAGGGAGAGTTCTGGCTCCGGAAGCTGGCTCTGTGGCAGTGGGGGTGATGTCTGCTCAGGGAGGGGCACCGCCCACCTGGTCGTGCGTCCTTCTGCTCTGACCCCGTGACCTCGGGCCTGGGCTGGGAATCCGTCCTCGGAGGGGCCGTGCTCAGGCCTCACCTGCTGTCCCTGCGTCCTGCTGCGTGGGGCTCCCTGTTCAGACCCCACTCTCCTCCGCTGGTTTGACAGGATATCGCCTGCCCACGTAGATTGGTCTTTGCCAACGTGGATTCCTTTTTCTTTCTAGCCGGCGGGAATCATTATTGCTTCTGGCTTCCTGACGGCGGGTTCTTACTTCCTGCCGCATCTTATGGATTTATTCTTGTGAGTAGCGCTTTCTTGTTTCCTCAGATACGCATGTGAGCAGAGCCTGTCCCCTCGGTCACATACCTCCCCGTGGTCACTTCCTTGGAGAGCTTGTGTGCAACTGGGGTGTTGGCTCGTGCTCCCTACCAGCATTCCCCCCACCACCTAAAAACTGGGGTCCCCAAGTCATGGTCACCCTTATCACCACCAATCACACCTCCTTCCTTCTTGGAAACTTCCTATTTGGGGAGCGGTCAGTGTCGTCCACTGCCCTCCGTCCATCTCAAGCTCGTGTGTTCCTTGCTTCATCCTGGGGCTCTTTCCTGGCCGGTCTGGTGCCCCGCACGGCACCTCTTGCCCTGCACCAGCTGCCAGCCCCCCTCTGTCTTCGCCCCAGGACCCCCAGCCCACCCTGAGGTCCCCTTCCTCCCTCTGGTGGCCTCCCACCGGGCTCAGGGCGTGCTCGGCTCTGCGGCTCTCCTCCAGAAGCCCCCCGTGGTCCCGCACTGCTCCTCTCGCAGCGCCCCGCCGCCCACAACCGCATCCTAACAGCCAGACGTGCGCCAGACGCAGACGGGAGGGTCCTAGGAAGCTCCTGGAGCGGAAGGGGTTGGGAGGAGATGTTACTCTTCCAAGAGAGTATTCGTGAATATCTGGTCCCCAAAGACATTAGTGAGGATGTGTCTTACGTGCACGGAGAACTTGGAAAAGGAACCGTGTTCGGGGCGTGCACGCCTCAGCTGGGAGTGCGAGCCGGGTGCGGGCCGGGTATGGGCCGAACCGAAACCTGAAACTGCTCCTTCAGGGAAAGGTAGGAACCGGTCCCGCGGGTGTGGGAAAGCCCGTTGGGACCCAGGGAAGTCGGTATTTCTGTCCTGCTGCCGGGAGGAAGCTGGTGGCCAGGGCGACCGTTGGAAGGCCGGACAGACAGACCCGTCTCCGCCCGCACGTGGCACGTCGGCCCGAGACCCTAAAATTAGGAAGCCCAGATGCCGCAGTCTCCCCCTCGCCCACCACACGCGGGCCTCCTGGTCCCCTCCCTCCCGGGGTATTTCGGAACCGGGGATTTCGATTTTATTTTTATAGCATGAGATTCACCTCGGATGGAGACGCCAGGCTTGATTGATGGCCCGCGCCGCGCTGCCTCTCCCAGGCCTGCCCTGAGGTGCAGGCCACCGTGGCTTCAGTCAACGGCGGCAGGACGCCAGCTGCGGCGGCTGCGGAATCCCACAGCCGGGCCTGATTTCCGGCAGATGTCCCAGATACCGGGCAGGAGAGCATACCACAAAACCGGTTGCGTAAAGCAGGTCTGCTCAGCGTGACCTGCCAGCCACAGGATGGTCACACTGGGCCGAGAGGGTGCAGAGATCCAGGCAGATGCGAGCCCACAGCCCAGAGCCTCCCTCCTTCCAGGATAGCCGGCCCGGGCCGTCAGGAGAAGCCTCTTCTCTGACTCCTGCGGCACCCGGCCCCGAGACCGAGCAGGTGGGCCGCAGCAGACGGCCCCCCGCTCCCTTCCGGGGCCCGGTTATGCGCCGAGGGCAGGACCTCAGAGACATCAGGGTTGATGGCCTGCAGACGCGCCCACGGATGCCCGCTGTGCGCTCCGCGCCCGAGTCCGTCTGCCAGCCACTGTGGGGGGGGGACCCCAGGCTGCAGGGTCCAGGGCAGGGACGTGGCAGGGTGCATGGGAACTGATGGGTCTGCTCTCCCGTGGAGCCCGTGCTCGGGCCAGAGGACCAATAAGCAGATAAGCAAGGTGATACACAATACGTCAGATGATGCCGGACCCCCAGAAACAACGTGGGGGCTGTGGGCCGGGCAGGGTGCCACTGGTGAGCTCAGGGAGCTGCTGGGACAGGAGCCGGGACATGTGTGCAGACGGGGGCCGGGGCAGCCGGCGGCCTCCAGGTTCACACGTGCTCCCCCCTCATGGCCCTGCCGTCAGAGGGGCTGTGGCCCCGCTTCCCCCTCCCTCAGGCCACGTCCATGGTCAGTTCTGGCTCAGGCCTCTCCTGCCTCCTGTGCACCCTCCCTTCTCCCTACCCTTACTGCCTCCTCTCCCTTCTGTCCTGTGGGGGGCCCACCCCGGGAGCAGCCGGTGCCTTGTCGCCGTGGGCAGGAGCTCGCTGACACGCTCGTCTGGGGACTGGGCTGCCGAGATCCCCCCGGGGAAGCCTTGTTCTCCCAGAAGGGTGCAGGGGGCGGCTGGGAGGACTGCCCGTGCAGGGGGGGGTGGTGCCAGTCCTGGGCTCAGAGAAGGTCGGCTTCCTCGGAACAGTCACACAGCAGACAGAGGCAGCAGGGCCACCCCTCACCTCCACCTGCAAGGGGCTGAGCGTCTGGGGAAGGGCCATGGTTAAAAGAGACAAAGTCTCACTTTGCTGCTCGATGGCCATGTGACCTTGGGCGTCAGTTCTGTGTCTAGGGCGCTCAGGGTGACGAGACCCGCCCACTCCCTTTGCCTCCCTGGTCCCCGTGATTTCCATCACAAACGGCGTGTCCTTGCATTTCCAAGGGCACCAATGCTTTTGATGCCTGGGCCCTGTTGCCTTGATGAACTCTCACCTTCTTGGCCCAGGGACTGACTCCTTCGGCTACATGAGGTCTTTGGACTCCTTCTCAGCATGTTTCAGATGTGTCAGGTTCTCTGCGTGTCTGTCTGGAACAACTTTCTGTGTCACAGACACAGCCGAGATTTCTAGGGTGACCGGGCTGTGTGCTAACCCACGTTCGCAACTGAGGCCGATTCGAGATTTCCATTAGGGGCGAGTGAAAACGGAGACCGTCTCCACCATTGGCGTCTAACCCAACGCACACCACGCGCCATGGGCCGAATTCACCTCTTCCTCCCTGGAGCCCACCCGAAAGGCGCGTCCACAGACCACAGATGCAGACCGGAGGGGGAGACGCATTTGATGGACGTTCCGGGCTTCTCCGCGTGTCCTTGTTTGAATGTTATTTTGGTTTTTCCTTACGAAAGAGAAAATTCTTGGGGCGCCTGGGTGACTCCGTTGGTTAAGCGTCCACCTTTGGTTCAGGTCGTGATCTCACGGTTTGTGGATTCGAGCCCCATGTCAGGCTCCGTGCTGACAGCTCGGAGCCCGGAGCCTCCTTTAGATCCTCGGTCCCCCTCTCTCTGCTCCTCCTCCACTCATTCTCTCTCTCTCTCTCAAAAACAAACTTAAAAAATGAAAAAAAGAGAGATAATTCTTGATCCCTAAACAGCTTATAAAAATGCTACCAAGACTCATGCCACGATGTCTTTCGGAGAAAGCGCTAGGTCAGTATAACGTGTTATCCGTCTGCTAACAGCTGTCCGTGCGACGAGGTAGCCTGCTCTCTCGGCATTTCTGGATGAGTCACATCAGTGTCATTCTTGCCCCTCTGCTTACGGGGCTTTCTGAGCTCTCGGTGGTGGTGCCCTGGGCCGCCCAGGACAAGAGCGCCAAAGAGAGAAGATGCCGTCCCCCTGGGCAACAGGAGCAGAGTTCAGCCCTGCCCCACCCCCCCGGGCTCCCCTTGGAACTGCACTGTGCCCCTGCTTCTCCCAAACTCCTTTTAGCCTCCTGCCTCAGTTTCTCTCCTGTGACAAAACCCATGGTCCTAGTCTACTGACAGATCATGGAAACAGAAGAGGTGAAAGGCTTTCGGTGGTCCGTTTGTTGCCTTTTCTGGTGAGACAGTGTCACAGATGCTGGGGGCTGGGTGGGGGGGGGAGCATTCTTGGGGAGGGCACTTCTGCTTTTTTTTTTTTTTTTCCAAGCTACAAAATAACTTAGTTTCTAATTTCTGGTAGAAGGGTCTTTCCCCCGAGGGAAGGCCTCAGCCAGGACGTTCCCTCACCTGCTGCTTCGGGAGGTGGTCCCTAGCCTTGCCCGCAGAAGGGGCACCTTGCAGACGCCCGGGGCCATCCACCCCGCAGCTTGTGGCCAGGCAGGTGAGGGTGGGACCCGGGCACGGGAGGCTCACACTCTGGGGGGCTGTGCAGGACAGCCGATCTGAGATCACCTCCCAGCCTGCCATCTCTTCAGAGACACCTGTGGGACGGGGGCTGCGTCCCCACTCTGTTCTCAGACCTCCACGCCTCCCGTTTCCTGAGTGCTTCAAATGCGGCGTCTGCCCACTTAAAAAAGCTGGATGGGGGGAAAGAACCAGAAGCAGTAATTAACTTTGAATTTTTTTTAGTGTTTATTTATTTTGAGAGAGAGAGTGTGCAAGCACAGGGAGGGCCGAGGAGGAGGGAGACACAGAACCGAAGCAGGCTCCGGGCTCTGAGCTGTCAGCACAGAGCCCAACGAGGGGTTTGAACCCGTGAACCGTGAGATCATGACCTGAGCCGAAGTCAGATTCTTAGCCGACTGAGCACCCCCCACCCCCCGCCACGGCACCTCAAACAGTAATTACTTGGAAAACCAAGAGTCAGTAATCAATTAACTAGATTTAACCACTTATGAAAACTGAGCTGCATTTTCAAACGTGGTTTGATCAACCACTTTCGAGCACGTGTATTTCCAAACGACGGGGACGGGGGCTGTGTGGCTGCCTTCTGACCTATCTTTGTGGCCAGCCGTTCCCCCTCAGATGAGGAAACTGACAGAAGGCGCCTGGCAGGTGGAGCTGGGCCCCAGCAGGACCCTCTGGCCAGTCAGCCGCTCGGGGCCTCGGAGGCCGGCCCAGGCCCGGGCTGCTTATCTTCTTCCTCCTCTGCGTCTGGCGAGGAGAAGGCAGTAAAAGGAGGACCCGGTGGCCGGCTCTTTCTGCCACCTCTTGTTTTCTCCCTCAAAAAACCATGTTCTCCCAGACCAGCTGCTTATCCCCGCCTCTGCTGAATCCACCAATGGACTGACTTTTTTTAGAGCGGTTTCAGGTTCGTCGCAAAATTGAGGGGAAGGGACACAGATTTCCCATATGCCCCTCCCTCCTCCCCCACAGCCTCCAGCACCATCGATGCCCCCCCGCCGCCAGTGTGGGGCACCTGTTACAAGCGATGGACCCCCACGGACACATCGTCATCACCCAGAGGCCACGGCATATGTGGTGGTCACTCTTGGTGTCGTATATTCCGTGGGTTTGGACAAATGTATAATGATGCGTATCCGCCACTGGAGGGTCAGGCAGAGTAGTTCTGCTACCCTAAAAGTCCTCTGTGCCCCACCTCGCCATCCCTCCGTCCTCTGTCTCACCTGGCAACTGCCGATCTTTTCACCGTCTGTGTAGTTTTGCCTTTTCCAGAATACCCTAGAGCTGGAATCGTACAGCCTCGACTGTTCCCAACTAGTGCTGTATATTTAACAGTCCTCTCTGAGTTTCCCTGGTTCAATAGCTCATTTCTTTTAGCACTGAGTAATACTTCATTGTCTGCACGGACCACAGTCTGCTTATCCGTAAACCTACGAAGGGACATGCTGACTGCTTTCAAGTTTGGGCACTTTTGACTAAAGCTGCTATCAATACGGGTGTGCAGGTTTTCGTGCGGACAGTTTTCAAGTCCTTTGGGTAAAAACCAAGGAGGGTAGTTGTTGGATCCGGCGGGAAGGGCATGTTGGATTTTGCAAACACGCTGCCAAACTGGGCTCCGCGGGGCCGTGCCGGTGCCCCACAGGCAGCACCTCCTGTCGTGAAGCAGTGGGATACTGTCGTGCCTGGGTCGCGGGGCCCAGAGCCGTCCTGGTGCCGAGGGAGCCGTCAGCAGGCCTGGCTCTGAGTGAGTTGAAGAATGGTGACTGCACCCAGCTGGCAGGAAGGAGTGGGACCTGTCGTGTCCAGTGGTGTCCCCTACCCACCCTGGGCCTGGGAACTGAGGGCTCCTTGCAGTCTTTCTGTCCTGTCACTCCTGCAGACGTGCAACAGTTGGTCTCATGAATGTCTATACGCCTGTGACCTCTGGCCCCTCTTCCCTGAAGAACATGCCCTTCGTCCATCCCTCTGTTTCCATGGGGCAGTGACTTGAAAGAAAATGGTCATGGCGACACACAGACTATGCTTTCTGTTGGCTACTCTGCGGTGGCATTTACCTACTCGGGGGACACCAGGTTTCTGTGAAACTAGGTTTACGTGAAAATGAGTATTGACACCTGGGAATCGCACGTATGATGGCAGTCGCATGTATGATAAACCGCTTACGAGAAACACACAGTTCAGGTGCGTTCACGTGCCTACGAATAAAGGGCGAATTCCAGCCCATCCTTTCGGATTCGTGAAAGAAGTTTCCGTAAACTTATCTCCTGATTTAGATAGGTCTCTTAAGTGATTTGAATCAGCAGTGAGGTGGATCTTTCTGGAGAAATGCTATATGGCTGAATCCTTTTCCGGAGCCAAGAATTTGAGCAGGGGCTGCCTGGCGGGGAGGGGACGGTGTGCGTGAGGCTCGTGGCCCTGGCCAGGTGGAGTAGCAGGAGGGATGCCTGAGGTTCAGAAAGCTGGCATCAGAAGCTCATTCATTAACTGTGGGATTTTGTTAATGATTCAACTTCGCCTTCCTCATCTGTAAAACGCGGACTGGAGGGTTCTACTCCATTCTCTACTGATTGAAGCGACCACAGGGTTTGAACAGGAAATGTATGTAAGTGTCTCTGCAAATAGCAGATAATCAGCAGGAGTGATTGCTGTTTTGCGTGCGTCGGAGGGAACACAGGCCCACCCCTGCGGGAAACACAGGAAAACAAGAAAACAAGGAACAGAATCCCCAAAGAAGACGTGTGTGATTCAGTTTTCCAGCGTTTACCATATTCACCACTTAGTTCCTGTAATGCAGCCGTCGGACTTACCCAGCTGCTAGAGAAAAATGACTTTGGCTTTGCAGGGGAAGAGATGCCACTTTCCAATTCAGGTTGAGACTTGCCGGCCTTCTGTGGGCGCAGAACAATGACTCGGGAGGCTGGGGTGCCTAGAGCAGGCCGCAGCAAGTTCCGCGGCCATCCCGGGGGCAGGGGGTTGGTCAGGGCTGGTGTGTCACGTCTTGATGAGGCAGGGGCCAGACGCTGCCCTCCTTGGATCCTCTGATGAGTGCAGTGTGATCCCTTCACGCGGCACCCGGTCTCACAGGTTTGCCTTCTAGAATTTCACCAGGCGTGGGTCAGAGCTGGCGTGAACCAGCGCCGTGATGAGCTCGCCATCATCCCCATAATATTAACACCCTCTGCCTTTCCAGAATTTCTGAGTCTCCCGTAAAATTTGGCTACAGATAGTTTTGCCCCCCAGAATGATTTATCTCCTCTGTGCCCATTAACTCTCAGGTGCATGTTCTATTTTCCATTTTTAGAATGAACCACACAAAAGACATTGAACTTGTTATTCAGAGCAAAGTCTTGGCCTTCCCTTTAAGATACACCATCTTTTCCACTCCAGACACGTCGGTTTTTATGGTTTGTGACTTGTGAGTGCTTTGCCCTTGTTTGGTAGCTGGAGAGGCCGGGGAGGGTGGTCAGTTTGCTTTCAGGAGCCGTGGCCGCCCTCTGCAGTAGACTGAAGCCTGTCGTGGGGAAGCAGGACAGGGCACTGGTTGGGGGCAGGGGTGTGTGTGGCCATGTGGCCTTGTCTTCCTGAGGTTTTCACGCTCAAGTTGTCACCCATCCACATGGGAACTAGAGAAGTGGGGCCTACGGGGGGATGGCAATTGAAGCTGCTGGTTGTCATTTAGGACCCTCGGAGGTTCTAGTTCTTGTCTCAGATCCTGCACACGTGGTGGCAATGAGCCACTTTGTGGATAATACATATGGGCAACCTGTCAGTTCCATGCTACGTAAAACCCCCTTTTTTTTCTTTTTGGCATTTTGTTATTGTGCTGGTCAGTGAACAATAAGCATCTGTCCCGGGTTAAATAGCCCACGAAATAAGAACCTCCGGGTTGTGGCACGTTCTGTCTTTTCCGCGTTTACAAAATGGGAAGGACAAAGCTTGTCTTGGGGATGTTATGGGCATTAGACAGACATTAGGGGTGGGCGTTGGTTACAAGCAGGACCAGGAATGAACTCGCCGGTGCCTACTGAAAAGGCTGGCAAGAGTCATGTGCGGGTCCACACTTTGATTTGGATGCCAGGTTGGATCGGCCCTTTTGTGGACACCAGCCGGTCAGTGGGCTGGGCCTCCCTGTTTGTCAGTCACGCCAGGCTTCCATGGCTGTCATGGAGACCGGATGCCCTTGCACTGGCTGAGGTGTCTCTTAAAGAAGGGAAGGCCAGCTGGGGCCCCCAGACTCTACACCAGGACTCCGTAAGCGCTGAAGAGGAGAAGCCCCAGGTCCCAGACTCTTACAAAGGCAGTGCATCTCGCCAACGCCACCATAACTGAGCATGCCTCCCCGTGACTCGCCTGGACACGGAACCCCGGGACACTCCTGGCTGGTCTCTTGTCTAACTATACCCCGAAGCCAGGTGCTGGCTGCCTGCTGTGTTCTCAGGATGCTGGTCTTAGAGCCGAGAAGGGTCAGTGTCTTTGGGGCTTCTACAAACTAGAAGGTGAGAATCAGGCAGAAATTAATCAGACCTTCCCGGTGCACCCAAGCATTTCAGTGGGTAAGACACAGACCCAATACATACCAGTAGCATCAGCCTGGGAGAAGGGTCCAGAAGAATCCTTCGGCACTCTGGACACAAACTGCTTATCACACTGGCTCACTGAGCTCTTATTACACGTTGTCCTGTCCGGGAAAGATAATAAAGTCTCTTTGGTTGAGTTTTGTTATATGCCAACACTGAGCTTTATGTACGTCCTTCTGTCAGCCCTCACACTCCCCCAGGGGTAAGTAAGACGATACCCAGTTTTGAGTCAAGAAACGAAGCCCCACGCACAGCGGGTGGAAGATCTGGGATTTGGCTCCGGAGCTCAGGGCTTTGTGCGTCCCACAGCAGCAGGGCTGAGTGGGCATTTTCCAATAAGTGCTCGTCAGCCTGTGTTTTCAGCTCAAATAAATTGGACAACCGCGGGATGGGAACCTCTATCAGGTGGTTTTCTTTTTCATGGAGAACCTCTAACTTTCTCTGGCACATTGTGTGTGTCTAAGATAGTGTCACTTGCATAGTTATATGACAATAAATACTTTTACTTTGGGGTTTCCATTAGCATCTGACAAAACAGTAGTCCGCACAACACAGCTTTCTAGGCCGTCCGGCAAAGTGGGAAAATGCCCACTCAGCCCTGCTGCTGTGAGACGCACAAAGCCCTGAGCTCCGGAGCCAAATCCCAGATCTTCCACCCGCTGTGTGTGGGGCTTCGTTTCTTGACTCAAAGGCACTTGTATGTACCGAGCGGGCAAAGTGTGGGTAAATAATGATGGGCCAGGATTTGAAAAGGGGGAAAAAAAGAAGGACCCCCAAAACAAGAGACAGGGTCCAGAGTTAAGCTTCACTCTGCCCTCTATCCCCCAACACACACACACACACACGACCTGCCACAGTCGACTCTACACGCGTGTGTCAGCTTTCATCCAAAACCCTGGAGAGAAAGATATTAGTAAATCACCGTTTTTAAATTTTTTTTTAATGTTTATTTATTTTTGAGAGAGAGCAAGAGACAGAGTGTGAGCAGGGGAGGAGCAGAGAGAGAGGGAGACACAGAATCCGAAGCAGGCTCCAGGCTCCGAGCTGGCAGCACAGAGCCGGATGGGGGGCTCGAACTCACGGACTGCGAGATCATGACCTGAGCGGAAGTTGGACGCTCAACCGACTGAGCCACCCAGGCGCCCCAGGAAATCACATTTCTGTTTCTCGTGTGCAAATCACATTCCAGTCACAAAGAAGAAAGATCGAGACTAACAACGTCAGGGACAACCAAAGACCAAGAAACAGTAGGCATTCAGTCCACAGGATTTCTTTCTTCCCAACTCGCGTCTTGGTAAGAAGTCGTTTATGCCCAAAGATGCATAAGAAAAAGATGGCCTGGTGGACAGCAATCGACCATTCAGTGTGGTTGCTGTGGAAATCAGAACTAGCGGCCAATAGCGAAAGCCTCCCCATGTCCAATGTCCAGTTTACGGCAGTCCCGTAAACTCTGCTTCTTCTAAGAGAATCTGCAAGGGGAAAGAGGAGAGGAGGGCAGAGACAGCCAGCACCCTTCAATATCCATTCTTTCTTTCTTTCTTCCACTTGGAAACCCTCAGAGTTTTAACTGGGCACACGGACTGGAGACTACATTACCCAGCCTCCTTTGCGGCTGGATGGCACCATGTGACCAAGTTTGGGCCAATGAGATGGGAGAGAAAGTGGTTGTCCACGACTGCCCCGCCCTCCCCCTTGCCAGCTAGGAAATAGGACAGTTGGGGTCACTGCCTGAAACCCAGAGACGGAAGCCGTGAGTTAAAGTGGCAGAGCTTTCACATCAGCCAGAGCAGTTTGACGTCTTGTAGTAGAGAGAAAGAACATGATTTCTGCCACTGTTTTTCTAGGTGTTTGTTATAAACGGGTAGCCTATAGTCTAACTGTACAGTCGGCTAAAGGTCGGCTTCCAAAGATCATGTGTAGAATTTCCTGCCGCCTCCTCTGTCTGTCTCTGTCTGTCTGTCTTCCACATGGAGGCTGCTCATGGGTCTTGCTTTCCACACTGCGGTCAGTTCAGCAAATGCAATCTTGAAGGAAAACATTAAGGAGGTTCCAGAAGGAATACGGGACCTGACATCACCACCCTGTTGACAACCCAAGGGTGCCATTTGACTCTCACTTAGAAGATAAAATCCTACCTTTCCTCCTCCCTTTTACCTTAATCACGGAGCAGACATTGTATGCATCTAGGACATAACGGGAAGACATTCATTTGACCCAGGGGACCCAAAATGACAGAACAAAACATCAGAAGAGCGGACACAAGGGGAGCCCGGATGGCTCAGTCCGTTGAGTGTCTGACCTCGGCTCAGCTCATGATCTCGCGGTCCGTGAGTTCGAGCCCCGCGTCGGGCTCTGTGCAGACGGCTCGGAGCCTGGAGCCTGCTTCTGATTCTGTGTCTCCCTCTCTCTCTGCCCCTGCCCTGCTCTATCTCTCTCTGTCTCTCCACAATAAATAAACGTTTTAAAAAATTAAAAAAAAGAAGAGCAGACACAAAATGGCTTCCCTCTGAAATGTGAGTGGGGTTTGCAGAAGGAAGGAGGAAGTCCTCGTGCCCTTTCCCGCCTCACCATCGTCGGATTGGGAGGCAGCTTGGATTTTCCAAAGATGGCTTCCGTGACATAAGCTTGTCTGCAGGATGGCCTTGATGTGACCCCTCCCCTGGAGAGTCGGGGGTCCAAATCCCTCCCTTGGATCGGGCCTAGCCCCGGAGACTGGCTGGTAGCCACTAGACGGTTTGGAAGCCATGATGGAAGCTTCCACGTGGTGCCCTGGCGGGGGTCATACCTCAAGAAGCCCCAGCCCCAGGCGACTCCACATGCAGGCTCCCTGGGGGAGCAGTGCCGGGTGGCCTCACCTCCAAGTCGTGCGGGAGAAGCTTCCAGATGATTCCAGCCCGGCCGTTTGCGGGTGCCCGGCTGCAGCCCAGGCCCCATGGAGAAGAGTCGCCTTCCTCTGTAACAGCCTCAGCGCTGACCCCTGACCCCCAGGCCCTGCGGGTGCGAACTGTCACTCCACACCACGAAGTTTGGGGTGGCTTGTTAGACTTCAGTAATTACTGGAACAGAGTGTAATACCCTTCCCGCAGGGTATGGTTTCACAGTGAAATGAAAAGCACATCTTGAAACACATGCTTTGAGTTATTAGTCATCTGGAAACTTCCTAGTTAAAATATCAGGGTGGAAAAATCATCCCACGCGCAGAGAGCGGGTGGCTGGAGGAAAGGTCGTGGAGCAGAGGCATCGACGAGGCTCCTTTGGATGAACGCAGAGGCGCAGCGCCCTGGAGCCCAGGGCAATGTGCCTCCTTTTGCTCCGGGGCACAGCGTCGTCTTTCCGGAACGTGGCGGCAGCGTGACAGGCTGAGGGTTGGGGACCCACAGTCTCTGTGAGGGGGACAGGGAGTGACGCGTTTGGGAACCAAGAGTTTCCATGTCTTCCCTTAAAACATACTGGTCCTCACCCAAGGCGATTCCCTACGTCTTCTGCCTGCCTACGTTCCAGAGCACTGGCCCGGGCGGGGCACAGTGGTCAGAGTGGGGTCACGTGCGGAGGTCATCCATGTGCCTTTCCCCAGAAGATGCTAGGCCTGCCGCTGAGGCCAGGGCTGTGAGATGCAGAAGGCCCCCAGGTGGTCTCAGTCCTGCACAGGCCAGAGGACCAGGGGCGTGTGTGCGGGTCGGTCAGGCCGCTGCCGGCCAGGCCCCCCCACCCGCCTAGCTGGGCCCCAGGCCCCGCCCGAGCCCAAGGGCAAGTCCCGATCATTTGGGGCTTCCCACATCCTGCTCCCGCTTGCTAAGGATTGGTGCAAACCTCAGCTTCCAATACTTTGTGTGTTGTGAGTACTCATTTTGCGGTTTTCTTCCCCCTTAGGATAGTTTCAAATATTTGGGGGTGCAAATCCTCCGTTGGAGAAATGAGAAGCTAGGGTGTGCTGAATTCTCTGGAACAGTGATTTGCCATAAAAAGTTTTGTTTTTGGTTTTTGGTTTTTTAAAGGAGGGATTAGGTTCTGTTTGATATTTTCTGTTTTGCTAAAGAAGGGGCACACTCACATGGCTCCTGGGGCCAGTCAGTCCCTCCCCTTTCTCTGCCCCCCCACCCCCAACGCCGCTCCCCTCCGGTTCTGGTCTCCACCTGCAGGAGCTTTGCCGGAACCTTCCACGGTGTCTGTTGACAAGCCCAAGCACCTGCAGTAACATCCTCTTTATTTTCTTTCTTTTGCACAAAGAAGCTCAAAGTAGCATTCTCTGCCTTTGCTTTCAAGGTGGGGGGGGGGGTGGTAAGTATTGAACCATGGATTTCATTGAGGCCATTATTCAAATAACATTATCACTTTTAATGGTCTTATGATTGGGATAGTTAATGTTGTCACTTTGGTTCAGCTACAGAACCCAGCTGCTTGGTCAGACACCAGTCTAGAGCCACGGGGAGGTATTTTTTTTTTTTTTAGATGTGATGAACACATCAGCAGACGTTGAGGAAAGCAGATCTATGTGGGTGGGCCTCATCCCATCAGTTGAAGGCCTTAAAAGCAAAGGCTGAGGTTTCCAGAAGAAGGAGTTCTGCCTCCAGGCTGCCTCATAGAAACCCTGCCCGAGTTTCCAGTTGGCCGGCCTTCCCTGGAGGTTTCAGATTCAGTCCTGCAGAATCCACTGTTAGCTGAATTCCCAGGCCGCCTGCCCCCACCGACTGGGTGAGCCAGTTTCGTAAAGTCAATTCTCTACACTCACCCTGCTGGTTCCATTTCTCTGGAGCTCCCCACCGAGCGCAGTGGCTGTGTGTGTGTTCCTTGGGGATGCCTGCTGAGGAATTTAGGGTGAAGTATTGAGCCCGTAACTGCTTTTCAACCAGTTTGCTGAGAGACAGAGGGGCGGTGGGGGGAGAGGGAACCGGATAGGTGTAAAGGGATGTGAGAAAAGCGTTACTCGCTGAGCCCAGGAGATGTTCACACAGCGCCCACCGCACGGCCTCCGGCTCCTCTGCGTGTGCAAACATCTTTCTAACCCTCCACCTGCGTTTCCACTGGGGGCCTCGTGGGGGAGGGCAGGGCGGGCACGGTCGCCGGGTCACACACGTGTGCCCGGCGTCCCCCAGGCCGCAGCAGGGGTGAGGGCATGGGGGTGGAGGGCAGAGTGGTGTTCTCGAAAGGCCCTGGGCCTGCCGCGTGTTTTGCCCACAGGGCTCTCGGTGACACCTCCCCGATGGCCAGAAGACCAGTCTTCATCGCCCGCCCTGCGGCCCTGAGCCTCCGGCGCTGAGGAGGGGAGCAGAGGCTGTCCTGTTGGATCACGGGGAGGAGGCGAGGCCCCTCTTCTGGCCCCACTTGTCTGCCTGACCTGGCTCCTCTGCGCTTGACCCAGTTGTCATTGGGGTGAGCTGGGCTTGTGGTGGGAATCTGAAACATGACATTGTCATGCGGGAAGCAGATGCCACCCTGGTGCGCTCCGTGGACAGGGGACGACGGTGGCCGAGAGGGGGGACCAGGGAGCCCAGCCAGACCCCAAGGTGGGGGCGGGGCCTGAGAACACACACAGCAAGCGCACACCTGCTTGTCCGGGGCCGGGGAGGGACGGCAGAGTGACCTCCACTGACCATGCTGACGGCCTGGCTTTCCCCAGCTGTGGACACGTGACAGCTCCCAGGCCGGGCCAGCTGGGCACCGTCATTGGCCATGCCACCGGCAGAACCTCCAGAGCAAAACCTAGAGCCTCGGGGTCCCGGGGACGGGGCGGGGCCAGCAGAGACGCTCCGGGGCAGAGTGGGCTTTTGTGTCTCCCTCCAGGTGAATTCTTACAGAATCTGGCTTTCTGTTTTTATTTTTAAATTTGTTTAATGTTAATTCATTTTTGGATGAGAGAGAGAGAGGGAGAGACAGAGCGTGAGCAGGGGAGGAGCAGAGAGAGAGGGAGACACAGAATTGGAAGCAGGCTCCAGGCTCTGAGCCATCAGCACAGAGCCCGACGCGCGGCTCAAACCCATGAGCTGTGAGATCGTGACCTGAGCCGAAGTCGGACGCTCGACCGAGACCCCCAGGAAATTTGGCTTTCTTAAAAACGACACACTTTGGCGGGATCTGGACATGGAGAAGGTGGTCATTGCCCTGCTGTGGTGGACAGAGGGCACGGCTGCCTTGTCAATCATTTTGGTTCTTGGTTCAGGGGATAATCAGTGGGGAGAGGGTCCTGTGATTGTGGACAGGCTGTCGGCAAAGACGGAGGCACCTGTCACGGCAGCTCTGGGTGGAAACGGTGCGGGAAGGGGGGGTGATCTCGTACAGATGCTCCATTTCAAGGAAGGAAAGACCATGATACCCGCCCGTGTCTGTGGCTGCGTAACAAATACCATCTACTCCACCGCACGGAGCCCCACAGATGCCCCGGGTCACATTTCCCGGAGGAGTCCGTTACCTGGGACCTCTGCTTGGCGTCTCAGAAGCTGAGACCGGGCGGCAGCTGGACAGTGGGACCGAGGTCTCACTGCTTCCTTAGTAGTGTCCGTGGGAGCCACTCCTGGCTCTGGAGCCACCGCAGAGGCAGTCACCGGCTCAGCGCCTCCTCTCCCGGCCAGCTGGAGTGCCTCTGCTTCGTCCTCTGCACACAGCCAGGAACGTTCCGTGCTTTTAAAAGCCTCGTGCGTGGGACGCCGGGGCGGCTCAGTCAGTCAGGGGTCCAACTTTGGCTCAGGTCACGATCTCACAGTTTGTGGGTTCGAGCCTCATGTCGGGGTCTGCCCTGACAGCTTGGAGCCTGGAGCCTGCGTCTGATTTTCTGTCTCCCCCTTTCTCTGCCCCTCCCCTGCTTGCAAGCAGGCTCTCTCTCAAAAATAAATAAATAAACATTTTTAAAAAAATAATAGAAGCCTCGCAGGACTAGATGGGACCCAGCCGAGTAAGGGACCACAACCACAGGTCTGACATCATCACATCCCCGGCTGGCCTTGGGTGGCCCAGAACCCTGCCCGCCACAGTGGGACTGGCACCCCCAGGGATACATCTGTTTTGTCCGGTATGGCCAGATTCAGTTGTTTGCATTCCCCCAAACATCAAAACACCTGTTTCATATTTTTGAGCTTGAGGAACATGGAATCACTAAGGTTGTCTATGCTCAGAAAGAAAAACTCAAATCTCTGCCCACAGCCTGGCCCTCTGTGGGGTTCTGCTGTGTTGCATTTCAGGACCCCCTACGACCCGAGGCAGGTTACCGCCTTCACGTGATTCTTTCTGTGTCCGATTATAAAGAACACTTTACATCACTACTGAAGTCACAGGTGTGACGGGCTAGTTATCTTTTGTTTCCATAACATACTCTAAAATAAATACACAGCTTTTAGGTTACAATCTTTGCTCACTTCACATCTTGGATCACCCTGGGAAATTCTGCTTTGCTCTAAAGAAGAGATCTGTTTCGGCAAATTTCATGGAAATATTACTCTACGGGGAGAGGATTTTACGCTGCTCGCTGTATCTAATTCTTAGATCAGGTGCGTGTTTTGAAAGCGTTCCATGGAAACTTCTTTCCCCAGGAGGTGGGGTCTTACAGGCTTGGGGGTCCGGCCCAGCTGCCGGCTCTGGTTGCCAGTTCCCCACCAGACCTGGAGGCATGCGTTTGGGAGAAGTAGCCACCACCTTCAGGCAACCCTGCCACTGCTAACGGGTCTGGCAAGTCTCGCGCCCGGTGCCGTCCCTGCGGGGGTGAGCGCTGAGATCGGCCCACGCGGATTAGCTGAGCCCGGGACGGGGACTGCCTGGATGTTGACCGAGTGCAGGCACATCCTGGAGATACAACAGATTCCTTCCAGACCGCTGCAAGAAGGCGGGTACTGCAGTCGTGCAGGTCGGGTGAATTTCTGGGTTTCCCAGGGCATAAAAAGTCCTATCTGGGGGCACCTGCGTGGCTCAGTTGCTTAAGTGTCCTGCTCTTGATTTCAGCTCAGGTCATGATCGCACGGTTTGTGACTTCGATCCCTGCATCAGGCTCTGCACGGATTGCACGGAACCTGCTTGGGATTCTCCCTCTCCCTCTCTGTCTGCCCCTCCCGTGCTCATGCTCTCTCTGTCTCTCTCTCCAAATAAATAAATAAACTTCAAAAAACTCATGGCTGTACTCTCCTGTAGTCCAGTCAGAGTGCAATAGCATTATGTCTAAAAAATGTACATACCTGAAGTACATGAAATATTAAAAATATTTTATTGCTAAAACTTGCTAGCCATCACCTGAGCTTTCAACGAGTCGTAATCACGGATCACAGATGGCCGTTAACAAATATAACAATTAAAGCATTTGAAATGTTTTGGGGCGCCTGGGTGGCTCAGTCGGTTGGGCGTCTGACTTCGGCTCAGATCATGATCTCACAGCTCATGAGTTCGAGCCCCGCGTCGGGCTCTGTGCTGACAGCTCGGAGCCTGGAGCCTGCTTCGGATTCTGCGTCTCCCTCTCTCTCTGCCCCTCCCCCACTCACATTCTGTCTCTGTCTCCCCCAAAAATAAATAAACATTAAAAAAGGAAAACATTTGAAATATTTTGAGAATGACTAGAATGTGACACAGAGACGCTAAGTGAGTAAATGTTGGGAAAACGACATGGGGAGACTTGCCTGATGCAGGGTTGACACAAACCTTCCCTTTGTAAAAAACGAGTTATCTGTGAAACTCAGTAGAACAGGGGATGCCGGTAAGACCGAGCCCCCGGGCCGACGTGGGTCCGGTCCAGGAGCCGAGCCCTCCGTGCCCTCTACTCCTGTTGGAGGGACAGAGATCCCGGCCGGGTCAAGTTTCTGGGATGCCGCACGGTCTCTTTCTGAGCTGAACGCTTGGCTGTGTTTGTGGCCCAGGTGAGCCCCACCTGCCCCCCACGTGAGTGTCAGGCTGTGATTGAATTTATTACTTATACCCCGTGGACTCTGCGTGACTTGGAAGGGCCTGCCGTGCTGATGGTGCTGGCGTTTTGTGGTGTTTAGGGGTGTAAGGGGTGGGTCACATCCCTACCCTGGTCTGCAGGCTCCTTCACGAGGTCTGGAGTGGGGAGGGCGGGGGCTCTGTACAGAGTGTGGAGGCGGGCTTCTGAGATCGCACCAGACCCGAGCTGCCTCGACCAGTCTGTTAAGTCAAGGCAAATTACTCCCTGGGCCTCAGTTTCCTCATCTGTGGAATGGACGGGTAAAGGATCACGGGGCAGGTGGTCAGTATTACGTAGGGTAACGTGGAAGCTTTAGAGCCAAGCTTGGTTGGCCCACGTCTCAGATGAGCGAGTGGCTCCCAGGGGCATCTGCACAACATTATAGTTCATCCTGTCGATTGAATCATCGTTTCTGACACATCGAGAAAGACAGGAGTTTCAGATTTCATTGTTCACTCTCTCCCCAGTATCTGAGTAAAAAAAAAGGGCCCGTAATCAAAGGTGGGCAGCCCTCCCTCCCCTAACACACACACAGTGGACTTGACCTTGGAGTCAATCTCAGGGCTCCGTGAGAAGAGCTGACCCCAGACTCACATCCCACACACTTTGACCGCAGGGGCCCCTGCCCTCCCGACGGGGCACCTGGATGGGCCCTCACCGTCTTCCCTTTGGATTGAGGCAAGACTGGGAGGGAGGGGGACAATTCCACATTGACACCCTGTTCATTTTCCACGAGCAGGTTCTGGGTTGGACAGAACAGAAGTTACTGTGCCCTGCTAACACTTGCTAGGGATTCTGGGTGGACCTCACCTCGGGGATAGAATCCGGTCTGCGTTCGCTTCTAGGACATTCTCCCATCAACTCAGGATGCCAGGAAAACATTTGAAATGTTTTGAGAATGACTAGAATGTGACACAGAGACGCTAGAGACACAGAGACGCTAGTGACACAGAGACTGGGCCATACTGGCGGCCCAGTCTTTTGAACTTTCTGCTGTCTGTGCACCTGCTGGTGGCTGGAAAAGTACCCCCCCCCAGTTCGGTGACAGGCCTGCCTTTAATTTCATAACATCAAATGGGGTCCCTCACGTTTCCAGCCATCCACTCACATTTCCTGGTCCGTTCATGTCTCGTCCTAGAGCCTCCTGCCCATCTTCTCTCTCAGCTGATCACCTTGCTTCCTGTTTCACCGAAAAAGAAAAAAAGGAAAAAAAAAGAGCCGTCACGACACGTTCCTCCCATCCCACCAAGCAACACACAGGTGCATCTGACGACGGATTCTGTCCTCCCTCCTGTTACCATGAACCGCCCGCTCTCCCATCTAGACAAACTTCTCTTCTTGTTCGTTAGATCCCACGCCTTTAGCAGACTGGTCCGGAAACGCTCCCCTCTCTCTCCTGCATAGTAAAACTTCTCCGCTCTTGTGGAACACTAGCATCTGCGTAGCCACGCACGGTACTTTTACCATTTAGAAGAAGAAGAGTAACACAGAAACAAAGTTTTGACTTCACATCCATCTCTAGCTACAGCCCTGTGCTCGATCTTGTCTATGCTTTTCCTCCCCGTATCAAAGGACACGGATGCCTAGAACTGCGTCTCCCCAGATGCCTGCGGCCAGCATTCTGGTGAGATTCTTCATGACACGTGGAGGACAGAGGGATGTAGGGCTCTCACTTAGGAGCAAGTAGCTCCTGGGCATCCTGACCTCCTTATTCATGCCTCAGGGCCTTTGCACATCCTGTTCCCGCTGCACAGGAACCTTTTTCCCCCAGAGAGACACGTGGCTCACCTCCTTCTTTCCAAAAATGCCGTCATCTCACCTGGGCTGTCCTGACCATCCTCTTTAAAATTTCAGTCTGCAGCGGTCCTGGGTGAGTCTGTCGGTTAAGCATCTGACTTTGGGTCAGGTCATGATCTCATGGTTTGTGAGTTCGAACCCTGCCTCGGGCTCTGTGCTGACAGCTCAGAGCCTGCTTGAGATTCTCTCTCCCTCTTTCTCTCTCTGTCTGTCCCTCCTTAGTTCGTGCTTTCTCTCTCAAAATAAGTAAACTTAAAAAAAAAATACTAAAAAATTTTTTTAACCTGTTCCTTGTCACACCCCCAAGGCTTTCTAGTTCCCTTTCCTAACTTACTTTTTTTCAAATGTTTATCACCTTCTTATGCGAATTCATATTTCTTTCTTTATTGTTTGTCTTTCACCGGAACTTACACGCCTTTGGCAAAGGGCTTTCCGTCTGTTTTACCTGCTGTTAAGACAATGCCTGACATAGACTTCCGATTTCTTGCTGAGTGATCCAAATGAATGAATAAGATGTTATTCAAAGCACTTTGTGAGGCGTAACTCTTAGGTTCTGGTAAGTCGAACTTTTATTATTGTCATCGTTTAGATACCCTGTTTGTTTTCATTTCCTATTCGAGTTCAGAATGGGTGAAGAGAGGGGCGCCTGAGTGGCTCAGTACGTTGAGCGTCCGACTTCGGCTCAGGTTGTGATCTCACGGTTCATGAGTTCGAGCCCCACGTTGGGCTCTGTGCTGACAGCTCGGAGCCTGGAGCCTGCTTTGGATTGTGTCTCCCTCTCTCTCTGCCCCTCCCCTGCTCGCACTTTCTCTCTCTCTCAAAACTAAATAAACATTAAAACAATTTAAAAAAAAAAAAAGAATGGGTGAAGAGGTGGTGAAAAATGTCCAGATTGTGGGGGTGTTTGTTTGCTTATGGCTATTTCCTTTGTCTCTTGTGTTTGTTACCGATTTCTGTTTTTACTTCAGTTTGCCTGGAGTGTGATGTTTGCCCTTGTTTACCTTCTCGAGTGTTCCACGGCTCTCAGTCGATTTGTCTGCATTATTGTCACTTGGAAAAAGTGACTCGTTATGTTATTTTGGTCTTCCAAAATTTATTTTTTGTCCCCTTACTCCGTTACGAACTGAGTGGCTCAGCTCTCTGTTAGTACGCCTTCTGTGTATCTTTCCTTGTAGGGCTGGTTTTAGCTTTTAGGAAGAGTGCAGCTAGTGCATTGGGGGGTGGAGATTCATGCCTGCCAGGCACGGGCACCGTTGTGTCTCAGCTCCGGACTGTGCCCTTGTCTCTGGGAAGCGTCCTCCCTTGTCTTTCTTGACGCCATTTTCCTGAACCCTCCCCTCGTTAGACTGTGACCTGCTTTCTTTCCCTTCTGCATTCGCTGCTGTACCTCTGCTCACCCTTCCACCTTCAAAGATTTTGACTCTATTCAGGTGTATTTCTAGCACACAGCACACTGCTTGGTTTTGCTTTGTGACCCAGTCGTAGAGTGTCTTTTTCTTTATATGTTAATCTAACGCATTTACATCTGCTTGTTTGACATCGTTTTATTTCTATTTCATATTATGCATTCTGTTTTTAATAGCATTGAAATCTTGGAAGCCTCGATGTAAAGGCTTCCTTTGATAACTCGTTAAAGTTATAATTAAATCCCAAGCCCTTAATCCTCCATTTCTCTGGATAAAATCCACTGACTCCTTATCATAAGCAATGACAAATGTATTATATTTCCTTCCCTTCCCCACCACCAACAAGCCATTTTAATCTTATTTTTTTCCTTAATAGTTCCTCTTGTATTTTTAAAAATGTATTTCTCAGGGCACCTGGGTGGCTCTGTCGGTTAAGCGTCTGACTTCAGCTCAGGTCACGATCTCTCAGTTCTTGAGTTCGAGCCCCGTGACGGGCTCTGTGCGACGGCTCTGAGCCTGGAGCCTGCTTCGGATTCCGTGTCTCCCTCCCTTTCTAACCCTCCCCTGCCTTGCACTCTGTCTCCGTCTCTCTCTCAGATATAAATAAACGTGAAAAAACTAAAAGAAGTAAAAATGTATTTCTCTTTCAACTCATTCATCAGTTTTAGTGATCTGTCCTGATCTCTGGTTCTCTAATGAGGAAGCCACCATGCCCACAGTACCTATCAAACTTTATCGACCCTCCTCTCTCAGTTACTGTTATGCAGCTGTTACTGCATTGTCACTCTAGTCCTGCATTCTGTTCAGTATCCACAGTCCTAGCTTTGTTTTCCTCTTCGCCCAACAGTTAGGTAGGCGGTGCTCCCCGCCTGCCCTCCGCTCTGGCTTCTCATCCATCTGCCCACGGTCTCAAGTGTCTCCTACAGGGGTGTCTCAGATCATTGTGTATTAAAAAAAATACCCCTGGCCTTTGAATTGAACAAGAGTCTGCTTGAGTTCAGATGGCCTTGGCTCTGTTCTCTGTCCTTGAGGACTCTGCAGGCTTCACTGAACTGCCTTCCAGCGTTAGCCAGCTGCTGTTGGAGTCTAGCTGAAAGCTTCTCGGGTCCAAAACCACGGTCGTCTTGTAGGATGTGTCTCACGTTGATTGCTCCGTGCTGGTGGCTCCTAAGACACTAAGGGAGCGTAAGTCTTTATGAGTTGAGGAAAGTGATCTACGATTATATTTTAAAATATTTATTCCATCTCGGGGCGCCTGGGTGGCTCAGTCGGTTAAGCATCTGACTCTTGGTTTTTGCTCAGGTAATGATCTCACGGTTCATGAGGTCGAGCCCCAAATCGGGCTCTGTTCTGACAGTGCAGAGCCTGCTTGGGATTCTCTGTCTCCTTCTCTCTCTGTCCCTCCCCGACTCATGCTGTCTCTGTCTTTCTCAAAATAAATAAATAAACTTAAAAAAAATTGTTCCGGGGTACCTGGGGGGGGGGGGCTCAGTCAGTTAAGCGTCCGACTTCAGCCCAGGTCATGATCTCACGGTTTGTGGGTTTAAGCCCCATGTCTGGCTCTGTGCCGACAGCTCGGAGCCTGGAGTCTTCTTCGGATTCTGTGTCTCCCTCTCTCTGTGCCCCTCCCCTGCTTGCACTCTGTCTCTCTCTGTCTCTCAAAAATAAATTAAACTTGAAAAAAATTTAAAAGATAATTGTTGCATCCTACTATTTAAGCTCTCTGCCCTAGGGACAGTGTGCGTATGTTGGATTCCCACTGTCGGTCTTGCCCATCTCAGACTTTCTCTCCAGTCCCTCAGCTCTCACCTCATTTCCTTCCTTCCTATACTTCACGCCCTTCTGATGCAGCACCCATGTTCCTTGTGTTTCTTCCAAGGTGGCTTCATTCCGGGAGAAATGCGCCTTTCTCGAGCTCTGCTGGCCCCTGGTTTACTCCTACCAGCCTCCTTGTCCTTCCTGGAAACCTTGTATCTTCTCTTTCCCATTTGCTTTACCAGGGCAATTTCTTCATCGCTGTGTTGACTTCATGGCGGTACGTTCCTTCACAGTTCATCAGCTCTGTATCAATATTGTTTGGGGGCGGAGGGGGGCGGAGAATGTTCTTTGTCTGAAACTTGATTTTTCTGTTGTGTTCTTCCTTTCATTTCATGTAGTTTAACTGATTAGATCCCATATCCGCATTTCATTATATATGTTTAAAAGAGATGAGTTCTTCCTGGAGAAGTCACTGCAAAGTATTTCCCAGAGGAAGGGGGACAGGCTGTTCCTCGTTTGCAGGGCGTCCTTTGACGACGCGGGTTCGGGTGCGCCATGGGGTTATTTTGGTCTTTGTTTGCCCCATCAGCAGAGATTGTAGCTCGGAATCCTTACTCTCGGAACCCATCCTTCCTCACCAACACACAGCTCCCAGCAAACATGGTGTGTTTCTCTGCCTTTCCAGCTTCGTAAGCACTTGCACAAATTATGATACGGCAAAGCACACCTGCCATCCGATTTTCATGATTGCCAACGAAGCAATCCAGGAGCATCACTGACTCTGAGACGGCTTCTCCACCGGGTTTTCTGGTACCTTCCCTCCCACGTCTCCAAATGCCCTGTTCGACCACCGCTGGCTCTGGGCAGTGCCCCATTCTGTCTTACAGCTTAGGGTTTTGAATCTCTCCAGAGTCACCAGAGAGGTGGTTTCTGCTTCCCATCTTCCTCGCTGCTGTCGGATCTTGCAGAAGCCACGAGAGAAACAAAGATTTTTTTGTGCCGTCGTGTGAAAACCAGATACGGTGGCGTTCGGACTAAGCTTAGAATAACTCGTTTGGGGTATCCCTTACCAGGTTACATCTTAGCACTCCCCAGACAACTTGAAGACCTGCGGTAAACCTGTTCTTTGATCTGCTTTTATCAAAGCTACTGTTTCTCAGAAGAAATGGATTTGCAAATGCATCGTAGGCACCGAGGGCTTCCAACCACACTCCTTCGCTCCAGCAGCTCATCTTGGAAGAACCGCCCTACCTGCTGGAGCCATAAATACTCTGCGGGAAGATTTCATCAAGAAAGTACAAACGTGGGTGAATAAGAGCAAATAAAATTTTTTTTTTTCCTAAAAAACGCCCACTCATAATAAGTAGCAGGCGTATGCATGGCTATCGTCATATCCGGAGATGCAACTAAACAGACACGCGGGAGTCGTCAATACTTTAAATAACGAGGACGGCTGTCCGGCCTCAAAGCTTATTTTAAACTCGTTCGGGACAGCATCATTGTATCCACGGCACAGGAAACCCCGCGCGGGGGTAGCGCTCGCCAGGTAAACGTAGCCGACTTCTGTCCACGATGGTGACAGGTGCACGAAGTCCGTGATGGTAACAGGTGCGTGACTGCAGCCTTCTCCAAGTCGTGCCGTAGTGCCCCACAGTGTCCTTCTCCCTGGGGTGCGGCCCCCAGGCTGGCACTTAAGACCTTGCAGCCACTTTGTGCAGACGCGTTCACTGCCTGTCTCTCACCAGCCTTCGTCTCAGACTTCCCCGAGTGGATTGAAAGAGGGCTCCCGGGGCACCTGGCCTCCTCAGTGTCGGGAGACCGAGCAAGTCTCGACTTCACGCCTCAGTGCTTTCCAGTTACTCTTGTCTGCCTGTCACACCGAGTGGAGGGAAATCCCTGGAGAAAAACACAGCAGGGACATTCAGCCTAATCATGGTCACTGAGACTGTTTTTTCCCTAATCAGAATCAAAGTCGACCTTCATTAGCCTTCTTGGTCTTGCTTTGTGACACCAGTTGTGTCTCTATCTAAGGATGAATAATTCATATCAAACATCAGGTGGGTTTTCTTTCCTAAAAATAGTTCCCAGCGTCAAAAACAACAACCACCACAACCCATTTTCTTTCTTAGATTCCAGATCAGCAGGCTTTCTCCTCCCCCCACCTTTTCTTCTTTCAAAATAATTCAAGCATTTCAGGCAGATCAGAACATTTGTCGGAAACATTTTCAAGTGCGTTTCTCCCCACAGTATCAGGACTTCAGGGTGTTTGCATGAATGGAACCCTGGCAGCTAGAGACAACCCTGCCTGCAGCCCATTCTGGACTGGAGGCTTTGTGAACATGTACTGGGGGTGGCAGATTACTTTTGACTGATTTCTATCATATCTGATTTTTTCCTGCTTGTGCCCGCTCACGCCCTTATGTGCTTTGGAGAACAAACACATCTTTAGAATTGACATAGGTTTGAGCACGTTTTGAGAAACCATGTTATCTCAAAGTACTGAACCTGCGCCATCCAGTGGGGTGGCCAGGAGCCCATACAGCTGGTGATGTGTGAAATGCAGCTAGTCCAAATCGAGATGGTTGTGGGTGAAAGAAAGAAAGAAAGTAAGAAAGAAAGAAAATGAAGTCTCTTACTAGTAATTAGCTTACATTGGCTGCATGTTGAAATAATATTTCCTTCTATGGGGTTAGATAAAATATATTATTAAAATTAATTTTACTTTGTTTTTTTTTTTTTTTTTCTGTAATGTGGCTACTGGAAACTTCGAAATTTCATAAGTGGCTCACACTGCTTACAAGAAGCATTATATTTCTTTGGGACAGTAGTGATCTAGACACTAGCCCAGGCAGATTTCTGAGTTCTGGGTGATGTGTGGGGTCTAGAAAGGTGGGAGAGAGAGGGGGAGGGGGGGGCTCCTGTTCAAAGAAAGGCAGCCTTAGTCCTTCTTCCTGTGCAGAGTCACTGGCTGTGCAACCTTGGCCAAGTGACCCAGCCTTTCTGCACCTTAGTTGGCAGGGCTGTGAAAATGGGTACCATGATGCCTCTTTCAAACATCGTGAGGGTTAAGTCAGGTGATAAATAGAGCATCTGGCGTAGAGTGAGCCCTCACAAATTTGGCAAAACGAAAGGACTTTTAAAGCACATCTCTTATTTAAACAGTTCTGGCAGCACCATTCATGAAGCATCTGCTCATATGGAGCACAAAAAAAGACGCCTGTGGTGTCCCGGGGGGAGAGCACCGCATCTCAAACAGGCGATCCGACACACCTCCGGCAGGAAGGCAGGTGCACCTGGCGGCCGCTCCACAGCATGTACCGCCTCCCGCACAAGAGGTAGAACCCGTCAGCCCAGAGCTGCCTGCCAGCCAGCAGAGTTTCCCGTCACCCCCGGGCGACCTCGGACTGGCAATTCGAAGTTTTGTACGGCCCGGGTACTTTCTGCCCAGACTCCGCCGTCCCCTGGCCTGGGCATGAAGCCTTCGTGCCGGGCTTTCTCACGTTCTTATTTGTTCGGGCGAACATCCTAGCAGTTTGCACACTTAGAGGCGTTTCACTTCACGTACCGAGGCAGTGATTTCCAACAGTGCGACAGGGCCATCGTGGAGAGCGATCTGAGAGGGTCAGGAAAGACGCTGAGTCAGGGCCAGGCTTCAGGGAAGGTGCCCAGCGCCCCCAGACCTCAGCGAGGCAAGGGCATCTTGATCTCTGAGGTCACCACGAGTGTTCTGGAGGGGCTGTGTCCTTTCTGGTACCTACATGGGACGCGAGACCTCCCACTTAAAACTCCCACCTTCTGCACTTTATGACAGCCACGGTATTCACGAAAACGCCTGCTCTCGGAAAACTTTCTAACTAGTGATGCTGCGAATGTGTCCTTAACCCACAGAACTTCTCTCTAGTGAGTTGTTGGTCAAATCGCCCAAGAAGGAAGAAGCAGACGGAAGCGGACACCTACGTTAATAAGTCTTTCTATTGCTGTACGTGTTCCTGAATATATGTATCTGGCTGTTCTCACATATTTGTGTTTTTAAATTTACTACGATGTATTTACTACGAGGAAGTACACGGAATTGTGCTTGCCCCGATGAGCCCTGGTGTTCACATCCTTGTGTTGTCCCCTCTGAATGAACTTGACCATATGCCTGGCTTTGGCCAATGGGACGCTAGCAAGCAAGGCAAAGAGGCTTTCAATCTTTCTATATTGCATTAGTCTTTTGGGAACACCGTCTCGTGGAGCCCCAAGTCTCACGTCAAGAGCTGCGGCTGTGTTGCTGAGAAAACCATGTACAGGGAAGGGTGTCCAGGCAGCTCCAGCCGGGTGTAGAGGCCGACCTGGATGTCCCATCCCCAGCAGCTCCCAGCGCCCAGCCCAGAGAGCTGACTCAGGGGGAGTGCCGTCACTGTTTGCACTCGTTAAATGGCAACGCTGCTGGCCGTACGAGATGGAGAATCGAGACAGTACCACTTACAAACACTGCTGCAAGATGCAAGAAGATAAAGTTACTCATCAAAACACATGCAGTAAGGGCGGGTTGAATGAATCACCGAGGAAGTCCACAGAAAGACCGGGGGCGGGACAAATGACAAAGCCCCCGGTAAGGCCGGCTTCCAGAGAAATGCTCGGCATGGCGTCCTGAGCGGTGACAGGTGCACTCAGCTTCGGGGACCGGAACCAAATGAGGAGACATGAGAGCCAGGAGATCCACGGCGTCCAGAAGGAAAAGCACAACGGACCGCTGCTCCGAGCGTGGATACCAGGCAGGGAGAGTCGGAGGCCGGGCCAGCCTATTTCCCGCAGGCCTCCCTGAGTGGTGCCGAGTGCAAACGTCCTCTTACCTTCCTTAGATTGTGAGTGATGGAAACGCAATCAGAAAGTTGCGCAGAACCGAGATACTCTATCGCCACCTACGTACCTGCACAGCCAGGACCCAGGTCCGGAAGGACCACTCTGCCAGTCCCTGAGGACCTCCCCCACTCCTGTCGCTACCCCTGAAGATAACAATTATCCTGACTTTGATGGAAATCACTTTCTCGCTTTCCTGTTACAACTGGACGCTGTGGAGTGCTGTTGCCGGGCTTGATTTTTATCTTAATAAAAGCATGCAGCGCGTACGCCTCGGTAAACGCCTTGTTGTATTTAGCTGTGGATCATTCCTTCTCCTTCCTGTCTAGTTATGCACCTTACAAAGACATCTCTATCTTCGAGGTACTTTTATTTTCAGTTTGGGGCTGTGGCAAATACCGCAAGAATGCGTATCGTCAAGCCGACCTATTGGTGCACGTGTCCGTGCAATGCTGGCGGGAACGTACTTAGGGGTGAACTGGCCGGCTCCCACGTGATCGGTGTCCTCGGCTTTAATACACGATGCCCAGGCTGTCTTCCAAAGTGGCCGGCTGGCGGAAGGCCCTCGGGCAGCTCCGGGAGGGTCTGTCCCTTCCTGTCCCCGGTCTCTCCGGCTTTCCGTTTCGGCCACTGTGTGCGTGGCAGTTCTTGTTTTCTTTGATTAAGCACCTGTTCATCGGTTTCTTGTCCCTTTGAAATTTTTAGTTTTCGGCATGGTCATCATCTTCTTCGTTAATCTGTAGGAGTCCCTTCTGTACACTGGGGAAGGGCCCTTGGTAAGGTCGACGCCCTGCAAATCCCTCCTCTTTGCTTTTGCCTCATCACTTTCCTCCCTGCCAGAGTCTTCGGGTGACCAGAGGACCTTGCAAATACTCTAGGACGATTTATCAAGTCTTTCTCTTTGCAGGTAGTGCTGTTTGCATCTTGTTTAATTAGTCCTTCTCTGTCCCATGTTCAAGAACATATCCTTTCCCGGTTTTGTCTAAGAGCTCTGTGTTCTTGCTTTCTTTTTCAGACCTCCGGGGAGTGTGCACGGGCTGAGGCGGCCCCTGATTGCCCATTAGCTCCCCGTGGGTCTCCGGTGACCCAGCCGCACTTACGGAAAAGACTTTCCTTTCACTGAGGCCAGGGTTTCCTTAGCTCGCGTTCCGTTCACACCTCGACCTCAGGGACCACTTTCGGGTGTGCAGAATGTGCACGCTGCCCCTCAGCTGCCCTCTGCGATGTCGGAAGGCGTTCCCCCTCCCCCTCTCTGGGAAAAAACCCGCCGAGCTGCGCTCCCCTGTGGGGCCTTCGTCGTCGCTTGGATCTGACTGAGCAAGTCTCGGTCGTACTGTGAGGTCTCTGATGGCCTGGGACCCATGTTTTCATTTTGTATTCGGCTTGTCTCTTGGGCTCAGCGGAAGTTGTGTTCCAGATGGCCTGGTTCACCACTACCAGAGGCAGACATTTGGTGGCTCGATTTTGAATACATGAGGTTTACCTTCGGATCTGGCGGGAGAAAGGTGGGGGGCACAGGCCAGGCGAGCGTGAGGCGTCTCGACGGGTCACATGCTCGCTACGGGGTCAGGGGCGTGTTTGCTCAGGGGGTGGTGTGCGTATCCCCACCGGGTTGAGGGGAAAGGGGACAGGCCACGACCGGGGGCAGGGGCCATGCCCGGCACAGAGAGGGGGTGTTCCGTGAGGTGGCAGGCACTCCAAAGTTTAAGCTCAGGTGACGCGAGCTGCAAATAACACTCAGATGAACTCAAAACAGCTTTGAGGACAAGGAAGTGTGCCATCTCAAATATGGCAAGTTTGGGAGTCAGGGTGATTCCAGAGTTGATTAACTCCTCTCCTGATAGCATCAAGATCGTGGGCTCTGTCTGTCTTCCCCTGCATGCTGGCCTCCCGGCAAACTCACCCCCCGGCCCAGGCACCACGGCAGGCGAGGCAGCGGTCAGGCTGCCCCCTCCTCTCCGTGTCTCTCGTCAGCAAGGACCCCCTTCCCCAGAGGCTCCCGGAGGACACCCCTCGCGTCTCTGCTGTCAGACTGGCCTGGACTGCCCATCCCGATCCAACCGCCGGGAAAGCTGGATAAGACTCATCCTATGGGTCCGGGCCGTGCCTACCACGTCCCGCAGACAGCCGCTGGGCTTCTGGGAAGTGGGGGGTGGGGAGGCACAAGAAGGTTTGAGTGCGGCCTGGTGGGACAGGAGAGGAAAGAGAGACCCACAGGCCCGGCGGCGTGGGTGTGTTTGGACCCAGGGAACCACCCGCCCCTGAGCACGGTGTAGCTCTGCTTTGTCAGGACCTGGGGGCAGATCTTCGGGACCTGCGTTGAACTCGTTCTCCGGACTCGTGCTGGCTGGAGCGACGGGAGTCCCACCCACACACTCTCCACCCGGGGGTCAGCTTGGTCTCCGTTCTCTCCCTTCAACTGGGCAACCACTGCGCCCGGGCCCGGTGACCTGCTTGCGACGTCCGCTTGCACGGGCTTTCACATCTTCATGTCCCAGGACCTTCTGCAGAGCACGGTATTCCAGGGTGCAGGTCAGGCCCCTGCGAACTTACCCTGTAAAGGGCCGGGTGGAAAGTAAGTCAGGCTCGGAGGCCAGATGCTCTGCGTTTCAACTTCTCAGCCCTGCGGCGACAGCATGGAAACGGTCACAGACAAATGGGAAGGGACGAGCATGTTCTCATAAAACTTTATTTACAACGGCAGGCAGAGCGCTGGATTTGGCCCACAGGATCATAGCTCACCGGTGCCTGGTCTAAACCAATCAGTAGTGCTGTTTCCCACGGGAGAAAGAAGTCGGGGGAAGTTGTGTCGACTCGTTCTTTTGTCTCAGTTCACCGTGTGATTTAAGCACTTGCTGATGACATTTTTAGAGCTAATGTCATTTATTTATTCTTCGATATTTATTTCTTTTTGAGAAAGAGAAAGAGAGAGAGCGAGCCAGCAGGTTAGGGGCGGGGGCGGGGCGGGGGGAGACACAAAATCCAAAGCAGGCTCCAGGTTCTGAGCTGTCAGCACAGAGGCCGACATGAGGCCTGAACCCACGAACCGTGAGATCATGACCTGAGCAACCATCAGATCGTGACCTAAGCTGAAGTCGGACGACCAACCGACTGAGCCACCCAGGAGTCCCACGATGACATCTTTGACTGCCATTTATTTAGTAAGCGTGATGGGCTCCATTTTAATCTCTTTCTAGTTGGCCAACAAAGGGGAAAGGCTGCCTCGAATCCTTTTCCCTACCATATAAAACGTCTGCTCTTTGGGTCTGGTTTGCCGCCTACGCAACCATACCGGAAGTTTCTAACGGAATGACACCGTGGGTGGGTCAGACTCCAGTAATTCTTTCTGTTCCTATTTGTACCATCTCTGAAAGAGCGTGGACCTTCCTGTTTGTCAGCCACTAGCTTCAGATCTGCCCGGCCTTGCGGTTTTCGCCATCACCGAGAGGCAGAGCCCCTACGCAGCCGTGAGGTGCGCGAAGGATGCCGATGGAGTGTCACCAAAATAGAACAAAAAGCCTGCCGGCACCACGTGTGGTGGGGAATTCTATTATGTTCGAGCCAGAAGCACCGTGATGCTCGTGCGGCATCGACATTTCAACCAAAGCCGGGTGATTTTGCTCAAGAGAAACACCCTCAGCTGCTGGGTCAAGAAAGGGAAGGGACCAGGCTTGTGCGGGGAATTTCCTGAGTGGTGAGATTAGGGGGAAGAAAACTCACGTTCAAGTCTCTGTTTGAGCCCCACGTCCTAAGTCGCTGAATTTTCTCTGAGCCTCCCTTTTCTGTAAAATGTGGACGGGAGGGATTGATTGCAAACCTGGCCCCAGCTGTCCCTCCCTCCACTGCACCTGTGCCCTTTCCAGTGCGCGCTTCAGCTCTGCCAAGGAGAGGTCGAGCCGTGAGCCGGGGACCCTGTGACTCGCTCTGGCTTATCCAACGCAGCAGTGGCAGCGACAGGGAGCCCGTTTGGAAGCTGGGCCCCTGGAGGCTGGTGCACACGCTCTCTCCTGCTTGTTTGTTGTTGCCTCAGAGCAAGTCCGGGCTGGCCTGCAAGGCGGGGAACTGGGGCGTCCAGCTGGCAGCTCGCGGGGCCCCTCGAGCGTGCTGCCCAGTGGCCCACGGCTCTCTAGAGGCACGGACGACAGCACGGCCCAAACCGCCATAACCGCCCCGGCCACCCCCAGCCTTCCATGCTGACCAGCTGAACCGTGAGCTCAACGGACGCTGTTTGGAGCCAGTCAAGTCTGGGTTGGTTTGGTCCACAAGAGCCGGCTTATTCTTGTTCTATCTCGTAGACGCTGTGAAGGTTTCCCAGAACGCTTTGTGCATCATGAATATGAGCTGGCTCACCAGCCCTGTAACTTTCCATCAGCACTGAGATGGAGCAGAAGACGCTAGTCAGTATGAACGGCCCCTTTGCCCCCCTCCGCCCTCTGCTCCAACACACGGAAGAGCTTGCTTTTTCTCTTCGAAATACTTTGGGCAACCTGTGGCCTCCCTCCAGTACCCCACCGGTACAGACACCGAGGGGGCGGGGGTTGGGGGGGACAGGAGGGAGATGAGTGAATGGGTAACACAAAGGCGTCAAAATGGCTCTGCAGAAGTCAAGGGGAGAGCGGTGGGGTAATGGAGCGTTGCCTTTAGAGTGGGCGGTTGGGGAAGGAGGTCACGACGAGATGAGAACCAGTGGGTGGAACACGCCGGGTGGATGGCATGTCTCACCAAAAGCCTGGAGCTGCTAAGCGCCTCGAGGTCCCGCCCTTCCGTAATGAATTGGTGGAACAGGCAGTGTCATTTGCTCACTATTTAATTTTACTGGCAGGGAGAGCGCCCGAGCCCAACATCACCGGATTACGTATTTGGAAATGAAGAGCTTTAGGTGTGCATCCGTGACCTCTTGCTGTGCGTCACGTCACCCCAAAACTTAGCGGCTGAACATACAAATGGTCGTTTATGACCTCTCATGGTGTCCGTGGGTCAGGAATTTGGGAGCTGCGTGGCTGGCTGGGTCCGGCTCTTTTGCCATTGCAGGCGGGTGTTGGCTGGGACGGTAGTCATCTGAAGGCCCAAGCGGGGCTGGAGGCTCCACTTCTGAAGTGGCGGGGGTGGGGGGCGTGCCCAGCTCCTTCCCCGTGGGCCTCTCCATGTGGCCGACTGAGTGTCCTCATGACCCACTGGCCAGCCTCCCCCAAGCAAGAGATTCAAGAGACCAAGTAGGAGGCTACAGTGCCTTTCGGGGGTGGCCGTGGGAGCCGTGGACCATTACACGCCAGCCTTGATGCAGTGCAGGGGGAGAGGGCCACAGGAGGAGAGGGTCTTGGACGCTGGCTACCAGAGCGCAGTTGCACTTTCCTAAAAAGCAAACGACGTTGGTGACTGCTGCTGGCCAGTGAGTTCGAGTCAGGCCATTCATGTCCCATGCAAGTTCCTCTCCCTGGAGGAGGCGTGTCTGGCTCCTCGTCCATAAGCGGGCTCTCACTTCCCCTGGTGTGACATGAGAGTCGGGTCCAGAGCCTGACAAGTGCCCCTTTCTTTCCCTCCTCGTAGCCATCTCGTATCTGCTCGGTGGCACGCATGGGAGCAGTGGATGAAAAGGGAACTTTGATTACTATAGACCTTGCGTGACATCCTCAGAGTAGGTCCACACTGGAGAAAACTTGGCTCAGGGTGACCCCACCTCCAGGGCAGAGGCAGACACTGGCGCCCAGCTGCCCTCCACTCCCGGTGTTTGTGGTTTAAAAGTTAGTGCCCGCCCCCCCCCCCCCAGAGGGATTGCCTCTGTCAGTTCATCTTTGACGAGCCCCACAATCAGTTTGTTGAGTTCTTTGCACTCGGCCCCAGTCGTGTACTGATGAGCCGTCCAGACAGGTGCTCGGATGAAGTACATGACCGTGGTCAGCCGTCTGAAAATGCGCTCGGGACCCCAGTCCACAGAGACGCAGGTGCGGGGGCAGCTAGCTCGGATTTTTGCCGAGTTTCAAGTATGCTTACAGGTTACATGTCAGTTACGTAATTTGGTCTAAATTATTTTCATTCTTCCGAAAATCAGCTTTATGTTTCAGAAGCAGGTCTTCTGTGTTCTACCAACGGGGGGACAGTTCAGGGTAACACAATGAGTTGATGCATCCCGGGCATGAGTTGGTCACTGGCTACGTTTCTCTACAGCAATTCATTGGTAGGGCTCCCCACGTGGGAGGTTGTTTTTCAGACAGCTCGGCTGGGTCCCTGTAAGTGAGATGCGGGAATGTGTCCTTTTGTCCCAGTCCACAGCACCAGGCTGGGCCAATTTCAGTGAAGTGACACTCTTGGGTGGACAACGGGGCCTTACGGGGGCCAGCTGCCCTCTGCCAAGCCCCCTCCCTTGGCCTCAACAGCCCTCCTCCCGACGGCCTCGTGAAACTGCAACAGGGGACGGACGAGGTGACGTTGGCACCGTGGGTTCGTAACGAGTTGGTTGCGGTGGACGTGGCCTCCAACACAAATTCAGATTAGGCACTCCGGAACCATCTTTATCGTGCCTTACTGTCCACAGCAAATATATTCATGCATCTAAGGATAAGCTATCTGATCCGGGGGCCGTGCCTTCTTAATTTATTTAATTATACAGCTGAACTCATCGTCCGAAGTGGGTGCGATTATGTGAAAGTTGTCACGGAGTGACTCCCTTCGCTCACAGTGTTGGGGAACAAGCGCTTCCGTGCCGTGGGTGTGGGGTCCGCGGGCTCGTTACATCTTCTCCATACATATTATTTAACTTGGAGGCTAGCTGCCTCTCATGGAGTGTTTTGTACGTGGGCGTGTTTGCTCCGTGTGGCATTTTGCCAGGGCCGCTGTGACAAAGTACCACGGAGCGGATGGCTTAAACGTCCAGAGCACATTGTCTCGCGCCTCTGGAGGCTGGAGGTCTGAGACTGAGGGGTTGGCGGGGCTGGTTTCTTCTGAGGGTCCGAAGGGTCTGTGCCAGCCTCCCCCGCCGACCACGCGCGGCCGGCCTCTCCCGGGGTCCTCCTGTGCCCGCCTGCGTGTTGGCATCTCCTCTCCTTAAAGGACACCAGTATCCTTGGATTAGAGCCCACTTTAATGACCTCCTTTTCTTTCAAATACCTCTTTGAGCGCCCTATCTCCAAATACAGTTGCGTTCCGAAATTCCTGGAATTAAGGCTTCCACGTGTACATTTTCGGAGGACACAGGGGCGCCTGAGAGGCTCAGTCGGTTAAGCATTCAACTCTCGGTTTCACCTCAGGTCATGATCTAACAGGCCGTGAGTTCGAGCCCCTGTGCTAACAGTGCGGAGCCCGCTTGGGCTTCTCTCTCTCCCTCTCTCTCTGCCCCTCCCCTGCTCACGCTCCCTCTCCCTCACACTCTCTCAAAATAAATAGATAAACTTAAAAAAATGTTATAAAAAAAATTTGGGGGGGAGGGCACAATACAGCCCATTCCCCTCTGCTTAGGGCAGTTCAGCGCTGTTTCGCTAACCATATAGAGAATAACTTCCAGGTTGTCTTTACACAGAGAGTAAGACTATTGCCCCTGCATGATTTGGCGTCTGATGGGCCCTGTAACTGGGGTGTCCTAGAGCGAGGAAGAGATAGACTCATGTAGATCGCGGAAATATGAACATAGGGAGACCCTGGAGGTCAGTGCTTGTTGAACCTTAACAGCCATGAGAATCACCAAAAAACTTGTTAAAGCCCAGATGTCTGGGCTCACCCTCCAGAATGTCTGCTTCGGGGGGTGTGGGAGGGGCCCGAGAATTTTAATGTCTCGCTGGTTCTCAGCCGTTGCTTGCTGGTGCGCTGGCTTGAGCGGCGTTGGGACAGTCCATCCGGGGGGCCCCCACGGCGCCCCACGGCGGAGTAGTCAGGTGAGGGGTCCTTACGCAGGGGAAAGCAAATGGACTTTCTCCCCCCTTGGGGTATTGACTCTATAGTCAAAAATCTTGTGAGCGATGGTAGGCAGGAAAGACTAAATGAGACGGGTCTCATTCCCGGGAGATGTGCGTCACTGAGCGGGTTTCAGGCATGTCCCTTTGGAAACTTAAATGGTACCTGCGGCTCGGCCGGGACTCTGAACCACTTACGAATGAATGTCATTGAGTCCTGGTGGAGAGTAAGCTCCGCTGTCATTTCTCAGGGTCCTTGACCTGCGCCGGGACATTTGTGGGCTCCCTACCCGTGCTGGGAGGGGCACGGGGCAAACCCCACTCGGTTCTTCCCCCCCCCCCGAGGTTCACCCAGCACATGTGCGTGAGGGTAAGATTTTGGAAAAATCTCATCCCCCCCTGGACCCAGGCGTTATCTCCAAGAGCAGCTAATAGCACTGACGGAAGTATCAGAGTTTTCTGTTGTGCTTGAGGGCTCGTCAGGACAAGTGGTTAATGGCCTTTCTGCCCAACTTGGCCAGGACGCGGTCTGTCAAGCTGTAAAGCAAGGGGCGTTGTCCCTGCCAGTGACGGAGCCGGTGCCTGTGTAAAGCATCAACCACTGTCGAGCACGGTGGGGTGGTGGGGTGCTCACTCGTCTGCAGGGTCTGTGCCGATGCACCACGCTGGGCGGATGCACCCTCGGGACTTTGAGGCCGGACTGGAGCCCTCTTCACTTACAGGTCCCCCTGGCGGGCTGGGTCCTGGGGCGCTAGGGGGTGTGAGTGGCACATCCCACTCACGTGGGAGCCAGGGAAACGGAACCAGCATCTAGACCCCACGAGTCACGAACTCCCCAGCCCTCCAGCCTCTCCGTATGGCGGGAGGGGGGCACCGAGGTTCTGGGCGCCTGCAGCACGGTCTGCAGCCCTGTCCTCTGCCCTGAGTGTGTCACCAGGGCAAGGAGATGACCCCCTCCCACGTGTGGCCGAACAGTGAGGCTGCCGGCCCCCCCGGGCCTCCCCGCCTCGTCCCCCCAAGGCATCCCATAGAGACCCTGCTACGAGAAGGCCCCGCTCACGGAAGCGCCCCAGCCACGTGCCCTGGGCTCCGTCTACTTCAAGGACGACACCTGCTGACTCCAGGAGGAAGGACATGTGAGCCAGACGTCGCGTCCAGCCTCCTTTCCCCGGAATGCGCGTGGCGTCCAACACGTGTGGGGAGACGCCGTTTACTCAGGACAGATTCTGTGGCCCAGCGTCCGGGCCCTGGGACCCTCCTGTGGCCCGCGAGGGAGCTCCGGGCAGGTGTCTGCCCAACCATGGGCCTTCCTGATTCTACGCGCCTGGCGTCACGATCTTTGTGAGCATTGGGACGCCTGCAGGACCCATGAGAGCCCCCACCCGAGTCCCTGAGGCCCGAGACCGTGCGTTTCCAGGCAGCTCCCAGAGGGGGCAGAGGCCACTGGCTGAGTCCCTTACCTCCCCCCGACCCGGGTGGGGGTGAGCCAGCAGCCTCTCCGGTCTGTGGGCTGCGGGCCCGTTAGAAGGCACGCGGAAAAGGCTCCGCGACCGTCAACAGCTATTACCGTGGTTGCCTCACTTATAATACAGAGGGTGAGTGTCCCTAATCCGGATGCAGAGAGTTCCGTAGATGTGGAGACCCGATGCCTGCGCTGATGTTATGGTTAAACCGTGCGTGAACCGGAACCTGCCTGATTCTCAGTCATCCGAGATCTGAGGGACCTTGCTCTGTGCACTGGCCACGCACTGCTGTGCGTCACCTCGCCAGGTCTTCATGGGACGTGGTCGAGGTGGGGGCACGCCTCCGGGGCGCTCAGGGGAAGGGGCTCGGAGACGGGACGTGCAGGTGGTGCCGGGTTGGTGCTTCTGTGCCGCGGGTCCCGTCCCCGGCAGAGGGCGCCGACATGCGTTCTGTCCCGGTGGCGCAGGGCTGGCGGCAGCTGCGACCAGGCCATGTGCTAAAGGCCTCTGTCCTCACACGGCCTTGCGTTCGGCGGCAGCCTAGTCCCCGCTAGGTGGGAGAGGACGCTCCCACGCCCCGCGGGCGCCCAACACACGCTCACACGCGTGCCCACGCCCACAGCCCACACTCGTACATGCCACACGCACTAGGAGTTCTACACAGTGCCAGTGACGACACACTCTTGTCCCTAAAGTCTTCCGGGTGCGAATCCCAGCCAACGGCGTCCCCAGACCGCCGATGACGAGTACGTAAGCTGCAGATGGGCGCACGGCCGTCCCCCACGCGTTCACAGGCTCCGTGCCAGTTCCGAGAAACTTCAAGGGCATGTTCTCAATGGTCCCGGCGCTTCAGGCTCCCCGCAGGCCCAGCCGGCGTCCCCAGCGCTCACGCGCTCTGGTCTCCGGGTGGCCACGGCAGGTGGGAAGCGCCCCAGGATGCAGGGTGACGGGAGAGGCGGGGCAGGAGCGAGTCCCTCAGCGTGACCGGCTCCCGCCTGCACTTGGGTCTGGCACCCCAAACAGTGCCGCGCGTCGGACGTGTCGGGTGCAGCGTTTTGTCTGGCGTGTTCGGACTTCGGTTCGTATGTGACCTACATTTCATTTCATGACTGTTGCAGACGGTGGTTTTCAGCCTGGCCTGGCGGGGGCCCGACTCTTGCCTCCTGTGCTGCACGGTGGGCTCCACGCGGACCCCCCACGTGGCTGCAGGCGCCCAGCTGAGCCGCCTCGGGAACCGCCTGATGCCCGCGGGGCGCCACCCTGCGAGCACTCCCCGCTATACTGCCCTGCACAAATCAGGGTCTCTTCGGGGGGCTCTGTTATGATACCACCCACCTCCTCCACCCTCACCTTGTGCAGGTCCAGCCCTCGGGCCTGTGTCTTGATCCCCGAAGGCACACGTGGGCTCCCATCGTGGCCCCGGTGGCAATCAGTGCGGTGTACCCAATATTCCCACGGCTAAGTCTTCCCGGCTCCGGGAGGGCTTACTTCCCGGCCCTTGTTATCGGCCGATACACCCTGGGCAGAGGGGATGATGCGAGTCGGTTCACGGCGATGGTATAACTGTCTCCCGAGTCCCTCCAGAGCTGTCTCTCCTCCGGTGGCGATGTGGGTCCCCTCCTCCCTCGGTCCTCCCTGTGTCCCTCCTCCCTCAGTCCTCCTCGTGTCTCCCTGATAGCCGGGAGCATCCACGGTGCAGGTCCCAGTCTGAGGCAGGAGAAGACCAGTGTCCCAACTCCAGGACAGCCAGGCACAGAGCAAATTCTCCCTTCCTTTGTCTTTTCTTGTCTTGTCTTTTCTCTTCTCTTCTTTTCTTGGTTCTTTTTCAGGCATTCAACTGATTAGATGCGGCCCACCCCCACTGGGGAGGACAATCTGCTTTACTGAGCCCACTAATTTAAATGCTAATCTCCTGAAACACCCTCAAGGAGACACCTGGAATCACATTTAATCTGGGTGCCCTGTGGGTGGTCAAGTTGACACAAAATGAACCGTCACCAGGATTTGTCTTTCCTTCCATAGCTTCATCTTGGGGTGCCTGGGGTCTCTCTCATTGTTCTTGGTGGGGGGGGACACTCAGAAGCATTCTCAACTCCATGGGGCTGCTGAGAAAAGCTTAGGATGGTCTCTGGGCACGCCTGAGGGTCTCTCTCGGGGGACAAGCCCTATGAGGACGAGGAGGTGTGCCTGCTGCTTGGCAGCCAGAAGGGTGTGAAGGTCACTCCTCATCCCGGAAAACGTGCTCCAGGCTCCCCGGAGGGAAATGGAGGCTGGCAGGCAGGGGCCGGCCCCCACAGGACTGACGGTCTGGCCACAGACTGGTCCCTTCCTATCCCACAGGGCCACCAGCCACCACAACCCCATGGTCCTCCTCCTTGGACAGGTCGAGTTCTTCCCCTGCTATCTTTCTGGTCTATGACACACGGACGGTGGTATGGCCCCCGTCGTTCGTCTTCGAGGGGCAAACTCTCTTCGGTGATTATTTCTTATGTTGACAGGCTCTTCTCTTACGGATGAGAGCTTTGACCGCGGATACTATCGTCCAAAAGCGGGCTTCTCGGTCGGAAGTCAGAATTCGCATGTGGCTCTTTCTTCTCTGCTCAATTCCTTCTGCAATAACCATCTTCCTAGAGAGCCTGCCTGACACGAGGGGAAGGGACAGGAGGAAGCGGGAAAGGAAGGCACATCTGTTCGTACCGGAAGGTGGTCTTCCCGGTGGCTGGGGCTGGGGATGCTGCTGCCACACGGGACGGGGAGGGCTGTCCAACGTGCAGCCAGCCCCCTGCCCCCCTCTGTCCCATTACGTACTTTGTGTTTCTATTAAGGGCAAATCCTATACACAGTTAGGGAAAGTTAAATCGGAGTGATAAGCTTGCCTCCCCGGAGCGGTCGGGAGCAGTCGGTCGCCTTGTACACTCTGGACAGGTTTTCCCATCTCTGCTCATTGGAACTGACAGCACTTTGGAAAGGATTTCTGCACCGCCCCCCACCCCCGTGTTTAGACTGTCGCCCCATTACTTTCTCTCCTGATCGTGCTTTTAACGATCAGAGTGTGCCTTCCTCAGAGTCTCCTGTTCTTATCGGGTGGATGGTTCGACCCTCCCTTGGTTTTTAGGAGGCTGGCACCCTGCTGCTCTCACTCAGAGGCTTTCAGTTCATTAGGTGTAGAAGGAAAGGGGCTTTTCGATCCTTCTGCAACGCCACCCCCTTTCCTCAGCTGTCACTGTTGGCTTGGAAATCAGAAAAATAATCAAAACGCTTTATTTTAAAATCTGAAAACACTACTCTCTGTCAATCATCTCAAACTCTGGCTTGGGGTCCACGGAGAAAAAGAAACAGTGTCACAGAGACAGGAACGCGGTGGCTGGACTAGACGCGCAGGGACCAGAGGATCACTAGGGAGCCGGCCAGCCCTGCACCACGTGCTCTGGACGAGGCACCCCCTCAGGGAGTCCTGGGACGTTGCTGTTGGCTGCAGGGGAGGGGGGCGGTGAGTGCGTGCTCCCAAAGGACAACCGGGTTCCTGCATGAGCATGGGGCGCACTCCTGGGACAGGGAGGCCCTGGCAGTGAACCTGAGACTGCCTGGCCTTTGGGGCGGGAAGTGAATCACATCTTCACGGTCCCCAAATTTCCAGCTGGAGGTCGGGTGAACCTGGGAACATAAACCGCCTCCCTCCTTAAGCAGATTCACTTACAAAATGAATGAATGCTCCCCTGGTGGAGAAAAACGTCCTGGAGCCTGCAAGTACCAGTTAATACGGTGTGCATTATCTACTGAATGCATATTAATGATGCATTCATGCATATTAATATGCATTCAACAGAAGTGGTACTAGGAGGTTATGTTTGCACCAACCAAAGAATACAGACACTCAGTCTTTTGAATTTGCTCCGGTGAAAGCCTCCTGGGATCTACTAGCTTTTGGGGTTTTATTCCCCTCGTGCACTGATTGAACTGGTCGCTCATGGGGGCTGGGTTTGGGTGGTTGCTTGCGTTCTTTCGACAACATTAGCTGTTTCACGGGGAAAATGCCCGTGAAAGCCCCAGCCCCTTGCCCCGGTGAGCAGGAGTCCGACACAGGCACCATCCACAGAGGAATGCACAGATATATCGCGGTACGGTGCCCCCCGCAGGGTAAACACTGGGTGCGGCCAGGACGGGGTGAGCTCCAAGTGCCTGACAACATAGATGGGAACCTTGCACACGAACCTGAGCCCGAGCAGCTAGGCAGCAAGTACAAGCCGGGTGACTCCACTCATGCACAGTCGAGGGAAACTGAGCACTGTTAGGAGTTGGAGTCGGGGTGACGCAGGTGCGGTCACGTAGCCAGGTGGGGGCGACCTTCTATGTCTGCTGCTGGTGTCTGCTCTCGTCCGGGGGCCGAAGACGTGGGACGAGCACGTGGTGAGACCCAACCAGCCCCGCACTTAGGAACCGTGCTACATTGGTGCGCGTTGAGTCTTAGAGTCAAGAATAAGAGGAGTGAGGGTGGGCTCTGTCGGGTGAGCAGATCAGAAGACCCCCCACCCCGCCCCCGCCCCGGGGGGTCTGTAGCAGGGAGAGGACTTCATCAGATGCCACCTTCCTCTGCCCAGTCATGCTCTGGGCTGCGTATCCTTTCTGCACGTGCAAGTGACAAGCTTGGGGACAGGCGGGGACGGCCGGCGCAGACTGAGGTGGTATCCCTGAGTGCCCCCAATGTGGGCTCATGGCTTTGAGGTCACCAACCAAGGGGGAGAGAAAAAGAATATCTCTGTTGCTGTTGTTTCCAACAGTATGACTCTGTCGGAAGGATCCTGTCTGGACAGGATTGTCCAGAACAACAACCACTCCCAAGCTCATCTTGTCGCTTGAAGTGGAAAATCCAGGGTTCTCCTAGAATGTATGTAACGGGGGCGCCTGGGGGGCTCAGGTCATGATCTCATGGGTCATGGATTCAAGCCCCGCATCGGGCTGTGCCCGACAGCTCCGAGCCGACAGCTCGGAGCCTGGAGCCTGCTTGGGATTCTGTGTCTCCCTCTCTCTCTGCCCCTCCCCTGCTCTCTCTCTCTCTCTCTCTCTCTCTCTCTCTCTCTAAAACAACTAAACATTTAAAATAATTAGAATGTATGCAACAAGACAAAGGGAACAGCGTGTAAGGAGGCAGAGGTGTGAGGGGCGGCCCTGGTCCCACGGCTCTAGGAGGAGAGACTCCGGAGGGAAAGACAGCTGCGAGCCTCCCAGAGCCCGGGAAACAGGCTTCCAGCCGCAAACGTTTTGGGGGTTATATTCCCGGATTTGCTATTATTATCCGTGGTAAGGGGTAGTTATAGTGGTAGCAGCAGTGGTTTAGTTCAGGCAAAAGTGATCCTCTGAATCTCCCTCTCAGAAACCCTAAAAAAAAGAACCATCCTCCCCCGATAAAAGAGGACAAACCAATTCAAAACTCTCACTTCCTCATTCCTGTGCCGAATCTCAAGTGCCCTTAAGGAAAGAAAAAGACCACTGAGACACCCAGACCTATTTTAAGAACAGCAGGTATTTCTACGTGGGTGCTCTGACTTATTTGTAGGTCAGAAATGGGATCGCAGGCTCGCAAAGCCCTCCCCACCTGGCGCTCTCTCTGCACGGTGGCTGAGAAAAAGCAGCCACAGGTCTAAGCAGAGAAGGCCGTTTTGTCCTTCTTATGATGAGATGCCAAGAATTGACTAATTTATAGCATCTATGTTGATATTATACACAGAGGCCAAGATTGGAGCTTAGCCCGGTCTTTTCTGGAAACGATTCCTTTGAAATCAGGAGGTCCACTTAAGGAAAATAAATGTTTTACGTGTTCCCTAGTGATATGAATCACCACTGCTTTGTATGGCTTTCTTTGCTGAGACTTCATTGGAAGCTGCGGACGGGAGTTCCGTTCCCATCCAGAGTGTGATGGTGTGTGAGTCCCCTCCGAGAACCGTGGGATTTCACAGACATTCAAATCCGGGGATTCCCCACGAGCAGTCATTGCAGTTTTGGAGGTTGAATTGACCTTCTGGATCATCTGGTCCATCAGCTGTACGGGGACCAGGTCACCTGGCCCAGGAGCCACGGGGCAAGACCCCCCTAGAAGTGAGGTCGCCGGGGGGGGTGCTTTGCACCAGGGTTGACACCTGCTCTGATTGTTGCCGCCCCCCATATTCACACGCTGCGTTTCAACAAACGTGTTTGCACCTGGCAACATTTACCAAAGCTAAAGAGAGTTGAGAACCACTGACCTCTGGGAGGTCTTTCTTTTACAACTGAGAAAACGGGGGAACATGCCAATCAGGGGGTCCCAAACAGACAGGTGAGGGGAGCGTCCATAGCAGTCAAACATCGGAGCCAAACGCTTTGAATAAGTGGTGATCGAATTCAACCCCGTGGAAAAGCCCGTACGGCAGAGTCAAGTCTTCAGGTTGGTTATCACGAATGTTCTCAAGGGGGTTGGAGGATATAAACGATCCCTAAAGCAGGAAAGGCTTTAATAGTAGAAAATAGAAAAATAACCAGAGGACTTTGAACTTTGTCAAACAACCATTAGCAGTCGAGAGGCTCCATACGAAAACAGACGCGACAAGAGAGCGAATTCGCGAACGGATCAGGCGCTCACAAGGACAAAGAAACGAAAATCGAAGACAAAAGTGGCCCCCCCGGGGGAGAGCTCCTATCTCGGCTCCTATTTGCCGAGATTCCTGGAGACGAGAAAGAGTCTCGGGGGATATAGCCAATTAGGGAAGAGAAAAGCATTGTGAGAATGTTCTCCGTTCTCTGCAGGGCTGGCCTCGCAGCCATAGAGGTGAATGCGAAAACTCACGCCAGTAATCTAAAATTTTAGTTTTTCTTTGCCGGGAATGGCATTAAATCACAAGCACGCCACGACAGGTCAGGAAGGACTGTGAAGGCACGTGTTCGACTTTGGAAGCGTTGAGCACGCTGTCGCCCAGCTGTCTGACAAGGGTCGCACGTTTCACGTCGCACGGGGTCCTGTAGGCGAGGAACGCCTGGCAAATTCCTAGCAGCAGGCATTTTAACATCCTTGCTTTGGAATTTCAAAGGTAAAGAGGGCTTGCTGAGGTTTCCAGAGAGAGAAACAAGAGTCCGTTTACAAGAAATGGACGTGTTGGCCGAGCGGGGTAAGCATCCTGTCACTGACCGTGGTCAGGAGCGCTGAGCGCTTTGGGTGTGGGTGCGGGGGGCCTGCAGGGCTTGGGTGTGGGCGGCTGGTTGTGAAATCCTCCCCCCGCCCCCCGGGCGTCTCCTTACAGAACCGGCGGGGCAGGGCCGGCTCTGGAGCCAGGCCACGCTCCTTGGACGTGCGTGCAGGACCGTCCATCCGGTAGGGCTGCTGGTCGTGTGCCCAGCCTGGGGACACGCTGGGACATAGCATCCCACTGCTCCAGTGCCTGGATGCCACGGCTCAGCAGGAACCGGGAGGATGGAGGGGTACAGGGTGGCGGGGCTGTGACGGACGCAGCCGGGACTGGAGGACACTCGGGCTTCCCTGGGACACCAGGTTTCCCGTGTCAGAGGAAGGCCAGGACAGCTCTGGGTGCCCCGGATTCGCACGCGGGGGGACAGCACCTATGCACACACACGTATTCAGACATACATCTGTAGATACACAGGCACAGACAGACACAAACACACACAGACAGGCAGACACACACAGCAATGGGAACTTCTCCTCCGGCTCGTCAACTACAGAAGTACGCAACTTGCTTTGGCCAACATGAGGAGTTGGTGAAGGACCCAGGGAGTCCGGACGCTGCTGTCGGCTTCTCCCCTGGATGCCCTCGCGCAGACGCTGAGGAGCAAAGCCGGCCTCGCCATCCAGAAGGAGGGGCACCCAGTCACGGAGTCGGGGCACCCAGCGGGCAGGGGAGAGCTGGCTGGCTGCTAGGTGCCCGCGCACGGTGCTCATGCGGCACCTGCTCCCTGCATGTGTCCAGGGAGGGGACAGAACACGACTCCCACCCTCGTAGGATGTACAGCCTGACGTCCACCACACACGCACCTCAGCTTGGATGGCACATCACCGTCCAGGACCTGCGGAGCCGAGGGAATGTCAAGGACTGGACAGCAGCAGTGGAAGGCGGGGAGGCTCTGGTGGGCTGGCTTCTCGGGCTGGGGGAGCACAGCCAGGGAGGGAGCCAGGGCGGGCAGATGGGGCGTCTTCACTGGGCGGGCATGCGGGATGGCTCCACGCCTAAGACCCCAGGGACACGTGGGGTGACGGGGCCGTGAACGGGTTTCTACACTGCAGGAATTCTGTGCAATTTGAGTATGCTTTCTGGATCTTCAGTAGGGGACTATGATCTACAGAGGTCTCCGTGAGTACGCAGCCACGGGACATTGGCTTGTCCGCTGAGCAGAACCGGTCCGGAAATACCGTCGTGAGCAAGTGGCCGAGGCAGGGATGTTCTGGCAGGTGCGGGTGACAGCTGGGGGACAGGATGGGAGTGTCCCGCTGCTAAGGCACACAGAGCTGATCCCCCCTGCCCGGTCAATGGCGGCGGAGCGGGAAACCACCGCTGGCAGAGGTGAGTCCCTCACCCGCCTGCTCACAGCTCTCGGTTGGACTCCTGGAGAAACCCAAGTGTAGGGAGTGCCCCTCGACCCACGGTCAGGAGGAAAGGAAAAGTGACCTCGTAAGGGGAAAGCATGCCTTTCTAACACAAGCCTTGCTAACTCTAACACAGAGCCTAACACACTGACTCTGAAGGGTCAATGTCTGTGTGCAAAACGGAAAGCCACATGGTGGTCTTCGATTCTAACTTTCAAATGCCTGGAACCACCCACGTGGTGAAGGAGGTTGCAAAGGACGACTCGCTCTGGTGGAGCGAGTTTTGCTCATGTCTCGTGGGTGGGGACTTGTTCTTGGACCAGAGGCTCGACGTGCACAATGAAGTCTCCAAGTCTGGTCACTTAGAAACAGAAACTAATGTGCATTGATCACCCACTCCAGGAAGGCTGTTCTGCCCTTGTGGGAGCAGGTGAACCAGGTCTGCCTTAAAAGTCTGCCCTTCCTGGGGCGCCTGGGGGGCTCAGTCGGTTCAGCGTCCGACTTCGGCTCACGTCACGATCTCACTGTTCGTGGGTTCGAGCCTCGCGTCGGGCTGTGTGCTGATGGCTCAGAGCCTGGAGCCTGCTTTGGATTTTGTGCCTTCCTCTCTCTCTCTCTCTCTGCCCCTCCCCTACTTGTGCTCTCTCTCTCTCTCTCTCAAAAATAAATAATAAACATTAAAAGAACAGGCCTGCCCTTCTTCTCTACCTGCCTTGGCCGGACACAGGAGCTCTAACTGCTATCCCTCATGCTGCAGAAACTATGCTGAGGCGGGAGGCACTATCCAGGACACGAGCTAAAGTCCTGCACCGAACCTCCCTGTGCGTGGACGGGGACTTTGCTGGGAAGCATGAGGGTTGGAACTCGGCTCTTGAGTGGGTGGCTTGGAACACACCACGGCGGTGTGCCCGGCAGCAGGCAGAGGTGCAGACAAAACACATTTAGGGTCCGTGTGCCTCCCTCCGATCGGTGCGTCCGTAACTTGTCAGTTAGCTGGAGGGAAAAAAACCATAGATTTCAGCAACTTTGACCTTTCTCGCGTGTTTCCCTGGGTCTGTCCGGGCTGGATCAACCTTGACTTCGCTTCTTGTCCGGGAATCCAGAGAAGGCAGGAGCAGGCCTTGTAGTATGATTCCTGAGGGGCCCTTCCAGCTCAAACACGCGGCTCCCCACGACAAGTGAGCACGCTTCAAGGTCAGGCTGGCGGGAACGAACGCGTGCCAGGCAGATCTGTAACAAGAGGACATAAAGAAACCTTTCCCATTCCCTTGACCGGCCAGCACCTCATGGCGCGGATTAGAAATCGCTTCCCCGAATAGAGTCGCCAGCTGCCAGCCACTTCCTTTGAAAATAAATCACCGACTACATCTTTTTACACCTGTCGAGATGTGATTTCCAGTAGCGAACCCAGTTGGCGGCTCTCATGCGCCTGTGAAAACAGGCAGAACCTAGATGCGTGGCTGGGGCTGGTGAGCTCCTGCCTGGGCGCAGACTGCCCCCTGGTGGGCGCCCGGGGAGGGACACAGCGAGCCCGTGGTCAGGCCAGGTCTGAAAGGGCTCCCCCAAGAAATGAGCCCCCTGGGTGGGGGGGGGGGCGTGGGAACCCGCTCCACAAGCCACGGGCAGGCCGTGGGCTCCTGTTTCCACGTCCGGCCCTCCCTCTGGGGTGGGACTCGCCCTCACTCTAGCCAAGCACCACCTGCGACGCTCCTGCAGAGATGCTTCTGGACCCTCTCTGGGCTCCAGGAAACTTCCTGCTGGTTTTTTCTTCTCTCTTCTGTAGTTCTCTGCCTCTCTGTCTCTGTCTCTGTCTCTGCCTCTCTCTCTCTCTCCCACACACGGAGGACTGAATCCCAGGACGGAAAATCCCCACATACGAACCTACCTGTCAGCCCTCCCAGGGTAGGGTCACACTGGCCTTTGACCTCCAGCGCCTTTGGGCCATATCCCCTGGGAGGGGCCGGCTGATAGCAGGGGCCTGCATGTTGGGGTTAGAACTAATGACCTCGGGTTTCGGGGGGCCTTGCGGGGCCAGAGAGCAAAGCCAGAACATGCCACCCGCGTGGGACATGATTGCCCCACAGACCTGGCTCGACAGACCCTGCGGAGAGGCGGCGACGACAGCCAGGGAGCCGCGGCGTGTGGGGACATAGCCGTGGGAGGAGCTGACTGTCTGACCTGCCATTGTTCCTTCTTCCAGGTGGGCGGGGACCTCAGGAAACACCTTCCAGGGCCTTCTCCTGTCCGCTCCCACCTTGACGGCCTGTGCCGACCACCCCCACGTAAGCACACCAAGGTCAGGCATCACCGCCTGGGCACGTTCGCACCCAGGGCCTGGCTCCCACGCGGGCCTCCCCTCTGCCCGGTGGCTCCGTGTCTCCACGTGGACAGCTGGTCCTGCCGCTAAAAGCCTGTGGTGTGGGGCAGACCTGGAGAAGCAGGGGAAGCACCCTGGGTTCTAGCAGAGCCCCCTCCTTGTCCGGGTCACTCTGGCACCGGCCTCCACTCTCCGCGGCACCTGCTGTCCCCGGGTCCCCGAGGGAGGGCCGCAGACTGTGAGAGGGTTGCCTAGGTTGTTAAACCCAGATGCCAGAAGGTCAGCGCCTTAGAGGGCCCGCAGTACTCAGTCCTGGAAGCACGGGGCCTGGGGCGTCCTGGGGGGCAGGACCGACGTGCCCCGCCAGACTCTTCGAGCAGCAACTCCTGGTAAAAGTGATCTGTTTACACACACACTGAATCGGAGATTTTCTGAGTTCGAATATTCGTCAAAGACGAGCATTTCTGAGCCGAGAGGCCACCGTGGAGGGGTGAAGGGCGCAGAGGAGCAGAACATACAGGCACGTGCTGCCCGTGCTGTGACCTGCCAGGGCCCCGCACACCCCCGGGGGGGGGGGGCATGTGCGGTGGCCGGCAACCCCGGCCTGTGCCAGCCCCGAGGCACACGTGGGTAATCCAGGAAGACTTGGGTGGGACAGAGTGGCAGAGGGGGACTATACTTGCTGGCGGGGGGGGGGGGGGGTCCTGGGCCGGCAAATGTCCCATCACACAGCACTGTGCCTGAGCTGGCCCTGAGCGGGGCACTGGGACACAGGGGTGGGCGGCATCCTTTGTGGTGTGGGTGGGGTGCTGCCCCCCCCACACTTGACCCTGACCCTGACCCTTCCAGACTCAGGGGCTCTGTAGGGACAGTGTCCTTTCTTCTGTTTGCTCAGGCTTCTGGAAGCCCCCAAGCGTGGGAAAGAGCAGGAGGGGACAGATCAGACACCCTCAGTGGCCAATGGTGGTGTCCTGGGTACAACCGGGCAACAGCTCTCAGGATCCAAATGCAAGTGGCTTCTGCCCTGCTGCTGTGCACATTCACCACGACGTGGGACACACCTGAGTGAAGGCTCCCTGTGCACCGGGTTCTTTGGAAAGGACCTCCAGGCAGGTGGTTTTCCGGGACGCTGACCCAGAGGGGGGTCTAGGAGCAGGTGTCTGTCAGCGAGGGAGCGTGTGTGTCGGGACTGGACAGAAGGAAGGTGCCCAGCAGTGTCCCCGCAGGGGCTCTGGGGCCGGCAGGGCCCAGCAGGGCCCAGCAGGGTGGCAATGGCCAGACAGGCACAACCCTGTGTCCATCGGGACCACCCCGGCCTCTCGCAGGAGGCCCAGCTTAGGCCACAAAGCTCCTCTTTTTGGGCACTTCCCGTTTGCCTCTGCCCACACGACCTCCACCCAAGTCCACCCTTCTCCTCCGCCTTCCCCCTCCTGGCTCCTCCTGGCCCCTCTCTCTCTCCGTCTCTCTTTCTCTCTACTCAGGTTCTTGCTATCCTATTGGCCGTTGGCAGAGACGATTCACCAGAAAGCTAGCAAGTATAGTCCTCGGTGCCCAGGGTTCGAATGGGCTCCCCCAAGATCCTGGAAGAGGATCTAACAACACAGTCACGTTGTTTACATAAAATGTCCCAAAGGAAGAGACCGTATCTGCGGTCTCTCAAGACAGCTGTCTCCTTCCCTCCGCGTTCCCCGGGGGGGACTGCTAAGATTCTGGGAAGGAAAGATGTGCTGGGGGTGTGGACAGCCCCGGGGATGCGTCTACCTGGCCTCCTGTGTCTCCAGAGCATTCTTCAGCTCCCTCCAGCTGGACCACCACCCACTTTACTGAGCATCCGGCTTGAGATGGGAAGGTGGCGGGAGATGATAGATAGATAGACACATAGGTAGATGATAGATACATGGATAATAATAAATAGATGATAGATATATAGATAATAGATGATAGATGGCTAGATGAATAGATGATTGGTGATACATGAGACAGATAATAGACGATGGATAGATGGATAGAGATGATGGACAGATGACTGATGATAGACAGAAGGTGGAGCGTCCCCTTGTGCCAGCTCTGGGGATGCGGATGTGCAGGAGGAACAGAGCGGGCGCGGCCCATGGAAGCTGCGTCGCGGGGGAGCGGGGAGACCACCCGTCTGGAGGAGGGTCCCCCTGGCGGCCACGCGCCTGCACAGCAAAGCTTACGCAATCAGAGGTGCGCGCTGCTGTGGCTTTTCCTTGTCGACGGAATGGAATTTGCCAGAATCGCCGTTTTCTTGAGCCAAACCTGTAGCCATCCCACCGTCAGGACCGTCTGCCGGTGGCGTCGCACGTTTTGCATCTCGCGACACGCCGGGCCCCGCTTTGGCTCCGTGCGCGCCTCGGCCGGAGGCGGCCACGGTGGTCCTGATGAAGTGTGCTTTCTCGGAGCCGGCTGGGCACATCGCGTGTGTGAGCTGCAGACCCGCGGGCTGAATCTGGCCTGGCCCGTGGGAAAGCCTCCGAAGATCTTTAGTTCCCCGCTCAAGGGAGTCAGTCATCCGAGGTTTCCAGGACGTCCCTGGTATCTGTGTAAGGGAATGGCTTCGGGCGCAAACTACCCCGGGCTCTGTTCACTGCTGGGCACGCCCCACGCCAGCTGGGGACACAGGTTCTGGTTGTGGCGTTCGAGGCCGGGCTCTCCTGGATTCTTCTCCCGAGCAAGGCCTGGATCCCACATGTTCCTCTGCGTCATCCTGGGCCAATCACTGAGCCACTGTGGACGCGCTGGGGCCCCTTACGGCATTCTGCTGGCGACCACCCCATGAGCCATCCTGAGAACACTGGGTCGACACCACTTGGCCTCGAACAGAGGAACCCAACCTTCTGGAACTCGGGTCTGGCTCTGATCCTCATCTTCCGGTCCCAGGTCCCCAGTGGTTCTGTGTTTCCCGGGTCACACAGGGTGGTGAGTCACGGACCTACCTCCCGGTGCACCCAGAGACACTGTCAATGCCCGTGGCCCTGGGCCCCTTCCAGACCGGTGGAGCTGAGGTCTGGGAATAGAGGCAGGGCACCTGCAGTTTTAAGGCTCCATTGAAGACTCTACAGGGCAGAGGTGCCTGGGTGGCTCCATCGGTTAAGCGTCTGACTCTTGATGTCAGCCTAGGTTGTGATCTCACGATTCGTGGGATCGAGCCCCTCCGTCGGGCTCTGCGCTGACGTTGCGGAGTCTGCTTGGGATTCTCTCTCTCCCTCTCTCTCTGCCCACCCCCCACCCGACTCGTGCTCTCTGTCAAAATAAATAAATATACATCTAAAATAAAAGACTTTATGGTGCAGTCAGGCCTAAGGAACAGGGGTGTTAGATCAAGAAAGCTGAGTCAGCCTCTTTTCTGAGTCATGGCCTTTCATTTGTGAAATGAGAGATTAATGATGACAGCTGTCTCAGAAGTTGGTTGCTTTTAGACTTAAACTAGAAAGTATGCCTGAAAGCATTTGCCACCTGTGAAAAGTACCGATGGAGTATCTATGACAGAGCCCTGCATCCCAAACTAGTGTCCCAGGCCAGCTCGCACATTTGCCCGTGTGGACAACGCTCGGGCGTTCACGCCTCATTCGGCGTTCTTACCACGAAGCCCTCAGTCCAACGCCACTCTCGAGTGCCATGGACGGATATGGTGTCTACCTGCTTTCTCTCCCGGCGACGCTTCCGAGAGCTACCCAGTGGCCTACGCTGTGTGCCCAGGCCGGGGAGGCATCCCTCCCTGTCCACCAGCAGTGCGGGGTGTTCCTTCTAAGACCCACTGTGGCCCCAGGGGCCCACGTGAGGGAAAACATATCTGTCGTGAAGTCTGCTCTGCCGGTTGGTCTGGTTTCTCAGGGGCGGGAGGACTGATAGTCGTTGCAAACGTCCAATTCCACGGAGAAAATGCCGGCAGGTCTGCAGAGAACAGGCCCCTGTTCTCGGGCCTCTGTGCTGGGCACCTGGCCAGCGTCCCGGGAGCCAGAGTGGGGGCAGGAGAAGCAGGCCTTTCATCGCAGACTGAAAAGGGACAATCCAGACGTTGGGGGTTGTGTGGGACGGGGGCTCACTTGGGGGGTGGGAGGGGAGACCCCTTCTGCATACCTGGGACCAGTGACCGAGTGGGTTAATAACAGAAAGTGATTTTCGTGCTAAAAGGAGCATTAGGAGCCCAAGAAGCTCAGGAACAAAAAGATACCAGTTTATCACAGTCGCACCCACACGGTCCTGGGGGGATGTTGTAAAACGACGCAGGCCCCACTGGCCGACTCTGGGCCCTGTATTTGCAGACAGAGATAGAGAGAAGTGGGGGCTCCAGATGGACTGACTCCCCCACCCTACATCAGAAAGCAGCCGTGGGAGACCACCGCTTGTGCACAAGAGCGCCCAGGAAAGACCTGGAGGCAGACTGCTACGGAATGGGGTGAGGGGTATCTTACTTGCTTTTAAGGGAAGAGAGTCCCAGAGTGAACACGGGTCTAGGTGTTTTGGTGGCAGAAATAAAGTCAATTAAAATGGCTACGTGTTCCCCCCAGGCTTTCACTGGGCACTGCTTTTCTTCGGGGGGAATCTCCCTGGTGTGATCCTGCCCATCCCGGGGGGTCAGCCTGGCTCTGGAGTCGGCCTGGATCCGGGCCCGCTGATCCCCCGTGGGTGTTAGCTCCCCCCGTTTCTGTCTGGACTCTCTGCCACGTGCATGACCGCCTATGCACGAAGATGGAAAGCAAGCATCTGGTTTCTTCCTTCTACAGGGTCGAGGCGGTCTGGTGTGCTCGTGGGGTGGCTGGTGCCCCTAAGTTGTGACAGTTGCCCGGGTGACCGTGCGCTGCTAGATAAGCGTTGGAACATAGCCGGTGTCCAGAAGTCTGCCGCCCCGGGCGCCTTCAGCCCCCGGGACGGTCTCTGTGGACCTCCAGGCGCCATGTGACGGCAAAGTCACTTCCCCGACTCGCCTGCTCCATGAAACTCCCTTTCTCTCTGGCCCAGCCCCGTGGTAAGGGCCTGAGCTCAGCCTGGGTCCCCTCCCTGTCCACTGGCGGTGAGGCTGTGGCCTCCCTTCCACGTCCCCTCGGCCCCACGTCAGGAGGGGAAGGACTCCCAGCAGCTAGTCCCAAGCAGGGAGTGTTTACAGCACTGGATTCCGGCACATTCTGGCATCCTCAACGGCCTCTGGAAATTCACAATATCCTCTGATACAGACACCGGCCGGCTCTTTATCGTGGTGAACGAGGAAGAGTCGTTTACGGACAATTTGTGTTTTTCCCTCACTGTCCCACCGTTTAACGATAGTCGTGGAAAACTGAGTCATCTCCAGACCTCAAAGGCTGCAGAGGCATCATGTCTTATGACTCATGGCTTTGGTAAAATAACGCCTAGCTAAAAAAATAGCTCCCGGAACCTTCCCGGCTGAGTGGCATGTGGGCAGAGAGCATCACCTGCTCAGCTGACGCCCCGCCAGGGGGCGATGACCAGCAGCCCCCGGCCAGTGAGATGGACTTGAGACCAGCACAGACGGGTGGGCTCGGCGCAGGGTGTGCTGGGAGTCCGGGCGATCTTACTGGATTGGGTGGTGGTGTCTCCGGAAAAGTGTGCTTTTCCCTCTGGGCGAGTTTTGCAAAACTCCAAAATAATAAGAGCTCTATGTAATGAAACACCACATTACGTGGCCTGGGCCCTCCAGGTGATCAAGATTTTCTTTTCTGGGAAGGGGTGATTGATTATGTGTGTTCTGGGCTGTGTGTGTGTGTGTGTGTGTGAGAGAGAGAGAGAGAGAGAGAGAGACAACATGGTGTGTAAACAACCAACATTAGAGATCAGGACGGGGCTGGTTCTTCAGCTAATAACTCGATAACTGAGCTCAAGGACACGCGCTGAGGGTCCCCGTGCGATGCCTCCGTTGTGCAGTCTCCCAGCGTGTGCGAAGAACACCGGCCCGTCTTGCTAACAGACACTGAGCACAACAGTGGGTCTGTGGTCAAAGGAGTCGGGAAAATGCTGAGCCGGCCAGAACGTGTGAAAAGGTCTTTGTGGCAAAGTCCTCGAAGTCTGAGTGGGCCACCGGGCCCCGGGCCCCGGGCCCCTTACTCGGGGAGGGCTGAGCCGGGCGTCCCAGCTGTTCCATCAGGGAAAGTGCTGGTTGCACAGCACAGACTCACAGGTGCAGGAAGCCCCATGGGGGTGCTTCCCCGGCCTCTCTGGGGGCGCGCAGGGTGGCAGGAGGGGGCAGGGCTGGGGCCTCACCTCCACCTGGCTCATGTCGCCTGAGGAAGGGCGGTGACTCGGGGACCCGCTGCCCCCGAAGCAGCGACGGGTTCCGCAACTGCCGACTAGCCTCCGCGTCTGCGCGCTCACGGGTGTCGGTGCGGGAGGGCGGGCAAGCCTCATCCGAGTTTCGGGCCCCACTGTGGTTGGTGCCGGGGACCAGCTGTCTGTTTTGTTCTCTGTTGCCACGTCTTGGGCACGTACTGCTTCCGGAGCAGCAGGCCCCGGGCCGTTTGGCAGTCCGTCCTTCCGCTCTCGTGGCCGTCCCGCTCCCAGGGCCACCAAGGGAGCGTGAGGCCAGCCCACCCAGGCCCCCGAACCTCTGCCTGCCGGAGCAGGGGACCGTCAGTGGGACCGGGAGGGAGGCTGGTGGCCAGGAGAGGCCGAGACGAAAACAGCTGCCGGCACATCCCGAGGCGGGACAACTGCCCCACGCTGGCGGCGAAGGGGTCACGTGGGGTGCGGTTCAGTGTGCCGTGTGTGTGCGTGTACACACGAGCGGTGTGCAGGCGTGTATATGGTGGGCACCCATGTGCCCGTGGACATGTGAGCGGCGTATAGGCATGTATGTGGTGTGTGTGTGCATGGTGTGTGCACGTGTACACGTGAGCGGTGTGCAGGTGTGTATGTGGCATGCATGCGTGTGCAAGGGGTGTGCACATGTACACGTGAGAGGTGTGTAGGCATGTATATGGTGGGCACACGTGTGCCCGTGGACATGTGAGCAGCGTGTAGGTGTGTATGTGGCATGTATGCGTGTATGTGGTGTGTGTGTGCAAGGTGTGTGCACATGTACACGCGAGCGGTGTGCAGGCGTGTATATGGTGGGCACACGTGTGCCCGTGGACATGTGAGCGGCGTGTAGGCATTTATGTGGTGTGTGTGTGCAAGGTGTATTCACGTGTACACGTGAGAGGTGTGCAGGTGTGTACGTGGCATGCATGCGTGTGCAAGGGGTGTGCATGTGTACACGTGAGCGGTATGCAGGCCTGTATATGGTGGGCACACGTGTGCCCGTGGACATGTGAGCGGCGTGTAGGCATGTATGTGGTGTGTGTGTGCATGGTGTGTGCACGTGTACATGTGAGCGGTGTGCAGGTGTGTACATGGCATGCATGCATGTGCAAGGGCTGTGCACGTGTACACGCGAGCGGTGTGCAGGCGTGCATATGGTGGGCACACATGTGCCCGTGGACATGTGAGCGGCGTGTAGGCGTGTATGTGGTGTGTGTGTGCAACGTGTGTGCACACGTACACGCGAGCGGTGTGTAGGCGTGTACGTAGTGCTCGGGTGTGTATATGTGGTGTGTGCATGTGAGCGGTGTCTAGGTGTGTGCGTGGTGTGCATGTGCGTGTGTACACTTGAGCGGTGTGTAGGCGTGTACAAGGCGTGCATGTGCACATAGGAGGCGCGTGCTGTGTACATGTGAGCGGTGTGTGGACATGTACGTGGTGTGCACGTGCACGTATGAGGCTCACGTGTAACGTGAGCTGTGTGTAGGTGTGTACATGGTGTGCACGTGCACATATGAGTGTGCGCACATGTAATGTGAGCAGCGTGTAGGCGTGTATGTGGTGTGCATGCTTGTGTACGGGAGTGTGTGAGCGTGTGACACCCTGGAGAAAACAGGTGGAGATGAGGGCTCTGGAATCCCCTCCTCGGCTCCCCCGGTGCTCCCTCAGCAATCTTCACAAAGACAGAGCTCGCGACCCCGGAGCGCTGCTTTGGCACCCGCTGGGACTTCTGGGTCAGGGTCAGGCCCTTCGTGCGTGGAACCCACGAGCACGGTCACGGCTGGCCAGGGCCCCCTTGGCAGGCATCTGTAGCACAAGCTCACAGACCCGTCCGAGGATTCTGTGTGTGTCCATCCTTCCGGGACGCAACTGGGAACTTCACAAGAAAACACACACACACACACACACACACACACAGAGTTGCTGTTTAACAGTTTATTTGAGAGTGCATCCTACCACATTCCGGTAACATCCACGAAAAGAATCATCAAACCAATTTAAAACTTTTATTTAAAAAAAAAATCACAGTTAAAAAGTCCAGTGACAAAAAGCAGTTCTTGAGATGGAGGAAGAATACTGATGATCCGGTCGAGTGTGCTCTGCGGGGCAACGGGGCCCGAGAGCCCAGCAGGCACCTCCATACGTGCAGATCCAGACGGAGCGGCGGCCGCCGGGCAGGGGACGAGGTGAAGTCGCCACCAAGGCTGGTGACAGCCCGTGTGGGGACACGCTCAGAGGAGAAACGAGTAATCGTTTCCGGAAACCTCAGTCCCGCCGTGGGGGAACGCGGTGTCCACGGCGTCAGCAGACAAATGGTTCTGGCCAGAACAGGCTGTCTGTCCTCCGTCCGTGAGGCCCCTCTGTTCCCACTAAACAAGGGCCCCCAGGTAAAGGCACAGGGAGTGCGCGTGACCCTGTGGCAGGGCAGACGCACGGTGAGTAGTCCTTCCCCTCCAGACTTAGCTCACGTCACCGAGCCTTCCACGTGCGGCCCCGCGACAGACACGCTCCGGCACCTGAAGGGTACCCGCAGCTCAGCGCCGGGGCCTCCTCTGGTCCAGATGTCACCCCGCGTCATCCAGCCCATGACAGCTAATCCTAACTTTACTGGTATATGTGGGCCAGTGACTTGTGTAAGCCCAAACCCTGCTCAGGGGTTCACTAAGCCTAGGGAACTAGCAGAGAATGCCTCGTCTCGCACCTTCAACCCAAAGTCACACTCAGGCATACTTGTGGTGAGGGTCAGGGTCTGCGGCTTTATTAGGAATTAACACACTCTTAGGAGGCTCGCGTTTAGAGGGCCTTGGCCACCAGCTGGTCCCCCCTGCTGTGAACACAGAAAGGGCTGGGGAACTCTGGCGACACCCTCTCTCTGGCGGAGGGGAGCTCGGACCTCACTCAGGAGATGAGGACCCGTGGCGTCCTGCTGTCTGTCCTCGCTCAGGCCCGCGGTGACAGACATCACGGCCCTCCACCGCCTGCACGACTTTTATTTACTGGTCCCCTGAAAGCACGGTCTTGGGAGAGTATGCGGGAGAGAGGCTCTTTCAGGGGAAAGGAAGCCAAGCCGGTCCGTGCCGAGAGCCCCCTTGTCCACGCAGGTGTGCGTCTTCCGTCTGAGATCACACAGAGCGAATGCAGTCTCCAAACGTTTTATCCCCTTTAACTGGCTACATGCTTGGATTTTGTTTTTTCAGCCTCAAAGGACTTGTGTCACCAGGGCAGCTTTTCGGTGGCAGGGCTCCTTCCATCTTTCGACCGGTCGGAGCCAAGTTCTGGAGGCAGCCAGCTCCCCTCTGCTCCCCTTCCCTCCACCGCAGACGGCAAGGCCAGCCGCACCCCTGGCCGCGGAGAACGGCACACGGGACGCCTCCAGGCTGCCAGATCTTCCGATGCAGAAACAGATCCTGAACGTAACCTGCCACGAAATCACACCGCGCAGACAAGAAACGCAAAGGGATCCTTCCCCGGGCCCTCTGACCCTGCTGTCCTTCTTCCCGGGCTCTCCTGAGAGGGGCTGCTTTGTGGAGGGTGTGTTCTGGGACAGGCTTTGGGGACAACGGTCACAGGCGTGCTCTACACGAGGCCGGCTCCCCTGGCAGCAGACGCAGGTGGAAACTCTTGAAATCCACGCACTGGGCTGGCTTTGCTGTGACCCCTCGTCTGCTCCCAAGGCGGCCACGGAGGGCGTGGGGCCGTTAGTTGACCACGTCGTAGTAATAATTGCGTAGACGCAGTTCCACGGCTGCGAATCCGGGCCTGTTCTCCACCCTGGAAAGGGAAGACGCACATTATTGTCCGTCCACGCGCTGTGGCAAAAGCCCCTCCGGCAGGTGGAGTGGAGGTGGCTGCGCCCCCTGCTGGTTCCTCCAGAGCCTGCGTGTCCCTGCTCCCCGCACCCGGGGACCAGGAGCCCCTGGCGGAATACAGTCAGGCCCACGTGGCCTGCAGGACCCGATCCCCAGGTGACTCGTGTCCACCTTCAAGTTGGAGGCGTTTTGCACGGGGAGCCGAGATCTTTCGCCCCCAGTTCAGAGACCTGTGATCCAGCAAAATAGGACGTGCCTAAAAATACTTAGTGGGTCAATGGGCTGAAGACCTATATTTCAAGTTGGACTCATAATCTTGCTAAAAATGGACACAATTTAAGCTCTCCCCCTGCCCCCATCTGATGGCTCTGGGCTTTCTGGGACCGTGGGATGATATGGGTTCATATTAAACTCAAAGCCAAAGACGCGGGCACTGACGGTCACAAACCCGCAAGGCGAACTTCTGGGTCACTGCTGAGGATGGGAAATGACCTCAGTAAATGACGAGCTAACCATTTGTAACTTCTCCTCTGCTTTCTCCAATATGACAAATGTGTAGAGACTCCTCCGCTTTCTCCAGTATGACAGGATCAGCCGGAAGCAAGTAGTTCTCAAAACTCTTGAGAATCTATCCCAGTGTGGAAGTGATTTTGCTCGTATCGCAAGATTTTTGGCTATAATGCCAGCAGGTAAGTTTGCCCGGTAAGGGAAACAGAGCTTGAGGTTAAACTGGGTGAAGTGTCCACATTGAAACTGTCACCTGCTCCAGGTCCGACAGGGGCCGGAGGGCAGGCTCACGGGGACCCAGAATCACTCTCCACTGTAGGGAGAGTGGTTTCTACAGAACCAAAATGGGTTTTGTCAAACGGCATCGACGTAAATGGTTTCGCTTGCAGCTTTTAAGAGCCAGGAAAAACCATAATGACCTGCTGGGACTTATCAGCAGTCTGTGGTCATGGCTGGGGACGCAGGCCATCTCGGGCTTCATGGGGGGGGGGTGTCATGCCTCTGGCCACCAGGCTGTGTTCAGGATGGGGTGGTGGCCAAGCCCGGGTGCAGGAGCATGTGTGAGACCTGTGTCTAGACAGACAGACAGACAGCCTCCCTCCTTCTAGAGTCTAAGAGCACAACCTCATCACCTTTGCAAAACAGAACATTCCGCTGCAAGTATGGGGGCCCAGATGCACAGAGCCCCCTTTGAATCTTTCTCTGGGGGTTTCATCCACCCAGCAGCCGGGCACCAAGCAAAGGAAGCAATGCAGGGCTACAGGTTGGCCCTCCGCAGACACCTGCTCAGGCTGTAGATCTCTCCTCTACACTGTGGGAGAGGCCGCCCCAAGGAGTAAGGATGATGTGGGGCTTCAGCAAGTGTGGCCAAGCGTCCTGTACGTGTGCCAGCTTCCCGTCTGTTCCCGCCTGCCCGCATCTGCTTCCCCAGGCCTCGGGGTGCTTTCTGTACTCGGGCCCTCGTGCCAGGGGCCCCTCTTTCCTCGTTGCCTGCGCCCCTGCCCCTCATCCTGCCGTCCAGAACTCCACTCCCTAACAGAGGCCACTGTGGATCTCTAGCAGAAAGATGGTCCCACAACCTCCCACGGGGGCCACACAGCACCTATCAAATACGCAACCACATGCTTACATGGGGTGGATTTGTGGCTTGTCTGCCTCGCGACAGCCCGTGCTCCCCCCGGCCCAGAGTAGTAACCACCCCGGAAAGTGTCAACCGGTGTGTACGTGGAGGGTGGTCAAAGGTGTGTCAGTGATAAGTGTCCAAGCGTGTACAGATATATACAAGTGTCCTCTCTACCTATCCATCATCCATCTCTATCCATCTGTCATGTACTGATTGACTCATTTTCTATCAGCCATCCTTGTCCATCATCAATCTGTCCATCCCTCCAATATCCATCCATCCATCTAGATCTATCTATCATGTATGTATATATATATATATATATATGTATGTATCTATCCATATATCATCTATGTATCTATCTATCATCTATCTATCTATTTATCTATCTATCTACAAGTCTATCAGCCACACTGGTGAAGGTAGCTGACTGTTTAGAACAGAGGAAAGAATGGAAACAAAAAAGCCTCAAAAAGCCTGGAGAATGTACAGGGCTCGTTTGTATTCACTTCACCGACTCCACCAAGTTCTGGAAGCTCCATGAGCCTCTGTGCCTCCAAGCACCTGCTCCTTCTATGAGTAAGCACCCGCATACATGTGTTCCCTGTGTGGTCCCCCTGGGCTGTGTCCTCAGCCCTGAAAGGCCATCGGACTCATCCCCTTCTGCGAACACACAACAGAATGCACTAATTTCGTGGCTTACCTGCGGCCTGTTCGCCCCTCTCTTCAACTGCAGGCTCCAGCAGGGGCTGGGCTTTCCCTGAGGCCTGCTGACCCCCTGCCTGGTGCTGGGATGGAGGCTTGCACACGGCACCTCCAGTGGGGAGAGTGGCCACGTGAACACCTGGGTGCTCAGGGGAGGGGGGCTCTCAGGGGAGGGGGCGCTCAGAGGAGGGGGCTCTCAGGGGAGGGGACTCTCAGGGGAGGGGGCGCTGAAGGGAGGGGGCTCTTAGGGGTGGGAGGCTCTGGAGAGAGCTCTCAGGGGAGGGGGCTCTCAGGGGAGGGGGCTCTCAGGGGAGGGGGCACTCAGGGGAGGGAGCTCTCAGGGGAGGGGGCACTCAGAGGGAATGGACTTGGCCCTGAGCAGAACTGGGACCAGGGACAAGGATGGTCTGGGCAATGTCGCCCTGTTGCTCATGTTTGCTGATCTTTAAGCAGCACTTGGGGCTCCATCTAGATCATTCCCGACCTCAGACATCCTAAATGTCCCAGGCTTTTCTCCATTAGGCCGCCGCCCTGTTTTTCAGCGTGAAGAGCCCCAACTTCTCCCGATTCAGCAGGCCTTTCCCCCCTGGCATCTCTACGTACAGGACCTGCAAGGTGTCTGTGAAACCCTTCTAGCTGAAGCTCCCAGCCCCGCTCCCCGTGTGTCCTCCCTGGGTTCCACAGTGCACCCAGGCCCCCAGCGTGACCTCTGCAGGTACCTCTCTGAGCACCCCACCCCCCTCTGCAAAGCAGGAGGGCTGGGGGGGGGGATGTCCGCCTACTCAGGGTTCGGTTCCCCACCCCAGACACACCATGGAGCCCAGGGGACAGCCAGGTGAACAGAGATGCTGGCGGCCGGGGGCAGGCATCTCCCCGGGGGCCCCGGGCAGACACCCCGGTAGCCAGACCCGCTCCTGGAGCCGTGCCCAAGGAAACGGTGCCTTTCTGTTCAGCGGTGCATCATAGGACTGCTGACATTCAGACAGAGCCTCTGATCATCACCTGCCCCCACCCCCACCACCTGCCCTGTTTCAAGTCACTGCTAGAAACACTCCAACCTTCAGAAACACAGCTTTGTTGGAAAAGCAATCAAAGACCGATGAGGAGTCATTTCTAATTTCAGGCTGTGGGCGGGCATCACTCCCGTCACTCGGCTGATACTGGGGCTGGTTCCGGGCGACGTGGGTCTCACCAGAGAGCATGCGGGGATCGGAGTGATGGGGACGAGACATCCCTGCGCGCCGGCCTCACTCAGACCCTCCTGAAACCTCTAGGTGAGCATGGACACTGGGGGGTCGAGCCCTCCGAGAGAACAGGACTCCCTTTGTCACGGCTCCGGTGAGTTCCCAGGACAGCTGTCTCCCTGCACGTCCTCCCTCCGTGGACCAACCGGCAGAGACCATGCGAGTGGCTGTACGTGTGCAGGTGTCCAGCGGGGACAGAGTGTCGCCTGCCCCTGATGCCCAGGTCACCGGAGCCACGCACCCAGTGCTGAGGGGACCCCAGAGCCAAGCTGGACGTCCGCCTGCCTCGCTCACCCCACTGGGCACATCCCCCAAGCCCGCACCTGTCCTGATCCCTCCCGCCCACCCCTCCACTCCTTACTGGCAACACACGGGACAACCGACAGAAATAAAGGCGTCAGCATTAGCAAATGCCACAATGCTCACTTCAACCATTGCCCTGCGAGTTTATCTGAATTTGAGGCTTTTCCATTTGTCTCAGAATCACTTAAAGGGTGTTCTTCCCCGAGGAAGTGAACGCTTCCACAGGAAGGCCCAGGCAGGAGGGAGAGCACATCCGGGAAATGCCCCCTTCTACCAAGTGCCCTCCCCAGGGCTGCGCCTGACCCGAGGCCTCGGACTGTGGCTGGGGGTCACCTGACCCAGCGTCCCTGGGATGGAGAGGTCGCTTAGGCCAGAGGCTGGGACGAGTGCACGGAGGAAGGCCGCAGTGAGCTCGTTTCCGACTTGGGCGTCAGCTCCCAGCGGATCCTCGAAGTCTGTGCGGTCCCCACGGCCCAGCGGGGTGCACCGGAAGCCAGGACAAGCCTGCACCATTCCCAGCGGCCTCATCGGGCCTCCGCCAGAGGCCCTTCCCCTGCACGGTGTCCGCAGCAGCAGGCTGGGAGACCTCCGCCCTCTCCCTTCGGGGCCGCCCTGGGTCACTTCCAGAGAACGACGGCATTCCTTCCACTCCCAATGTGGCAGACGATGCTCCCGGGAGGTAGAGAACCCCAGGTGGCATTCGAAAGCACTTGGAACATCCCTCAATATCAGCCGGGTATCTGGGAGCAGGTCTGACCCTGAGGTGGTAAAGCCCGTGGCAGGTACGTGAGCTCCTCTGCATCGTGGACCTGCATCGTGTCTGGGCTGCGAGGGCTCCCAGGCACGTGCCAGGGCCAGAGACACGGGGGCCACGGTTCACGGTTTCCCCACGACCCACTCACAGGCCGCCCCTGTGGGCAAGGTCAAGGGCCACTTCCTGATTCTCAGGCGTGATGCGCTTCTCTCCCTGCTGAGCTGCCTACAACGTCACCTGTGGTCCCCCAGGCAGGACGCAGGACGCACTCGGCAGACTCAGGCCACTTTGCAAGGTCTGAGTCACTTCCGGGGAAGGGCTCCCTCGGCCCATCCACCCGTGACCTGGACAACACCCATGGTCTTGCCTCACTAATGAAGGTGGTCAGGAACCAGGCGAGTACAACATTGTCCCCACTGAGCCCCTCTGCCACCCACTGTGGCACGCGGCACCAGCCCAGACTTCCACCGACATCCTTCTGCGGTGACCACCCCCACCCCCAGCTGGTATTATCTACGTTTAAATTCTGACCCCCTGGATGACAGTAACTGCCTAAACTTACTCTTTAGAATGAAGAATACAAGTGCACGATCCAGGAAGCAAGCCACCCCCACCGTGCTCGGTTCAGAAGGGAGCAAGTCCCTAGTTGGGAGGCGGTGCTTCTTTTCGGTGCCTCCCATTTGCCCCAGGGCATTTGCGCAAACCGCAGGGCGTGCGAGTACTCACTCATACGTCCAGCACAGCTTCATCAGCTCGTACATCTCCCTTGGACACCCCGTGGGGCACCCCATTCTCTCTCCTTTCTCCAGCATGGCCGAAACCTCACTTCCCTTCATGCCCTGAAACACGCAGAACATACCCGAGCTTGGTAAACGTGGTGTTGAGTACAACAAAACAGCAGGTAGGTCCTACCCCCGCCCCAGAGAAACAAAAGTACACACTGCGCGATTTCACTTGGAAAAAGTACAAAAACAGGAGCTCCTAACCCAGGATCTAGACATCAGACGGGGTGACCGTTGGGGGACAGCTTGTATGTGCAAGGGGAACCGGGGGTTGGGGGGTTCTGTTCTGTTTTAATTGCCTGGGCTCTGGTTTCATGAGCACATCCCATTTGTGAAAATTCATCAAGCTGTGTTCCAGCACATGGACCCTTTTTGAGATGTATCCATTTGGATTAAAAACAACAACAACAACAACAAAAAAACAACTAAAATATTTAACTGGACTGCAAATGTAATCATGGAAATTGCCATCATTTCTATTTCAACTCTAATGAATATTGATTTGGGTCTGTTTTATGCACAGGTGTAATGCATCATGAAAAACACATACACTGTTCAGTTATTATCAAATACTGCCTCTTCAACTTAGAACAAAACTGAGGTCCTGTTAATGGCTCACTGGCAAAAAGGTCGTGCCAGACTCAGAAAGGGTGCCCAGATTTTATGATTTTCCAAATGGGTCCCGTGGCAATAGCGTGTGGCTGATCTGTCTGATCTGTGGTGATGGCTCAGTGCAGCCGCGGCGGCTCACCCGGTACGGCTTCTGCCCGTAGGAGAACGCCTCCCACATCAACACGCCGAAGCTCCAGACGTCACTCTTGCTGGAGAACTTGTAGTAGTTGATGCACTCGGGGGCGTACCACTTGACCGGCCACTTCCCGTGGGTCTGGGCCTGCGGGCAAAGCAGACGGGGGCACTCCGTTAATGACAGGATCGCGGGCACCCCCGTTCATGGCAGCAAAAGGCGGGAGCCCGCCTGGGGTCCACCGCCGGAGGAACAGATAAACAACATGTCGGCATTCCTATGGTGGAAAGTCACTGGGCCTTAAAAAGGAAGGGAATTCTAGCACATGATACAACAGGGGTGGACCCCGAGGACATTATCCTCAGTAAAACAAGCCCGGTCAAGTTACTAAGGTGCAAATACTGCGTGAAAGCACCCCCCTGAGGCCCCTAGAGGGCTCCCAGTCACAGACAGAAAGTGCAGTAACTGTGGCCAGGGCCTAATGAGGACCGAGTTCCAGTCTGGGAAGATGAGAATTCTGGACAGAGGTTGTAACCGCAGGGAATGTGCTTAACATTACACTTAAAAACGGTTACGATGGTCAAATTTAGGTTATGTGTATTAACCACCGTTGAGAAAAACAAGAATAGGGCGCCTGGGTGGCTCAGTCAGTTAAGCTCAGGTCATGGTCTCGTGGTTCGTGAGTTCAAGCTCCCCGTCAGGGTCTGTGCTGACAGCTCAGAGCCTGGAACCTGCTTCAGATTCTGTCTGTCTCTCTCTCTTTCTCTCTGCCCCTCCCCTGATCATGCTCTGTCTCAGAAAGGAAGGAAGGAAAGAACAAAGGAAGGAAGGAAAGAAAGAAAAAGAAAGAAGAAAAGAAGAAAATGACTCCCCAAATGCTGTGTGCATGTTTGCATGTATGTATTTGGTCTGAATCTTAAAACTATGACTAAATCTTAAATTTTTAAGATTTCAATAAATATTAATTTTTTTAATGTTTATTTTTGTGACAGAAAGAGAGAGCACGAGCAGGGGAGGGGCAGAGAGAGGGGGAGACACAGAATCCGAGGCAGGCTCCAGGCTCTGAGCTGTCAGCACAGAGCCCGATGCGGGGCTCAAACCCACGAATGGTGAGATCATGACCTGAGCCGAAGTCAGACACTTAACTGAACCACCCAAGCGCCCCTAGATTTAAGTACATATTTTTAAGATTCAGACCGTATTTCTTGTACCTTTTTGTCTTTTTTCTATCACCTCTTCCTGGGTGACTCATATTTCATGGAGCTTGTTGCAACATGCAAAGAGTCAAGCATCAAGATCCCATGGTCATGCTCCAAGAAATACTGGGCCGTAGCATCTTTAACTGTCACTGTGTTTTTGTCCATGATTTTAGGCCGACATTAATTATTTTGTTACAGATTGCAAATATTGCTTAAAATCTGTTTTAAACTTTTTTTAAAAAAAGATTTTATTTTTAAGTAATCTCTACACCCAACGTGGGGCTTGAACTCATAAGCCTGATATCAAGAGTTGCGTGGTCCACTGACTAAGCCAGCCAGGCACCCCCAAAATGCTTTAAACTTTCTAATTTCAAAAAGCAAGTGGTAGGGGCACTTGGGTGGCTCAGTCGGTTAAGCGTCCAACTTCGACTCAGGTCATGATCTCATGGCTCGTGAGTTCGAGCCATACATCGGGCTCTGTGCTGACAGCTCAGAGCCTGGAGCCTGCTTCGGATTCTGTGTCTCCCTCTCTCTCTGTCCCTCCCCTGCTTACATACACACTCACTCTCTCTCAAAAATAAACAATAAAAAAATAAAATAAAAAAGCAAGTGGTAGTAAAGAGATCAGAATTGTGCCCAGCGAAACCCTTTACTCTAGGGCTTGGGGTCTGGTACACGAAAGTTCTGCTACGTCCTGTGGACAGAACCGTCACAAGCACCCTTGTGGGGAGGGAGGTGGTGGGTTGAGAGGGGACAGCCTGGGAACATCGGCCTGAGAGCACAGATACCATGGCCTGTCTCTAAACACACTGATTACACTTCCATCTCAATCATGTTATGCATTATTTTTAGATTCTGACTTCAAACGTTGTGAACAATATACTCGTGTGTTATTTTGGTTTTAATTTTAATTTTGAGGTGATACAAAGGAAACCCTTTGACAAATCCTACATACATCAAAAAGGTAAATCTCTCTCCACCAACTCCAAATCCTCATCCACGGAGACGGCCGTGTTTGGTAGTTTGTCCTGAATCTTTCCAGAAAAATCTATATACGAGTACAGAGAGGGAATATATACGTTTTTGGAGGTGGAAAAGCTAGAAGCGTATGTTTTGCACTTTATTTTATTTATTTATTTATTTATTTATTTACTTTTAATTTTTTTTAATGTTTATTTATTATTGAGAGACAGAGAGACACAGAGCGTGAGCAGGGGAGGGTTAGACAGAGGGGAGAGACACAGAATCCGAAGCAGGCTCCAGGCTCTGAGCTGTTAGCACAGAGCCGGATGCGGGGCTCGAACTCACAAACTGCGAGATCATGACCGGAGCCGAAGTCGATTGCCCAACCGACTGAGCCACCCAGGCGCCCCGCACTTTATTTTTTAATGGTGCTGCTCAAGCACGTGTTGTAGATATATTTCCACGTCAGCACGCACAAATAGTCACTTTTAGAAGAGTTAATTGCATGCCTCCTATAAATCCACTACGACTGATGTAACCAGCCTCCTACCGAGAGACCATGAGGCAGTTTCCTGATGTTTGCTATTACATTCTAGAACGTCATTCTAGAACGAACATTACTGGCCGTGTGTATCTGTGCCCTGTGCAGGGCAGAGCTGCAGGATCAAAGGGCATTTGTGTTCAGCGCAAGGTCACGTTGCCACGCACAGATGTGCTTCCATTAGTATCATTTCTCTGTAATGTTGTTTAGCTCTCGATTCTGTTCCATTTCACCCTGTCTTCTCAAAGAAATGGTCCATGTCTCCGTCTTTTCAGAAGTGCGTGATCTCCGTGCCGCTTCTAACGTGCACGCTACGGTGACTGAGCCACACAGGTATTGCAAGATGTTTACCAGAGTAAGGTTACTTAGCACATCCTTCATCTGACAGAATTACCATTGCTTGTTGTTGTGGGGAGACCATGCAAGATCTATTCTCGTAGCAACTTCCACGTATATATATAGCACGGTCCTACAGGCTGCGGGCACCATACCAAGCACAGACCCCCAGAATTTATTCCTCTGACAACTAAAAGTTTATGTTCTGTGACTGCCATCTTCTCTTCTCCTCTGCCCCTCAGTCCCGGACAACCAGAATCTACTGTTTCTGTGAGTTTGGCTTTTAAATTCCACATATAAGTGAAAGCATGCAGTATTTCTCTTTCTCTGTTTGGCTTATCACTCAGCATGATGCCCTCGAGGACCGGACATGTTGTTGCAAATAGCAGGTTTCCTCCTTTTGTTATGGTTGACGTATCCCATGTGGTTGTCTGTATTTTAAACCAACACACACACACACACACACACACATACACGCACACCACATCACGTCTTCTTGATCCATTCATCCATTGTTTGATATTTAGGTTGTTTCTTTATCTTGCCTATTGTATGTAATGACTGCAATAAATATGACGGTGTGTAGATATCTCTGCTAGATGGTGATTTCATTTCTTTCAGATAAATGCACAGAAGTGAGATTGTTGGATCACATGGGAGTCCTAGTCTTAATTTTTTAAGGGCTCCCCGTGCTGTTTTCCATACTGGCTGCACCAATTGACATTCCTACCAATAGTGCAAGAGGGTTCCCTTTTCTCCACATCCTTACCAACACCTGTTATTTTTTATTTTTTTGATAATATCCATTCTGACAGGTGTAAGGTGGTATCTCAATGTGGTTCTGATTTGCATTTCCCTGATGATTTGTGATCCTTTAGATGTACCTGTTGGCCATTTTTATGTCCTCTTTGGTTACATAAATACAGAAAAAGAATAGAAAATGTTTATTCAGGTCCTTTGTGCATTTTAAAATATGATTTTCATTTTATTGTACTTTTTTGCTATTGATTATACGAATTCCTTATAGATTTTCAATATTTACCCCTTGGTTTGCGAATATTTTCTCTCATTCCATTGGTTGACTTTCACTCTGTTGTTTCTTTGGTTGTACAACAACTTTTTTTTTTAATTTTTTAATGTTTATTTACTTTTGAGACAGAGATAGACAGAGCATGAACGGGGGAGGATCAGAGAGAGAGGGAGACACAGAATCTGAAGCAGGCTCCAGGCTTCGAGCTCAGCACAGAGCCCGACGCGGGGCTTGAACTCACGGACCTTGAGATCATGACCTGAGCTGAAGTCGGACGCTTAACCAATGGAGCCGCCCAGGCGCCCCTGTACAACTTTTTAAATTGACATAATCTCATTATTTGATTTCTGCTTTCGTTGCTTGGACTTCTGGTGTCCTATCCAAAAAATTCATTGCCAAGACCAATGTCAAGAAACATTTTTCATATGTTTTCTTCTAGGACTTTTGTGGTTTCAGGTCTTATGTTTGAGTCCTTCATCCATTTTGAGTTAATTTTTGTGAGTGGTACGATATAGGGGTCCAATTTCCTCCTTTTGCATGCGAACATCCAGTTTTACCAGCACCATTTATTACTGAAGAGACTGTCCTTTCCTGAGCATTCTTGGCTCCCTTGTCAAGTATTATTAGTTGGCTATTATGTTAGGGTTATCTCTGGGCTCTTGGTTCTGTCCCACTGGCCCATGTGTCTTTATTTACATCAGTACCATACTGCTTTGATCACTATAGCTTTGTAGTGTGGTTTGAAACCAGGGAGCATGATGACTCCAACTTTGTTCTTTCTCAAGATTGCTTTGGCTACTTGGGGCCTTTTGGGTTCCATATGAATTTCAGAATTTTTTTTTCTATCTCTGAAAAAAAATGCCATTGGAATCCTGATAGGGATTTGCATTAAACATATAGATGACTTTGAGTAGTATGGACAATATTAACTCTCAATCCATGAGTGGAGGATATCTTTTCATTTTATTTGTCTTCTTCAATTTCTTTCCAGTATTTTACAGTTTTCAGTGTTTCGATCTTTTACTTCCTTATTGAAATTCATTCCTAAGTATTTTATCATTTTGATACAATGGTAAATGAGCTTTTATTTCTTTTTCAGACAGTGTATTGTTGGCGCATCGAGATGCAACCGATTTCTGCAAGTTGATTTTGTCTCTTGTACTTTACCGGATTGATTGATGGGTTGTAATGGTTTCTTGGTAGAATCTTTAGTGTTTTCTCTATGTAAGATCACATCAACTGCATATAAAGACGATTCTATTCTACCTTTTAGGTATAGATGGCTTTTATTTATTTTCCTTGCCTGATCGCGCTGGCTAGGACTTCCAAGACTATGTTGAATAGGAGTGCTGTGAGCAGACACTCTTGTCTTGTTCCTGATCTTATAGGGAAAGCTCTCAACCTTTTCCCATTGAGACTGATGTTAGCTGCGTGCCTGTGATATGTGGCCTTCACTGTGTTGAGGCATATTCCTTCCATATCCACTTTGTTGAAAGTATCATGAAAGGACACTGAATTTTGTCAAATGCTTTTCCTGCATCTATTGAGATGACCACAGGATTTTTAGCCTTCATTCTATTAATGCAGTATATCACATTTATTGTTTTGCAAGATGTTAAACCATTCTTGCATCCAAGGATAATTACCACTTGCCCATGGCGTAGGATTCTTTCAATGGGTTGTTGAACTCAGTTTGCGAGTATTTTACAGATAATTTCTGCGTGCGTGTTCATCAGGGACTTTGGCCTATAGTTTTGTTTGTGGTACCTTGGGATCAGGGTAATGTTGGCCTTGTAAAATGAGTTTGAGAAGGACTGGTATTAATTCTCCTTTAAATGTTTGGTAGAATTCACCTGTGACTACTGTTGGGTCCATTTGGCCTAAAGTATAGTTCAAGTCCAATGTTTCCTTATTGATTTTCTGCGTGGATGACCTATCCATCATTAAAAGTGGGGTATTAAAACCCCCTACTATTATTGTGCTATTGTCTATTTGTCCCTCCAGGTCTGTTAGTATTTGTTTATTCAGGTTATATTCACATGGTTCTCCAATGTCGCACACGTACATATTTAAAATTGTTGTATCCTCGTAAAGAGTCAACTTCACCATTATCACGTGATGACCTTCTTTGTTTCTTGGTATGGTGTTTGGCCTAAAGTCCATTCTGTCTGATATAGCTACTTCTGCTACTTTTTGGTCTCCATTTTCATGGGGTATCTTTCCCATCCCTTCACCTTGAGTTTATGTGTGTCCTTAAAGCTGAAGGGACTCTCTTGTAGGCAGCATGCGGTTGAGTCTTGTAGGTTTTTTAAATTTATTCTGCGACTCTGTATTTTTGATTGGAGAATTTAATCCATTTACATTAAAATAATTATTGACAGGTTAGGAACTTACAAATGCCATCTTATTGTTTTCCAGCTGTTTTGTAGTTCTTTCCTTCCTCTCTTGTTGTCTTCCTTTGTGATTGGATGGTTTCTCATCGCGGTATGCTTAGATTCTCTTCTGTCTTATGTGCACAACTCAGCTCTTTGTCATTATATTGAGGCTTACACAAAACATCTTATAAATGTAACAGTCGGTTTTAAGGTGATAACGACTTCACTTTGATGGTATGCAACAATTCTGCCCTTTCGTCCCTCCCCATCATATTTTATGTTTTTGGTGTCATAAGTTATATCTTTTAATATTGTGTATCTGCTAACAAATTGTTGTAGCTATAGCTATTTTTTTTTGAGAGGGAGGATGACAGAGAGAGAGCATGAGTGAGGGAAGGGCAGAGGGAGAGGGTGAGAGAGAGAGTGTGAGTGAGGGAAGGGAAAAGAAAGGGAGAAAGAGAGACAGAGACAGAGACAGAATCTTAAGCAGGGCTTAAGATGTAGGGCTCGGTCCCACAACCTGGGGAATCACGACCTGAGCTGAAATCAAGAGTGGGACGCTCAACGGACTGAGCTGCCCACGTACCCCCGGAACACAGACATTTGCATTTCAGATTCTCACTACCTGCTGCTTTGAATACTGGCTAAGTTATTCCTACCTTGTAGTAGTTTTCATCAGCACGGAGTGCTTTGGAAAGTCCAAAATCACTGATCTTGGCATAGTGTTGAGTAACCAGCAAGACGTTTCTTGCCGCCAGATCTCTGTGCACAAAATTGCTCTCCTCCAGATACTTCATTCCCATAGAAACCTGATGAACCAGCTCTATGATGTTCTTATCCTTGACGTGCCTGAAAGTTACAGATGTGTCATGAGTGGTAGCAGACCGTAGTTCAAGTATGTTCCTCAGGTAAGCAGAGGGGTCCATGCATTGCCTATTGTCCGTCAGAGTAACAACTGGTGACAAAAACCTTGTTAATCTATGGCTGCCCAAAGCTGAGCACCATTGTCCTGGTCTCGAACAGGTACGCTTTTCAAGGTGTGCTTTGAACTGCGTGAGAAGTAGCACAATGGCATGGGCAGCCCCCACTCATGGAGGGCCAGGCTTCGGTTGGAACCCTTGTTCCAAAATGGGACAGGTAACAAAACCAACTGAGTCTCCGTTTCTTACCTGCGGAGTGAGGTTAACAGCGCCTCCCTTCTCTGCAGATTAAAGACACAATCTGAGTAGAGTACAAACGCAATGTAGCCAACGGGACAAAGTAGTCGGTGGCTGTTCGTATGACTTATTCCATGTGAGTTCCTCCCCCTCAACAATGGCTGTAGATGAGCCCAGCAGGAATACCCCACCAACAGTTGTGACCCATTGATAGCAACAGATATTTTCAGAATTACTTGTAGGAATGTAGAGGTCAGCCAGACACATAAGACATCACTATCTCCCCTTTAAAAATGTTGATTTTGGGGGCGCCTGGGTGGCTCCATCAGTTAAGCTTCCAATTTTGGCTCAGGTCATGATCTCACAGTTTGTGGGTTCGAGCCCCGCGTTGGGCTCTGCACTGACAGCACGGAGCTTCCCTGGGATTCTCTCTCTCCCCCCGCCCCTCCCCCGATCACTTAAAGTAAATACACTTAAAAAAAAATAAAAATGAATGTTCAATATTTCTCTCACTAGGCAGGGCATGTTCTGCCAGCGAGGGGAGCCTGCTTCTATGGCGGATTCTATCACTGGGCAATTTGGAGTGAGCAAAGGACCATGAAGAAGACGAAATTGTTGGACTGGAGGTTTTCTTAGCACAACAAGTGCAAAAAGAACATTTGATCGGAAGACTACCGCTCTTTTCCCTCCTCCCTCAAGGCCCCGTAAGGGTGGGCCAACGCTGGGAAGGCGTGGGAGGAGACAAAGCTTCCCAGAGAAATCAGGCTATGACGTACACTGGGCTGGTGGGTTTTGCCCCAGCACAGTGTACGCTTCCGGCCTACGCGAAGTTACCTGTTCTGCTGTAAATACTTGTTGAGCGGACCCAGTTCCGCCATCTCCATCACCAGCATCCAGGACTCGGCTTCACAGATGCCGATCATGCGCACGATGTAGGGGTTATCAAGCTGCTGCATGACATTGGCTTCCGCTAATAACTCATCTTTAAGAGCGGGGTCGTTAGCCTCGTTCTTCAGAATCTTCACAGCCACCGTTTTCACGACTCTGCAAAAGAAATCGTAACACATAAGAAAGAAAGTTTTCAAAGTGGCCGGGGTTTAGGTAATTGCCTTCTGCGGGGCGTAACTGCTCTGCTAGAAATGGGGTTCTGGAAATAGCTGCAACCACATTCTCTCTACTTTACAGACAAAGAGAGTCGCCCTTCATTACTTAAAGGGGGGAGCTGAAGAACAGTCCGAGCAAGCCGAGCCTAAATATTATAGAATATGAGTAGCTTTCAAATAAACCTTACAAACCATGACATGCATGAGTTCCTATGCCATCTACAGGTGATCTGTAATGTATGTGAATACAATGTTCCTTTGATATATGTTTAAAATGAATTTCTGGATGCAGAATTGAAAAGCACACACTGTTCAAGCTCATTGTTTACAAAACACTTTTTAAAACTGGGCACCGATGCTTTTAAGCAAGCTTCAACAAGTTTGTGAAAAATGAACTGTTTTTCATTTTCTCATAACAACATCACATAGGTCACATTTGACCTCCTGAAAATATTCTGATATAATGGGACTGAAATAAGTGGGTGGAACTTAACTGTGGAGGATTTAGAAAAGTGCATTTCTCTATGATACAATTCCCACACAGGAATTACACCTCGTTGGTTGAACCCCCAAATGGGAGAATAAAAATAGGTCTATCCCACAAAACAGGTAAAATAAGAGAATAACAGAGTAAGTCTAACATACATTCAGAAAGACACAGACACCTTCTGTGCAGATCTTAACAAGTGTTTCCACACTGAACACACACTGTAGTTCCTACACAAACACACCCCCAGCACCCCAAGAGCATCCCTCGCCCTTCTGCAATCATGGACATATTTCCCTATGTTATTTCTAGATAGTTTTATCATTGTACCTTTCCACATTTCAGTCTACCGTCCATGTGGAACTGGGTTTGCATACGACGTGAGGTAGGGATCAAAATGAAGAGCAAAAATCTCTTGATTCTTCCCAACCTGTCCTTTCTTAAGGAAGAAAAAACACCTACAGTCCCCTCAAGAAAAGAAAAGAGGAAGGAAGCCCCCAACTTATCTTATGAGGCCAGCATTATCCTGATGCCAAAACCAGGCAAAGAAATTCCAAGGAAAATAAGCTACTGAAATCTCTCATGAACATAAATGCAAATATTCTAAGAGAAGTATTAGTAAATTAAATTCAGTGAGTTATGAAAAAGGTAGAATGAGTATGTAATTCACAAACAAGACGTGTGTGTTCCACATCTTGTTGGTTTTAACATCTGAATGAGAGGTGGCTTTAACATTTGAAAATCAATCAGTGTACTTCACCATGTAAACACAATAAAGGAGAAAAACCATAAGGTCATCTCAGCAGAGGAAAACAAGTGCTCAGTAAACTGTAATATACATTCATGATTAAAAATAAATCTCTCAGAGAGTAAGAACCGATGGAAACTTTCCTAATCTGATAAAGAGCAGCTAGAAACCTAATAGTGAGATATTTAAAGTGTCCCCCTTCACAAAATCAAGAATGAGAAATGAGGTTACTTCCAGTTTTTATTCAACATTGAGCCACAATTCTGGGCTAATACAACAAGGCAAGAAAGAAATATCAAAGCATAAGGATTAGACAGGATGAAATAAAACTGTCTTTATTCACAGATGACACATTTCGGGTCAAAGAATACACCGATAAATGACTAGAAATGATTTGAGGGGTAATAGATGAATTCAGTCAAGGATGCTGATGATCAAGTCAAGAGGTGAAACTGGTTCTATTTCCACATCCAAGCAACACTTGGATTAGCAAATGAAATTTTAAAAACTATAGCATATATATTAACATCTAAAATACTAAATACCTCCAAATGAATCCAAGAAGAAATCCAAGACCGCTACACAGGAAACTATACCCTACACAGAAACTACACCCTACACAGAAAACTACAACCCACACAGGAAGCTACACTCTACACAAGAAGCTATACTCTACACAGGAAACAACATCCTATAGAGGAAACTACACCCAACACAGAAACTACACCCTACACAGGCAACTATACCCTACACAGGAAACAACACCCCACACAGGCAACTATGCCCTACACAGGAAACTACACTCAACACAGGACACTACACTCAACACAGGAAGCTATACTTTACACAGGAAACAACACTCTATACAGAAAATTACACTCTATATAGAAAATGAAACAACCCTGCTTGAGAGAAACCTGAGAAATCAAGAGCCACGTAAGTGGAAAAATGGGTTATGTTTATTGATTGGAAGACTCGCTATTGTGAAGACATCATTTTGCCCTAAATTGACCTACATGGCCTCTCCTCTCCCCAAATCCTCTAGCTGAAATTATGTCTCTATAGTTATGCCTATGTTAATTCGTGTATTTGATTAAGCAAGGAATGTAAGTGTCACAAACTAGTGAAGAAAATTTGTGCCTTAATACAGGGTAATTCACATTCATTTCACAAATAACTGTGATATGCGTACATGTATCTTCAAATGAGCATATCAGTCGATTACACACACCCAGCAAAATGATATTGAAAGCAAGAGTTTCTGTGTGTGCTTTCGCACTTGAAGATTCTTGACACTTGAATAATGTAAATCTACTTACGTAAGAAAAAACATTGATAAAATGTCTTCGATTTAAAATCATATCTAACAGCTAAACCCGATTATCAGTTAACACACTAATGCCAACACACACATTCAGAGATATGGTGTGTCTGGAAAGACCAAACAGACCAGTATCTTTACTGCACCGTCTCTGTGGGACGCCTTCTAAAGAGCAAGTCACGTACGGCGATCTCAGTGACCCAGCAATTCTATTTATCGTATGACATGTGCTGTTATTTGAAAATGTAGGAAAAAGCAAATAAGTCATTTCACTCATATTTGTAATCAGGAATTTTATGGGTAAGAGAAATAGGACACAATTTAACAAATAAGATAAAATAACTGAATACACACACACACACACACACACACACTATTGTTAGTTAACAGTAGTGGTATCTGGGGGGCATAAATATGTTCTACTTTTATCACATTTTGCTTGCTTCTACCTTCTAATTCTCTAAAAGGCACGCTCACACCACCCTAACTAACACAGGTAATTAGTATTTACGTAGCTCCCATACGCAATGGATGCTTGCATTGTAACTGTACCAGAAATGAACACAAATGGACTTGCTAACAAAGACAGATGCAGCTGTGCTGGGTTGTATTTGTGTTTGGGATGTGCATTTACAGGTGGTTCCCAGAAGGTCCGCTCGCGGGAGGATGTGCGGGGTGGTGTTGCAGCCATGACTTACTTTTTCATCTGGTAGTAGCCCTTCTTCACGGTCCCGAAGTTACCAGAGCCCAGTTCGTTGTCCTCCAGGGTCAGCAGCTTGCGGTCCAGGTAGACTTCCTTGGGCCTGATCTCCTCGGGGTCCGCATACGGGCTTTCATACACCTCGGTGTCCATGGGCAAGGCCTCTCTCTGGGTGTCTGCAGGGCGGTCCGGAAAACACAAGCTTGGGGCCGGACCCCCGGTGAAACTCCCATCATCTCCCGCCCCGGCCTCCTGCCCCCCCCCACCTCCCCTTTCCAGACCTTGGTCACCTCGTGTGGTTACGGCGCCAGTGAGCACAGTCTCTCCCAGTTTGTTGTGGGGGCAGTGAAAAGCCCCTCTTCCCCGCCGGGCCCGACCCCGTTCTTGCACAAATGTGCATAGAGAAAGGGTCTTTCAATGCCAGGGGCAATGATGGAGGGAGGCCTTCCTACCTCATGTAAAAATTCTGACCCGCCTTCTACTGAGGGGTGAGGTCTATGTCACGCCCCCTCGGCCCCCAGTGGCTTTTGTAACTGTGTCAACGTCAACCAACAGAATGTATGGGAAGGGACGTCTGTGATACACTCTGGCGAGGTTGTAAAGGACCAGAAACCATCTGCACTGTTGGCTGGAAACATGGCTCTCGAGCTTCAGACACCACACGAGGCGTCGGGCCGTCCGGACGCTTTCCACGCTGTGAGCAAGCCCAGGCCAGCCCCCGCCAGGAGACGGCCGCGGAGGCCCCTGGACGAAGCAGGGGCGAGATGCCCCCGTGCTCCAGCCTCGCCCCGGCCTCCCCCCTGCCCGGCGTGCCCAAACCCCCGACCCGCAGGAGACCCTTTGACAACCACAGCCATTTTAAGCTGCTAAGTTTGGGGCTTGTTTCTGTAGCAATGCACGGACTGACCAAGCTCACCGATAAAAACGTAACCCGGAGTCACACAGAGAACCCGGAAAGGGTTCCCACTTGTGACGACCAGTCTGGCCTATGGGCTTCACGGAGGGTGTGGTGTGCCCTTGTGAACTGGGCCCTCCTGTGGCCTCAGGGCCCCTGCACTTCCCTCAGTGCGGCTAGAATTCCAGCCACCCAGACATCCCTTCCATCCGGAGCAGCCCCACGTCACCGCCCCTTCTGCTGAAGCGTGTTGGTGGTAGACAGACACACACACCCTTCCAAGGACGCGGTCCTAGAGCCGTGAACTGGCGGGGTTACCGGACGAGCCCTTCTGGAGCAGCAGCATGGAAGAACGCTTTCCGTGAGGCCGTGTCCCCGACAGGGAGGCCTCGGAGACCTCTTCATGCCCCGGAACACCATTGGTCCCAGGCAGGTGACACCCGCCACCGGCCACCGGCCAGCAGCGTCACCCACGCTGAGCCACCGCTAAGTCGGGCCGGCGCGACTGCGGTGCGGTGAATGGCCGGTGACCCACGAGTGCGTTTCTCACCTCTGTCCGTGGGCCAGGGCCCGCGGTCCGGCTCGTACGGATTGAAGGTCACGGCGCTCTCTGGCCGGCTCCCTTGGGATGTGGAGGCCTGAAGCACACAGACGACAGCAGGTCACTTTCCTTCACGGGTGCTCTGTCGGACTGATCTGCACAGTTACTTGTAGTTTCAAAGAATCACATTTGAACTTACGCAGAGAAGACAAACGAAAGAATCAGGAAGAGAGACAAAAAAACCACGTGGCTTATCTCATTCTTCGGGCAGCTGTTTGGACCCCGCAAAGGCTAAGCAGAGCTCGCGCATGGGGTCCCCGCTCACAGACCCTTTTCAATCCCGTTTCCGCCTATCAAAAGATCCGCTGGATTTGTCTTCCTGGCTCAACTCTTTCTTTTCACTTTTATGTCCTATTAAAGTTATTTAAGAAGAAACACTGAGGGGTGCCTGGGTGGCTCAGTCAGTTAAGTGTCCGACTTCAGCTCAGGTCACGATCTCACCGCTCGTGAGTTCAAGCCCCGTGTCGGGCTCTGTGCTGACAGCTCAGGGCCTGGAGCTGCTTCGGATTCTGTGTCTCCCTCTCTCTCTGCCCCTCCCCAACTCAAAAATAAATAAACATTAAAAAACAAGAAACTGTGAATATCTACTAGCTGCTTCCACGCCCTCCCTGACTCCAAAGCGTCTACACAGTCCTAGTTTCTGCCTGTATCTTACCCTCCACGGAAATCTAGCTATGTGTGGGGGAGATGCCAGAGTGGGGGCACCAACCAGCCAGTGAGCTATTGGTCCCATGGGGACGCGGCTGCCGCTGGCCAGAGCCCAGTGCTGCTAATGACAATAATCACAGACCCCGTGCAGGGGGGGGAACCTGTTTTCCGAACCCAAAGGAAAGGAAATCTGCCCAGTACTCCGAGCAGGTAACGGAAAACGGTTTGCTGGCCGTTATTAATGGCAACGACTCTTATTTATTTGATGTGCGTTAATTTGCATTATGAAATAAGAGGGTGTGGGGATGATCTACTCCTTAGGTCCCTATAAACTTTCCCTCCTGAAAGTCTCCATCTTGAGTCTTCCTGGCCGCCTCCACCCCCTCAACTGAAAACAAGGGTCAATTGGTCAATTTGGTTCGTGGAAAAAAAATCACAATTCAAACTCTTTTTTTGGTTTGCTTTGGTGTGACTTGAATAGGGGCTTACATACCCATGAACCTCATCGGCGCCCAAACACCGGCCACGAAGAAGTGAAATACTGCCAGATTTTGGAGAAATTTAAAGAAACGGAGACATCAAGCTTAATTGTACATTGCCACTTGTTTTGCGCTACACAATGCGTCCTCACCTGCCCTCCTGACATCACAGGACCTGGAACCACAAGTACGATAATAGAGTCACAAGGCACCACGGCCATGCCTCGGCCACTTGTCTCCAAAACCTTGACCTCCTTGCTCGGGCCGACTACCGAGCGCCACGGGCCCACTGCTCGCAGTGGCAAAGGCCTAGGTGACCACAGGCTACGGGACGCCCGCTCTCACATGTCAACCGGTGGTCCTGGCTCCACGTTCTCCTCCGACTACCTGAGCCTTCCTGCCGCACTCACAGGAGAGGCACCACGTGTCGAGGGTGCAAACTGTGTAAGGCACAGTCGTGCATTCGCTACACCCGAGCTTCGTCTTGCCCACCACTGGTGCTCCATAAAAATGTGCCAAACACATACCAACGAATGAATGAATGAGTGAGTGAATGAGTGAGTGAATGAATGAGTGAACGAAGATAATGTCTCAAAGCTGGGAGATGTGAAGAATGAGTCAGTGTGATTTAAAAACGATTTAGGGGCGCCTGGGTGGCTCGGTCGGTTGAGCGTCCGACTTCGGCTCAGGTCATGATCTCACGGTCTGTGAGTTCGAGTCCTGCATCGGGCTCTGTGCTGATGGCTCGGGGCCTGGAGCCTGCTTCAGATTCTGTGTCTCCCTCTCTCTCTGCCCCTCCCCTGCTTGTACTCTCTCTCTCTTAAAAATAAACATTAAAAATTAAAAAAAAAAAAGCTTCTTTTAGGTTTACATTTACTATCCTTTCAACGTCTCTGATCTTGGCTGCAGGTGGGAAACTGAGATCCAAAGACAAAACTTTGACATGAGGACCCGCCGTCCTGGGCAAGGGGAGGGCACCAGCACCCCTTCTCCTGACCTTGAGACCTGCCCTGTGACCCTTAGAGCAGTATCCTGGGGCTATAACTGCTTCACCCTGAGCGAATGTTCTTCAGAGCAGTGGACTTCACAAATTAAAGGCAGAAGGCAGTGACCCGACAAGTGAATCCCATGGGGAAGAATTGGACAGCAGAGGTGGGGGTGTGTGAGTGACAGGGACGCCAGGGCACCAAGAGCAGGTGCGAACCACCAGTGACGGCCACAGTGACATCGGCTGGGTGGTGCTCACCCCCAGTCTGCCTCGGAGTAAGGACCCGGGTTGGGGTCTCCCTCGGAAGGTCAGGCAGGCCTCCGTTTTCAGCCGAGGAGGCCGTGTGGACCACCACTCTGTTACGAGCCTTCACGGCCTGACCGAGCCCCACAGGACACTCACTAACCACATCTGCTCCCTGGCTGGGCCCCCAGGTCCTCCTCATCCTCACTGGGGGGGGCAGGGGACGACACTCTGGAGAATGTTCTTTGGAAGAAATGGGAGATTTTCTGTCATGTCAGTTACCAGGGCGGCAGTGACACTGTGACGAAAGTAAAGATATGAAACGAGTTTCCTGTCTCCTGAAGTGTTCGATGGATACGCCACTTAGTAGGACAACGCCCAACACCCTCTGGGATCGAGGGTTCACAGCTGAAAAGAATTCAAAGACTTTGTACAGAATGGGTTCTGAGGCAGGATGCTAAGTTATAAAAGTATTGATGAGTATTACAACTTGACATTTTAATTTAGTGAAAAACATACTGTGGGCCTATTATATCATTTATCATTATTCTTTCTGATTTGTGTCGGTGGTTTATTCCGCCCTAATCAATATCAGCGCCCTGTCTGCATAGAGAACAAGGTGTAAACGAAATTTTGGCAGGTGCATTTTCCCCGTGTTTGCGGACGTTCCAAACAGAGCTCAGGCCCGCCGGCCACCACTAGATGGCGCTAGGTCCCTGCGTGTTCTGCGTCCCAAAGACCAACTTGTGCCTTTTCTTCAAGTTTTACACACGAAGGTGAAAACAGGTCACTCCACAACAACAAAAATAAGACCAGATTAGGTCTGAAATTCGAATCCCCCATCTCTCACTGGCCGGGCTTGACCACAAGCACAATATTCTCTGGGAGCCGATGTGTAGCTGGGGATTCAGAAGTGAACAGACGAGTAAAAATACATTGTCCTCACAGCGCCGACAGGTAACCCAGCTTCCTGACCCGTGTGTCTGGAGCTGTGTCCTAACATCCATTTCTAGACCTTAATTTTTAGACTCCTTGACAGACATTTTGCAGTCAGGCACAGCAGTAATGAAGGTGGCCCCATATGTGTCACCGTTGCAGGGACTAAGAAGGGGCTGTAGGCCTCAGAGCCATTGCGGATGGGGCTCTGGTCTCTGGTGGCATGACCGTGGTCCCAGTGGGGAGCAGGGACCCGCGGTCGAAGGCACACTTCCTCGGCCAGGGCACGGAACGATACCGAGTCTGCTTCAAATTCACGCCAACCGACACCTGAACCTCACGATTGATCCTCTCTCACCTTCGGAGCAGAGGTCCACAACGTGGCCCTTGACAGTGATGTGGAAACACGTTTTCTCAAGGGTCTGGGTCACCGATTCGGCGTTACCGTGTAAGTGGGTATGACTCCACAGCCCCTCTTTCCTTTCCTTCCCTCTTGCAACTCAGCCCCGGTGAACTGTGTATTTAAATATGAGCCTTAAAAATACCCCAGTCACCAGTGCAGAGGTTGGCATGAAACACGGGTTTCAATGTGAAATTCTGGAACACGTTTCCACCGAGGTAAACGTCAATGCTGTGTGGCGCTTTGAGGGCACGCGCCTTGGTGACACGAGGCTGGGGTGCTGTCTTTTAAAATGCTGCTGTTCAGACTCTGCTGGTTCTCCGTTTGTGTGCTTAGCGAAACATGACGAACATTCTGGTATCTGGTAGTGGGAGGGGCTTCGTTCATTTAAGGATTTCCAGTCTTCAAAGCAAGTGTGTGGAGGGGTGGGGAGAGGGTGAATCATACTTGCATTCGTAATTTGACTTTGTTTCCGTGTTTAGGTATGAAGATGTTCCTAACCTCTAAGGAAAATTTTAAAATATCCCTGCTCCTAAGTTTTTATTAGGACATCTCTAATATCTGATTAACAAGCTTTTTCAAGTCAAAACACACTTTTCATTAACCACCCACATGCTAGAATTAATTCAAGTTCTGACATGTACTTTTTGTGCCTGAATCATTAAAAACAACTATGTATGTTGGTCAAATTAACAAACTCAAGAGCGTCATTTGCACCTTAGCTAACCAGACGGGGTATCTGACATAATTCCCCTAAATGCTTCCTCCTGACTGCTTCACGAATAGAAAATTCCTCTTCTATTTACAAAAACATGAATACCAGCTCTCCTAACATATTTCTGAATAGCGATTAAAATACATTTAATCCATAACTTAAATCACACAATGCTTCTTTATTGATATCTTTGGCATCTAGGGAAAATCAATGGATATTTCAAAAATGTTATAAATTTAAATAGGCAATAGCCTTTTTTTTTGCCAGAGACGTATCTTCATAGTATTAATCAGATTAGTTTCTTTTTTAAAAATGCTTATTTATTTTTGAGAAAGAGAGGGTGGGCAGGGGAGGGGCAGAGAGAGGGAGACACAGAATCTGAAGAGGCTCCAGGCTCTGAGCTGTCAGCACAGAGCCCGACTTGGGCTCGAACTCACAAACTGTGAGATCATGACCTGAGCTGAAGTAGGACGCTCAACCATCTGAGCCACCCGGGTGCCCCAGATTAATTAGCTCCTAATCCTAATTCTAATTAGAAATTCTTTCTAATTTCCCTTTTTAAAAATATTATTAAATAAATTCAAGAGGTACAAATTTTAAAAGGCACGGCAGGGTTTACAACGAAACAGGAGTCTCCTTGAACCCCTGTCTCGTACTCCCACAGCAACTGCTTTTATCGGTGTCGTTATTACTGTATTTCTTCCAGAACATTCTATATTCTATCAGCACATATTCGTCACTTGCAACTAACGCTGTATTTTGGAAACAATTCTAGATCTCAGCTGTCTCCCACAGTGTGAGTTTTATTGTAACTGGTTTCTTTCCCAATGATAGACTTTAAAATTGTTTTCAAACTTTGTCAGTTATACGGTGCTGGAGTAAACACCTTCACATATACGTGGTTGTGCATACATGTAAGAATACTACACACCTAGAGATAACATTGCAGGCAAGAAGTCACGTGTGCTTTTATTTCTGGTGGATGTTATGAAACGACCTTTTTTTTCGAGTCTGTATCGCTTCCAGCAAAGTGTAGAAGGGCTTATTAGCCTCCTCCCACACCATGCCATCAAGCTTTTTACTTGGGTCCATTTCACAGATGGACATGACGGGGCACCAGAGGTTCAACTGGCGTATCTCTCGTTATGAAATGGAGCGGCTTCCCCTACGTTTACATTTTCCTATGTTTTCCCTATAAGAGAAATACAAATATATTCGCTTTACTAATAACTACCTACTGACATCCTCTGCCGTTAGCCTGTTAATTAAAACTTTTACTGACTTACAGAATTTCTATATATTAAAGATCTTAGCCTTACACGTGTGTCATTACCAATACTTATTCCCAGTTTTTTATTTCCTTTGATGATATTATGTTCCTTATCCATGCATGTGTTTATTTTTAGGTAGTCTTACAGATATTTTAGGTAGTCTTAGTGATATATATTAATAGTTTAAGAAGAGGAGACATGTTTGGGGTGCCTGGGTGGCTCCAACTTTTGGTTAAGCGTCCAACTCTTGCTTTCAGTTCAGGTCATAGTCTCCAATTTCGTGAGTTCGAGTCCTGAGTCAGGTTCTGCACTGACCGTCGGGCTGTGCACCAGATACCAGAAACTGCTTGGCATTCTCTCTCTCTCTGTCTCTTCCCTCCTGCTCTCTCTCTCTCTCTCAAAATAAATTAATAAAAACTTAAAAAAAAAAAGAGGAGACACATTCCTTTAGTGTAAAGATCTACTACGTCTTTTCTAGATCTCTCCTTATTCACGGTGAGTGACTAAGCTGGCTTCAGCCTGCTTGGGACAGGGATAGGGTGGGGGTGAGTTGTCTCCTCCCAGGGCTGGGCTACTGTTTCCTGGGGTGATGGCTTATTGATGTGTCAGTGTGGCTACTCTGAGCTGTAATCTTCATTATTGAATCAAATTATCATCTTGGTACTGCTATGGAGGGATTCTGCAGATGTAATTGAAATCCCTAATTCGTTAATTTAAGATTATCATGGGTGGGCCTGGCTTAATCAGCTGAGAGTCCTTTGGGGAGAGTTGAGGCTTTGCCAAGAGAGAAAAAGAGAAAGGTGGAGGGCGGACTGACCCCCGGCTGCGGACGACAACTTTAAGCATCTCCGAAGAGTTCCGTCCTGCTCCTGAAGTTCCCTTCCTGACGGACGGTCTGCCCTACAGACACGGGACCCGCATATACAGCCCCCATAATAGCATAAGGCAAGTCCTTGGGACAAACCTATACTCGTATGTGAGTGCACGCATGTAGAGATGTGTGTGCATGTAAATATGTATGTACGTGTGTGTGTGTCTGTTTTGTACACAAATCTCCAGCTGGTCACGCTCCCTTGGCTGAACCCTGCGTGGTGCACTTAGGAACCACGTAACAAAGATACGCAAGAACGCTGTCTGTCTACAGTGAAACCGCCCATCCCTGGGGCTGCACCTGGGTTGGGGGGCTGTGTGTTGGCACATAGGGTTGGGCCACCATACAGGGGATCATGAATAAACAAATCATGGCAACCGGCCGTGTGGCCCACGTCTACAGGGCATCCCCCATGGCAGACAGGCAGGCCCTGTGCGTGGAGGGGCCACGGAAGCCAGCGAGCAAGGGGTCTGGGCACCATGCATGTTACGCATCCTGCCCCGAGCTCTTCTACGCAGCTCTGTCGGGGGCGGCGTCCGATTACAAACCCCTGAATCTTGTGTTTGACCATCAAACCCCGGTAGCAAGGTCGCAAAGTTGAACTACATTGTAATTACAGCCTTGGAAAGCTTATAGCTTGTGATGACGAACACGCACCTTGAAGCAGAATCCGCTTTGCATCACCTCGGTTGATGGGTGCCATCTGGCCCCTTCAGCAGGAAACACTGCTGGACCCCGGGCCTGTGAGCCCCCAGGCGGAGCCCTCTCCCAAGGGAAGGGGCGAATGCCGAGGCCACGTGGGCCAGCAGGCGGCAGTGGGAGAGCTGTGCTGGGGAGCATGGGGGACGCTGACCTCTTCAGGGCCACAGCCTCAATCACATGCCGGTCCTGGGACCTTCTATTTAACGCCAAGCGGTGTGGCAAAGTGGGCACTGGACACAGAGAATGTGTCACCTTGACAACCTGGTCCCCGACTCCTAAAATGCCACCCTTAGCAAAGGCAGCCTCGAACGTAGCACCCCCCCACCCCCCCACCCAAAGCACTGCCCCCTCCTAGCTGAGTCTTCCTGCGGGCTGACCCACGCTTCCTGGGCCCTTGACATTCAGACAGCCATTCCGTTTCATTCAGCTCATCAAACGTCACGCTCAACTCCCCTCTCTGGCCTGCCGTCAGCGCGACTGAGAACGCCTTCAGTAGGATGGCCTGCTTGGAACATTCCTCCTAAACGAAATCTCAGGACTTTTATGCTTTTTCGTTTCTGTAGTTTCTAGCAAGTACTGTAGCCAACTTGTATCCTGTGTTGATGCCCAACTGTATGTCTGGGAAAATGCCAATTGATGTGAACGTGGAAAGAATTAGTAACGAAAGAATTTTCTACCACCAATGATCAAAGCGCAAAAAGCAATCAATACATACTATATGTCTGTGTATCTACACACACACACACACACACACACACACACACATATATGGAGACGATTCATTATAAGTAAAAATCATTAAAATAACTCAGCTTCTTTCCTCCTAATCCAATTACACAGCCAAATATAAAACCCCTTCCTATGTCAACCTTACTGCCCCATAAAGAAAACAGGTATTTCTAATCCTCAAATGTCCATGTCTGTCTTCATGCACGTTCTACCTCCAGTTCCGTGCTGGAAGCCGACAGCCGTCGCACTTGGTGTCCACAAAATAAACCGTCTTAGGCGCTAAACCCTGGCATTCCTCCCGGCAGCGTGTGATTTGTGCGACCGGCTCCCATTCCTGCAACACGGGATTCTGGCAACAAAGTCACGCGGCTCGCTTTGAAACGATTTTCCGACACGAGGCTCCCACTTTCCCCGTTGACCCAAATGACTTTCAAGCGCACATTCAGCAGAGAGGGCACGCTCGCGGCGTGGACTTGGTGGCAGTGACTGGACCCACAAGGAAAGCACAGGAGGCCCGGGAGGGGGCTGCCGACCGGGGCTGCACACGGCAGACAGGAGAGCAGAGCAGCGGGGCGGGGGGGGGGGGGGGCAGGGCAGCGCACGCGGAGGCCAGCGGGCACCGGAGCGGGGGTGCCGCGTACGGGACAGTCCTACCACTCAGTCAAGGACCGCAAGCAGGGGACGCTTTAGCACCTTTCTGTGGCCAGGCTTTGGGAAGGAGTATGATTTGATTCTTGAGATAATTCCACCCGCTGACCATGTCTAGAAACCATAACGGCAAAGAGGAATAGTAAATGTTTCAGAAAACAAACACGGGCTACCTTACATGACATACTATTTCGACTTGCTTTACAATGATCACCGCCAGCCCCCTCCACGTTCCGCTAGGAGATTCAGCACCAGCAACACTGGGTCACTGGGGAGGCTTCAGGAGAAGCCCACCACGTGAGCAGAAGGATCGGGAAAAATATTTTGGTAACAGTTCCCATGGAGAGCTATAAGATCAGGGCTGTTACGTTAAATAGCTCCTGTATCATATAGATTATTGAATCACAAACTCGAGGCAAATCATTCTAAAGAATAAATCAGATGGTGCCCAATTCTGTTACATCTTTGGGGTGTTGGTTCTAAGGTGTTTGTGGAAATTCCAGATTAGGACACGTAGGGCATGTATTTATTTTTTTTCCCTGTATGTGTCTCACCAGTTAATAAAAAGGTTTTCCAGAATAGCTAACGTCCTGAAGCTATTGGGTGATGCGTGGCTACATACAGGCTTGATGTTCTTTTATGAGCTCTCAGCCCTGAGCCCTCACCCATCTCAGAGGAAGCGAAATCTGTTTCATGGAACACACGTGTTCCAGTAGACTCTCCAGGCCCAGGAGCCGCGTAAAGCGTAAAATAAAATGATCACTCCACAGAGGTGCTATATTTTAGATGCTGGGGCCAAAGTTCACTGGTACTTTAGCAAATTCCTAATCGCCCCATCCAGTGGCGGCTACTGGCCCCAGAGAGCCTCGCTGCTTCAACACAGACACAGCCCCTGAGCCATCAACAGGCCTTACCCGGGGCAGAACGTTTATTCTCTGTGGATTTTGTTTTTTAAGGGTTAACAAGCAAATCGGGAGACGTGGAGCACACAACTCAGGATGGGGGAATTTTATACTTTAAAAGACACCTAAGATGCACACCGAGGTCCCCCAAAAGGAGCAGGACCCAGTCCTGTCTTGAGTATAAACCTGCGTGTCAGCTTGGGACAGTCGGGAGGTAGGAGACTGGCAGGATTCTCTCTTTAGGGGCGTGTGCTGGGCAAGCCCACGTGGAGACATGGGGACAGGTGACATTCTCACCTCCTACTGACATGGAGGGAGAGGCCAGTACCTGCCTTCTCTAGGGGCTTCTCCTTGTCTGATGCAGCTAAGCATCCCAGCCCCTCCCCAAACCTCCTCTGCTAAGCTACTGCCAGACCAGCTCTCCTGAAAGGTCGAGTCTTCTGAGAACGATGATTTAACCAAGAGAGCTGGGGGTGGGGGCGGGCTCAGTGAGGCATCTTGCACCCCAGACTCACTACAGCGACCACGCACACGATCTCATGGATCGTGCACACGGCTCCACACAGATGACTCGGGGCTGGGCCAGAGCCGGGGGCTACCACTCCCGAATCCACCAGGGGGCGTACTTCTGATTTAACACTGGGTGTCCCAGTGTAACCTACAAATAGCCTCCACCGGCCTGGAACTAAAAGTAGGCTGATTCTAGCTGACACCCCCCTGGTCGCAGTTTACCAAGGTGACAAAAGCAACAGTCACCTCTACCCTTGAGTGCTAAACCTTGCACTAACATATGGCCTCTTCACCCAAGGGGCAGTTCTGGTAACACTTACTGCAGGATGTGGACCTGGGAGAGGCGCCCGGGCTCCGAAGTTGATATTTCCTGGGTGGAAAGAGCACGGTCGGTTAGGGCTAAGTCCCGGGAAACCCGCAACACGCCTCCCTGCCCCCCGTAGATCACTCAGCCTGACTGTCCAACTGTCCTGCCTGGGGTGCCATTTTTTTTCGATGTCTTCTCTTCACTCGCCTTTCTTACCCACGTAGTTAGAATCAGTCCATTTTCTAAGGTTAAAGTTATTGGCTACATTTTGATTAATTGGACTGATCCGACATTTTTTATTGATCTGTAAAAGTAAGTCCTCATCCCACCTGAACCTGGGACAGGCCAAAAGGAACACGAGGCTGATTGTTGTCAACATCTGAGACACAGAGATTCCAACATCAGGGACTCACCTGTCTGCCCGCCAATTTTCTGACACGGAACTGTAAGAACTCTTAACAGCCCATCTGCTTTATAAGAATAATGCTCCACTAGCTGAAAAAGAAGAAAGTAAGAGTCATGCATTACGGAGGCAGGAAATGGAGAAATCCCACCTGGGGCAGCCGACTCCCCTTTCAGACCTTAAATGTAGCTCGAGGACAATAAAACGTGCTTCCTTGGGAGCTCATCCTGCTCCCTTCCCATGGCCCCTCCCCCTGGCCTCAGATTCTGGACTGAAGTCTACATGCCACCTCCCATCTGGACTTGACCTCACTCTCCCCACACCCTTGCATCCACCCATCCACCCACCCATCCATCCATCCACTCATCCATCCATCCATCTACCCACCCAGCCAGCCAGCCAGCCACTCATCCATCCATCCATCCATCCACCCATCCACCCACCCACCCATCCACCCATCCACCCACCCACCCATCCATCCACGCATCCAGCCAGTCAGCCACTCATCCATCCATCCATCCATCCATCCATCCATCCACCCATCCAGCCACTCATTCATCCACGCACCCACCCAGCCAGCCAGCCAGCCAGCCACTCATCCATCCATCCATCCCTCCATCCACCCACCCACCCATCCATCCACCCACCCACTCATCCTCCCACCCATCCATCCACTCACCCATCCACCCATCTACCCACCCATCCATCTATTCATTCACCCATCCATCCAACCATCCATTCCATCAGCCCTCCCTCCCTTCTTTTTTCAATAGCTAGCTCCATTTATTTGTTTATTTCTCCTACATCCGTATGATGTTATAAAAACAAATTCAGCATGCTAACATTTCTTCCTTTATTCAGTCATTCATGCTAAGCCCCAAGGCAGGACCAAAGGCAAACTGAGATCAATGAGGCATATTTCCTATTCCTGAAGTGCTTCCTCTCTTGATGGAGAGACAGGTAAAGGAATCACAATATACTATTAGTCATCGGTTAATGCTGTACAAGGGCTGTGGGCAAAGGCTTTGGAGGTACCAAGTCATTCAGCCCAAAAGTTTCAGGGAGAAGATGTCAGAGCTGGGTCATCAGGACAGGGTCTTTTAGAGAATGACCTTATGTTGACAGAATGTGGCCATCCTTGGCTAACAGCTCCCAGAAAACCACGACTCATGATGTCCAATTGGCCCATTAAAAAATTAATTAATGGCAAGTAGATTTATTTGTATCTCATCAAAATTACACAATAAGAAGATAGCCTTGGTATTTCATATTTCCTCTCAAACAGACATCTCTTCAGACAACCTAGAATCTTCATATCTGGTATCTGTTCCTTCTCTGTTTATTGGTACCTTTTCCAGTTAAGGACCCTGCTCTTGAATCTCCTCTCAAACCTTACCTGCTTGGGTGAATGTTTGTATCTGTAATTTTTTTTTAAGTAGGCTCCATGCCCAAGGTGGGGCCTGAACTCATGACTGCGAGATCAAGAGTGGTATGCTCTACGGAAGGAGCCAGTCAGGCGCCCCTGAGCAAATATATTTTACCCTTCCAGGAAGCACTCTCTTTTTGCGTCGTCTTTTATTGTAAGATCTACCTCTAAGCAGGCGTTTCAACGAGACCAGCCCTAACACGCTTCTGAAATAGACACAGAGGCTCTGTCCGCTCCATTGAATGTAACAGCGTGTCCTCGGGCTGACAGTATCGAGGTCCCTCCAGCAGTGAGGTGCCTGTCCATCTTTCCAGTGTCATTCAAATATCTTGTGTTTTCTGACACTGTACCGACCAGGGTGCCTGGACGGTGGGCTTGCACATGAGCGTTTCCCTCCCGGGCAGGGGTCAGCAAACTTCCTCTACAAGGGGCTGGACAGAGATAGTTTAGGCTTTTTTCAGGCCACTTTCCCTGTCACACAGTCCTTTCTTAAAAAAAAAAAAAAAAAAGCACTTTGAAGTATAAAAACCACTTCTTCCATAACTATACAAAAACAGGCTAAGGGCCAGATTAGGTCCTGGTTTGCTGACTCCGTCCCCAAAGTAAGCCAGTCCAGCCAAGTTTAGCAATTCCCAACTCCCAGGGAAACAGCTCCGGGCTCCTGGGGGGGCAGTCCATGAACAGCGGCCCCTCATGTGGCTCTCAAGAAAAAAAAAACCACTGAAATCACACCTGTCAAAATGGAAGGCAGTGCTGGCCTTCTGAGGCTCTTTCTTAAGCCCAAGGGCTAGAAAACACACATGGGGAAAGATATTAGCTAGGGCTGGACACTGACATGCCAGAGGAATCCACGAATATGGGTAGAATCTTGGGAAGAAACTCCAACAATTAGAGACGGTTAATGCTGGGATGAGCCAGTGTGCTGACCTTGGCACTGTGCGTGAACTCACACAAAGGAAATGGTCATCCCGGAGAAGTCCAACGGCTCTGTGGCCGTGTCCTGGTCATGACACCGGGGCCCCCGAGCAGTCGTGCTGGAGGACAGACCCGGGGCCCTTATGTGCACACCATCCACAATTCTTGTAGGAGGTGAGAAACGCTGGTGGGAATTAATACCCACCAGCAACGTCCCCTACTCATCTCTGAGCTGCATTGGGCACTCGTATCTGGTAGGCTGAACGCTCTCTCAAACTGGTGCTGGTGAGTTAAAGCAGAGCCCGTGGTCACTAACGAGCCACACGGCAGACGATGCCGGTGTTACGACCGATGTGAATAAATACCCAAACCCCCGGCATTCAGAAAAGAGGTATTCCTTTTCCAGCCACAGCATTAGGAACCAGAATACATTAGGTGGTGGTTACTGTGCTTTCAAGGAATGAGAATCCTTTCTGCCGGTTTTCAAACAGATGGATTTTGAGTGGAGCCCTTTCCTGCTATCGGCACCGGTGAGGTTTGGGGAGTGGGCACGTGGACACAACCCTCATTGCGTTCCTCACCCACGAAAGCTCCGTGTGGTGGCCACTCGGGCCAGCAGAGTCCCTGGGGTTTCTCTGCTGCTGGACCCAGGAGATTACAGGGTGCCTGGATGAAGTGATGTGTGCAGCACGGCCACGGCCATGGCCGTGGCCACGTGTCGCTGTGATGGAAATGAAAACAAGCAGTGTCTTCCCACCTCCGCCCGCTGGAAAGTGCGATGGCATCGATTCCCTGCTCCTTGGTCCCTGCGTGTCTCCCGAATTATGAGCCATATTGGGGTTTACTAGAGGTTGGGTGAAAAAGAATCCCTTTTCAGACCAGAGCTGAAAAATCCTGAATCACCCAGGGAGCGCTGAGTCTCCTTCGTTTCCAGAGCTTCCTTCTGCAGCGAGCAAGCACCCGGTGCTTTATATAGAGTGAGAAGTGCTCCCAGTCCCCAAGGCATGGCCTCCTGTTCACCTCTGAGCACAGCTCTCCGGGGTGGCCGGCGGGGGCGGGGGGGCCCTCCATGGTGCCCAGAACTTCTGGATTCCAGAGCCTCATGCACCTGACATCCCCACCCCTGGCCCAGGCTTCCAGGTACCTGAGGGTTGAAAGGAGCCCTTACCAGGACCCAAGTAGGCTTGGGCTTGAAAGGTGGGCTTTCTCCCTCGTGAGGACGGCCCATACCTGCCAGAGCGTGTCGAACTTCTTCCCGTCGGGGATGGAGAGCTTCCCCGTTTTGTCCTTATCGATGCGGTAGTGCAGTACCTTCCCCTCATGCAGCAGGCACAGGGCGTAAGACCCGTTGTCGTTCCTGTCCCGGATCCTGCAAGACAGGAGGCGGCGCGTCAAACCCACACCTGCCCCATGTGCCTCCCGCAGTGCCCGACCTGGGCTCCGGGGCTTGGCCCCCCCGCATAGAGAGGCCCGGCCGGACCCTTGGGTGGGCAGCAAGGGGAGCCCAGGTTCTGTGGGCGAGTCTCCATCCACCTGGGGGAGCCACCCAGGCAGGCCACCAGCACAGGGCACCCACGGCACAGGGAGAGTCTCTGCGCTGGCCTCTCTTCCCCGAGGTCTGCGTCTGGGGCACAGTCCCAGAAGCCGCAGCACTGCCGGCCGGCCCGGCCCCGGGTGCAGCGTGGACGTGCCTGGGAAGCATCTTACGTCGGAACTTCCCGACCACAGATGGAGGGGGCGAGGGCCCCCTCTTCCCAGGGTCTTTGGGGCCCTGGCATTTTCCGCAACGAGGAAACTAAGCCCCCAAAACGTTTCGCAGCGTGCCCCAGGGCACCGTATTTTGGGAAGAGCTCGAGTGACTGTGCCACGCTGCGTGGGATTTCCGTGCTTTGGGAAAATTTCGGACGCCTCCTTCCGGTTGCAAGAGGTCATGCCCCCGAGACGGGCATTGGAAACACGTGTGGTCCCCCTCTCCCGCCTGTGGACTCATCCCCAAAGGTAAGTGGACACAGACGGCCGAGCTGTGTGCCGGGTGGGGCTGGACGTTTGCTCTAAGAATACATTTCTCACCAAGTCACAGTTGGTTGTGCATGTTGGCCGGGCGGCCTCCACACCCCACTGCTTGGGCAGCTGGTGCGGGTGCAGGGACACACCCAGACCCCCCTTCTGAAACCTTCTGCACCTTCAGAACAGCTCCTTCCTCCCAACCCAGCCACGCCGCCAGCACCCCAGGCGTGAACCTGTCTTCACAGCCCCGCGGCCGGCTAAGGTCTGTTCGTCATTGTCAAAGCAAAAAACAACCACACAGAAGGGGTAAGACCTATTTTCATACGGGAGGAGAACAGTCTTCTTTATAAGAAGCTCTTTTACAATGTGGAACGCGGGACTGCTCATATTTTACTCCATAAGCACCCGCGGCCAACAAAAAGGGTGACTTGGAGGGACGAAGAACTCGGTGAAATGAACCCTGAGCGTGAAAAATTGACACATGCGCATACCAAAGGAGACCGCGGGAGAACAATGTCCATGGGCTGTTCCAAAACAGCACTCTCCTTGACTTACAGCCTTTTAGATCTTTGACCTCAGGGTCCTGGAAGCAAGAAAAGGGATCCAAACTCCGGTTTTCTGAATTCGTGCCTAAATTCCAGCACTCCATCTTGCCCGATGCCCGGATTGAAATTTTCTTGTTAAAATTGAGACGGGGGATGGCAGATTGCCCAGGGGGGATGGTGGGACCAGAATAATCCGGGAAACGCAGAGTAAGACCACGGTGGAAACACCCCTGGGCACCCTTCAGACTGGCCAAAATGAGAAAGGCTGATAATACCAAGTGCTGCCTAAAAACAGGGTAGCAGGTGCCCTCCATGGTGCTGGGTGGAGTATGATTCTGATCATCTACTTTTGGGAGACAGCTTGGAACTCTCTATGGGTCTCAAACCTGTTCAGTCCTTGGGAAGCAGAAATCCACACTCCTAGGTAAAAAAAAACCGATGCCCCCTGTGCCCGGAAAGTATGCGGGTGTGTTTACAGCAGCTTTATCTGTGATTGTCCCAAACCGTAAACAACCTAAATACAGGTCCACTGACTGCAGACAGAATGAGTACGTAAACTCTGGGGTATTCGCACGACGCAACATCACAGAACAATCCGACGGCCGAATGGCAATGACACAGACCACAGGGGACTCCCGGGAGCATAAAACACACGCCATGATAACACGTGCACGTGGTTCCCAAACAGGCAAGAGCAAATGGTTTGTTTAGAGGTGCACACCTAGATCCTAGGTGATAAAACCGAAGAAGAAGAAGAAGAAAAAAAATTGAGGGTACGTCGGACACCAGAATCCAGGAAGTGGTGTCCTCGAGCTGTGAGCGGGGCGGGCCCCCCGCCACATTGGTTTTCCTTCTCTCCCCTGGCGGTGTTTGCTTTGTGAGTATTCACGGATCTGCACCTAAACACGGCGATGCACTCACTCGTGTGTTTTCTGTTTCGTGAGAAAAACAGTATAAAGAGAGATCTGGCGCAAGGAGGAGATACGGCGGGTCTTGCTTTTGGACAAGGGATTTCTGCAAAAGCACACACCTCCTTCGATCCCCCCCCCCCCCCCCTCGGGACCCCCCCCCCCCCCCCAGCCCCAGGGCACAGGTCCTGAAGCAGAGTCCTTCTGTCCCGGAGCTCCAGCCAGGCAGCCTGTGGCCAGCTCATGGGGATCCTGGCAGCGACAGCCAGCCGGGCAGCAGACAAGCTGCTTGACAGCCCCCCCCCCCCATGGCAGCTGGCAGGAAACGAGGGCAGAGAAGGAAACCCACAGGCCCAACTTCTGTAGGTGGCGAGGACCAGAGGCCCGGTGACGCTAACGGCCGGCAGCTGTGAGGTATCTGCTGGCTTCAGGCAGATCCTGGGCTGGGCTATTTTTAATCTAACACACGCGGAAAACTGGTTTGGAAGCCGAAGCGGCCCCTCCTGCTCCCCCAGAAAGCTCGCTCTGCCCCAGCACCCCCACCAGGTTTGTGGCACTGACCCCTCCCCCGCAAAGAGGGGGAGCAAAGGCTCAGCTCCCAGCTCCTCTCCTGCATTAGGGGCCAGCCAGCCTCAGGCACGTTCGCAGAAGCCCCAGAATGTCTCTTCCCCTGTGGGTCTCTTGGAAGAAGCAAGCCGACAACACATTCGTGTTTTGTTATCACGGTGCTGTGAACTGTAGCCGGGCGGCAAAGCTGTCGCACGGCGACTCTCCTTGGTCGGAGGGCAGCAGAGGGCAGGAGAGCCCCCCGCCTCCCAGGCTGCGTGTCTCAGGCTCTGGGCTGGGCTGGCCTTGCCCCTCCCAGATGCCGAAGCCCTTGGCCCAGGAGGGGTGGCGGGGGGCGGGGGGTGGAGGCCTGGAGCAGCTGCCCCCTTGTCCACCCTCCGACGCCTCCTAGATCGGAGAGGATGTGTGCTGGCAATGCCCAGGCAGTGGCAGGGAGGGGAGGACCACCCCCCTCTCTGCCACCCAGGTCCTGACACGTTGTGCCATGTCTGCGGCAGACAGAACAGGACAGCAGGGCACAGCCTCCTGTGTGGCCACAGAGCCACAGAGCGTGGCTGGCTGGAGGGGATGAGGGCTGGGGTGGCCGTGTGTACCCGACGATGGCCGTGGCTGGAGCGGGCTGTCCGGACAGACTGGGAGGGCTCGCCCCTCCCGTCCAGGGTAGTGACGTGCTGGGCGGGACCTCAGGCCAACCGTCCACGGAAGAGGAGAGCTGGAGGGCTGGTGCCCTCCCGGTCCGCAAGAGACGCAGGGAAATGCACCTTCCGGGCACCGTCGCCTTGCATCATAGAGAAAGGAGGCACATGTACGCTCCATGCAAAGCAGGACCGGCACGGAATGCGGGTCCGCATCTGACGCCTCCGTCTCTCCCCCGGCCCGTGGAACCGGGTCATGCCCCTCCTCTCAGCTTCACGGGCGCCTTGGTCGGATCAACGGGCTGCTACTGCCATCAGCCCACAGCCCTTTGAACGTTTACTTTAGACAGGCCGTGCCGCGACGCTGACCCGGACCCACAGAGCCACACGTGTCAAACAACGTGGTGTCCCTTGACCGCTGATGGGGGCACCGGACGGTCACTGCAGCACGTGGGGCTGGGGGCCAGCCCCACCCGATCTCACTCATCAGCGGACAAGGGCAAGGGCTTTCCTAACCCCACACCCTGCTTTTCAAACTTAAGTATATAACAAGAAGGGAGGTGGAGCCTGAGCTGGGGAAAGGGGGCAGTAAATACGAAGAGCGACAACAAAAATGTGGGTTTGGTGTAAGGGCAAATATGCTTATGGCCCTGCCGCGGACAGGGCAGCGGGGCCGCCGGACCCGAAGAAGAGGTCCTCCCAGGCTCCGGGAGACAGCAGTCCCGACACAGGAGGCTCAGGATTCCCACAGGTGCATGGCGATCAAACTGAGCTCGAAAAGATCACGAAGACATACGGAAACATGAGTTAGGAGATCGAGGGCAGGGAGGGAAGGAGAGTGGAGGACACGGAGGTTTGAACCCTTAAGGACTTTCATATTGGAGTCACCGATCACTGGAAGGTTGAGCTCCCTGTGTACGAAGTGTTCAAGGAAACAAGAGGGGCAATCGTGGGGCGCCTGGGGGGCTCGGTCCGTTGCGCGTCCCATTCCTGATTTCAGCTCAGGTAACGATCTCAGGGTTGTGAGACTGAGTCCCGCATCAGGCTCGGCACTGAGGGTGCAGCCTGCTTGAGATTCTCTCTCTCTCTCCCTCTTGCCCCTCCCCACTCTCGCTCTCTTTCTCTCTCTCCCTCTCTAAAAATAAAGAATAAAAAAGGTGGAATTGCAAATATGACCAAGCGATAAAATACTCTACACATGCCCAGGAATGTTAGAGAAACCACCACCGCAACAAAGAGAACTGCTAGAAATTTAAAAAAAAAAAAAAAAATGTCATTGGTGGGGGAAAAAAAACAGTGTTCAGTTTAAAAGCAGATTAGACACATGAAGTGCCATTTAGTGAACTGGAAGGACGGACACAAAGACATTACACAGGCCAGCACATGGAGAAAAGACGACAGAACGTGAGAAACGATACACACGATGAATTCAGAAGGTCTATGAGATGTTTAACAGGAGCCTCTGAAGGAACGAATGCTAAGAAAGAGAGTAGCAGTTGAGGAAAAACTGGCTGAATATTTTCCAGAACTGATGGAAGAAAAGACTCCATGGTTGTAGGGAGCAGACACACGGCGACCACCTAGGCTTAACTCCGTGCACGGTACCTTGTTCGCCTCCGTAACAACTCAGACAAAACATCAGCTTCCTTCCCCGTTGTGTCATTGAGCAATCTGAGGCCAGAGAGGCAAATTAAATGACATTTGTTCCTTGTTCACAGGGAATACAAGCGTGCATCCTTATAAGCCATCTCAGTGTCTCTGACGAACGTGCCATATTGTGACTGTGTATTTCTTGAATGGCAATGAGTCGTAATCGCATTGAAAAGCATCACTAATGGGGCATCCGGGTGGCTCAGTCGGTTAAACGTCCAGCTTAGGCTCAGGTCATGATCTCGCGGTTCATGGGTTCGAGCTGACAGCTCGGAGCCTGGATCCTGCTTGGGATTCTGTGTCTCCCTCCCTTCCTGCCCCTGCCCTGCTCGTGCTCTGTCTCTCTCTCTCTCAAAAATAAATAAACATTAAAAAAATGTAAAAAAACAATAAAAGCATCACTGATTCCTATTTCCAAAGTGAGGCCTCCACCTCGCTGGGAGACTGCACAGCACTGGTCAAGGTATCATCTAATATTCAAGGGCGACAGGCCCGCCATCTGGTATCCCCAAGCTTGGGTCCGTACTAGACAAAGGCCACTCAGCTCTGAGCTGCACACCCGATTCTGGCCGGACGCAAGTCTTTTCTTCAGACGGCCACTGTCACTGAACCTCCTCGTCCCCAGTTGTGCACAGAATGTGGTGAGCCTTCGTTGGACCCTCTATGCACGTTGCTGACTGCTTTCTCTGCAGGGACTCCCACAGAGCCGTGAATGTGAGAGGCACGAGGGGGCATGCGTGTGTGCCTAAGGGAGGGACAAGCAGAATGGGAAGGGTGTGATGGGAGGATATGGGGGGGAGGGAAGGGAAGGGAGAAAATAACGAAAGCATCACACTCTACCTGGAAATAGCTGGTAACATGAGGATGATTCTGAGTAAACTGTGTGTTTCTCCTTGGAGGGGACAGGGGAGGACTGTCAGGGGCCACCTGAATTTCACATGCGAGGCACTTAGGGGGATCAGTGGTTCTGAGGGGGCTGGAAAGGGCAAGCCGCACCTCTACTCTGCACCTGCTCAGAGGCCCCCCTTTGGATCAGGAGGGGCTCCTTGTCTCTCTGACTGGCTGTCACTCCAGTCTCTGCTCTGGGCCAGGCCACGCCCAGGCCACAGTGTTGAGACTCTGCACTTTTTTCCCTTTCTGCCCTAACTCCCTTCTCCTCACTGTTCAGGGCACTTTTCAATGTCCCTTTCCCCAGGAGGACAGGGCTCGCTGAGACCCTGCTGTGAGCACTGCACCCGTGACGATGGGGGCGAGCCATCCCTGCACTAATGGCGTTCAGAACAGGTGCAACTGAGGGGCAATGGACAGGTGCACAGAAATAAAATAAAGAACATACTGGGTGTCAGCAGCGCCATTCGGTTACACGGGGCGACCGTGACCGATGGAGCCCCACACCCTTTGCAGCATGTCCGTCTTTCTCAGTGTGACATCTTCGGGTGTCGTGGCGAGGGCGGGGCCGGAATCAGTCTTGTTGGTCAGTCTCCATGGCCCCTGTCACAGTGCCTGGCACGTACCTGGCGGAAGGCAGGAACATTCTCTTGCAAGGATGACGATTTCCGTAGCTTCTTTCCGAACAGCATGCTTCTAAATGCAGTGTGATTTCCTGGCTTGCTGAGTCCCCTGACAAATCTGAAATATTACTTGTTCTTTGTAACATTAATTCAACTATTTAGGGAGCCACCATCTGTGCATTTTATTTATTTAAAGATTTTTTTCAGTGTTTATTTTTGAGACAGAGAGAGAGAGAGACAGAGTGGGAGCAGGGGAGGGGCAGAGAGAGAGAGGGAGACACAGAATCCGAAGCAGGTTCCAGGCTCCGAGCTGGCAGCACAGAGCCCCACAGGGGGTCAAACCCATGAACTGTGAGATCATGACCTGAGCTGAAGCCGGATGCCCAACCGACTGAGCCACCCAGGCGCCCCTCATCTGTGTATTTTAAAGGTCTCCTTGAAGTTGCTCTCGGCTCTGTAAGAACTAAAAGGACTTTAAGCCACAAATGATCAAATATTTACCTGCCTACCAAACACAAGGAAAGCGAGAATTCTACTTTTCTCCTTTTGCAGGAAATGGAACTTTTGGAGTGTTTTCTTTCTAAGATACTTTATGTGATGAAATGAAGGGCGTCGCACATTACATTTGGGCCCCTGTGATGTGTACTTGGGGGACGCGTGCGGGTGCCCGGGCTCCATGCTGCCTGGACCACGAGCTGAGGCCCATCCAGCCCAAGCAGGGCCCAGCAATGTGACCGCACAGCCTCAGGGTTTTGTACGATGTATAAACGATACTTAACCATGACCAGAGAAGAGCACTCTTCCTCCATTCCAACGTCCTTTCCCAAAGTCGACAATGATCCCAAAAATGTGCGTGCCTTACTAATAATGAGTTGTAAACCCAGAGGAAGGACTGCGTTTTTTCTTTTTTCCACACGTGGGAAATAATATTACTAAACTATTGTCCACGGAGGAGGCGATCAAGCATTGCACAGTTGAAAAAATGTAGAAAATAAAAGGCACTATTGAGATGTGTCAGGCAGTTGAGTAAAAAGTTACGTTACGGTTTTCTAAGTTTTGTATGTTTACTGTATTTCCCGCTTTAAAAAATGTAATTTATTGCAATTTTTTTCTTATTCTAAAAATATATTTTGTATTTTTTTTAAACAAGGATCTCCAGGGGCGCCTGGGTGGCTCAGTTGGTTAAGCGTCTGACTTCGGCTCAGGTCATGATCCCGTGGTTCGTGAGTTTGAGTCCTGCGTCGGGCTCTGCGCCGACAGCTGGGAGCCTGGAGCCTGCTTCGGATTCTGTGTCTCCCTCTGTCTCTGCCCCTCCCCGACTCATGCTCTATCTCTCTCTGTCTCTCACCAATAAATAAACATTAAAAAAAAAACTCAAAAAAAATAAAAAGAAAAGAAGATCTTTGAACCGTATATGCTTTGGACCCCACCAATCCTGGGTCCTTCCTTTGGGGGAAGGGGGACACAAATTTTGCAAAAGAAGTTTTGTTTACCTTTTCGAACAAATTCATTTTTCAGGGAGACCTGGGCTGTGACTAATTTCTCAAAACGGCAAACCTTGTCATCATGTGAGGTTTCAGAGAGCTGAGGGGCTGCACCTTCACGAAGTCCTTGGTCCCTGGTGTCCCCAGAAGGCAGAGCCCTGACCCCCAACCCGCAGGATCATGGCTGGGTGCTCACATGGCCTTGCCCTTATGTGTGCATGCACAGAGAACTCCAGTCTCTTTTCCTAAAAGGGCACCAATCCCATCATGGTCCACCCTCGAGACCCACATGGTCCCGGGTAGGCTGTGTGGACAGGACACGGGACAGGGGAAAGGCTGACATTTCCCGTGGATGCGCCCTGGAGCCACGCCTTGCACGGAGAGTGCGGGGTTAGGACTCAGCTGCTGGTGGTGGGGTCCCTGGACTCTCAGCCCAGAGCCATCAGGACCCTGGAGCCTCGCTCTCAACTCCCACTCGCCTGACCACCTGGGGTAGGCTCCCTCGTGCCTCAGTCCCCCTTTGAAAACCAAGGACTTACACTCATGGCAGTGAGGTCCCTTCTGGCTCAAGTATTCTGCCCCCACAAATGGACTTCCCACTGTCATTCGTGAGGAGAGAAAACTGGATCTGAGTTGGCCAGTGTCCCCCAGATACGGCCTCTCTTGGTGGTTAGCAGTTCCCAGGATTTAACTTCTGCATCTGAAACCATCATGGCAAAGATTCACAACCTCACGTAGGCCTTTTCGAAACACTTCTGCCTTTTCCTCCGTGTTTTCTAGGGGTGGCACAGGGCATGTGTTTTCCCAGGAGAGGGGTCTGGCCACGTCGAACTGTCATGTAAATCGGAGGTTCTAGAATGAACTCTCTCACTTCCCCATTTGACTCTCCATGTTATTACTTAAGCGGAAACTGCAAGCATTCGGGATTTCCCACAGGTGCCCCTTGGCCCCTGCTGCCTGTGGCCGTTCAAGACTCAAAATCAGCTTGTACGCACAGTCCCCAAGTCGCGATGGTTCCACTTGTGAGTTTTCAGCTTTACGATGGACACAGAGTGACACTAACCCGGTAGAAACCATACTTCAGAGTTTGAAGGTGCATCTCTTCTCGGGCTGGGGATGTGAGGCAGGGTTCTCTCTGTGATGCTGGGGAGGGCGCCACGGCCCCCAGGCATCCATGCCGTCAAGATGGCGAACGACGAGTTCAACACTGACAGCGTTGATAGGTTCTGTGTGTCCCTTTCGGCCCAGTGCTCCAGAGACCACACCAGACTGTCAACACTTGACTATCAGATCGGCTTCGGTCGATGACTTAGCCCAGCGGTATGTTCACGTTATGTGTTCTGAGTGCACCCACGGTGGGCGAGGCCCAGCTATGGTGTCTGTTCAGTAGCGTAGGTATATTAAATGCATTTTCGACTTACTATATTTTCCACCTACGAAGCGTTTATCGGGACATAACCCCATCATAAGTAGAGGAGATCTTTATTTACTATTCTCCTACCAAGCGCTAGGCATTACACACAGCACACTGACATGCGCCAACTTATCTTAAATCAAGTTCATGATGCCCATTATTAAGAGCCACAAAAATTACGTTCTGTTTCTGGATCTGAGAGCCTCTTAGACTCTTATCAATTCTGCCAGGTGCTGCCGGGAGGTCCCAGGGAGGGCAGGCTGGCCTTGGGGTCAAAGACGGGGTCATGAAGGAAACAAGTGCCCTGAGCGAGGCCGTGCGGAGGGGGTGGGGGTGTGGGAAGCATCCGGCAGGCCGCTGACTGGAGCCAGACCGTGTCCTAGAAGGGCTGGGAACAGACCCATGTAGGATAGCAGCAATGCAGAGCCAGACGGCCAGCCCCGCGTGGGGCAAGTCCGGCAGCAAGACGAGGCCGGACAAGGAACCGTAAACATCGGGGGAACAGAAGGGTGACGGACGCGGCAGTGTTCATCCTGAAATCCCACCTTCCGACTCATGGAAACACGTGCCATGGTCCCCAGCGGACACAGAAGAACCGTGCTCACGAGAAGGGCACGTGTGCACAGAAGAGACACAGAGCCCCGGCCCTGACCAGGGTGCACAGAGCACAGCACAGAGCCACGGGACGGGGCCACGCACCAGCACCCACGTCCCTGTGTCCAACAAGCATCCACACGGTTCCTGCGTTCAGGCACCAGAACGCAAAAGCCCTGACGTCTGGAGAATAACGAACACCGCACTTGGGTTCAAGCACACAGGAACCACACAGTGTGGCCTCTGAGTGTCCGTACTCCTGCATCTCTGCATGGTCTCTTTTCTACACCCAGCCAGACGGGTCCCACCGAACCTGAGCTGAGCCCGCCCTGACACCCTCCTGAAGGTGGACAGCGCCCCCCTTCTAGCGCCCGCCAGTCCTCCCAGGCCCGGCCCTGCGGCACACGTCCACCCGCCCAGGGCACCCACACGCGTGCTCTGTCCCTTTCCTTCTGCACAGCCACCTGTTCCACGGCTCCTGTTCTACGGTTCGGTGCCTGTTTCTCCCACTGAGATGTGTGGCTCGGGAGGCAGACGGTGGCATGCTCACTCCTCTGTCTCTAACGTGCCGAGTGGCGTCGGCATTTAGTGCCTCCACAGCTACGGATTCTAGTGAATGCTGGTTCGCGGGCAGTAAGTCAACTGAAATGACTGGAAAGCAGCAGGAAAGACATTCTATAGGAAAACCTGGATGAGGCAGGAGAAGACCCCTGGGGAAGGGACCGGCAGCTGGCTGGGCCCTCGGCTGTCCCAGGGCGGGGCTCCTCGTCTGAGCGGGGAGCAGGCCGCCGTCTCTGACCACAGCTGTTTTCCAGCGAGCCTGGGATCAGGTGCTGGACCCGCGAGGAGAGAAACCTCGCTCACTCTTTGGATTACACCACTCGGGGCTGACTTCACGCAGGCCCATGACATTTGTGCTGGAAATGATTCCGAAGAAGACAGTAAAAGTCCAAACCTCAGGGGGAAATGAGCTGACAGGGGCCACCCGAGGAACAAATATCTCCCGCACACGATTTCTGCTGGAGGCTGCTACGGAGGCTGCTAAATCAGCATTCCAGCACCCGCTGCATGCCGACCTGGGCTACCCCGCTCTTGTTTTCAGAATCACTTTTCAAAGAAGAGTTTTGCGTTTAAGATAGTTTTTCAAATAAGAGCTGTTATAGTAAAATCTGAATAAAAAATTCTTAATAGATGTATACTCAGCAAAAACACTCCTAGTTCTAGGAACAGTTAAAAGTCACCTGGGTGTGAGTGAGTGCACGTGCCTGACCACGGGGCCAAGTGCCATCTGTAAGGGTCCAAGGTGAGACCGAATGACTGTCCCCTGAGGCACCCGCTTAGCACCTGAGCAGTGACAAACAGGTGGGCACGTCCCTGGCCACAGCTCCTCTGGGAATAAGGGCTGACACCTGCCCAAGACAGCGCGGTGCTGTCCTTGACCCCTGACCCCGCCCCAAGGTGGCCTGAGTCTCCAGGATCCCGAGTATTGAGGCCCATCGATCCCTAAGGTTAACAAGGAAACCGTTCAAACAAGGCAGAATTCTCTTCGATTATCTGCCTCAGTGGCGCCATGTAGTTCCAAGGAAAGAGAGAAGTCAAGTCTGAGACCTTGGGGCACTGAGTGAACAAACACAGTGTTTTTATTTCAGATGGATGCCCACGATTGTCGCGCACCCTATCCTGGCACGTAAAGCAAGCTCTGTGGCTGATACCATTTCTCTAACTCACGTACCCCTGTGCCCGAGAAGACTGTTCACTTTGGGCTTGGACTGGGAGACAAACGCTGGGTTATGAGCGGCATCTCTGTCTGGGAACATCTTCACAGTGGGCCGTGTGGGTGGTGCCCTGTGATGGTGTGTGAGCCCTCCCCGGAGCCACGTGGGCTCCAGGAAGGGGGAAGCCAAGTTACCCCAACAGTCCAAGCGGGCCCGTCGGTAGGAGGTGACAGGGAAGAAGACCGTACTTACAAAAATTTTCCATTTGTCTTGGATCCGATCAGGACAATCTGCTCCGATTCGACCCGTGAGATTTTGCCGTGGAACCAGGGCATTTTCTCGTGGGCCGTGGTGGCGATCAGCTTCTCCAGCTGTGGTTTCTGGCTGATAATGGCCTGCTCCAGAGCCTGGCCCTGCCGCGAGGAAAAGGGGGCAGAGAGATACTGAGTAAAAACGTGTAAAAGTCGCAGAGATCATTTTCGATCCGTCTTAAGTCCTGACGTGGTCATTCGTTCATTCGCCACATAAAACCAGTAAGATCCTTGTATAGGATTTAAATACCTTCAAGTATGTAAGTGACAATGCAGATTTTAGAGCCTGGCCTTTTAAAGCCAGATGGGGCTTCAGAAACTGTCCGGCATCATCCGTGAGGTACAGAGGACAGGCCTCCTGCCCTTCATGGATCACAGCCCAGCACTGACCCTGTGGTTCTGCGTCACAGCCCGGCCCTGCCTGACACCTCAGAAGCCCTGGGATGTGAACCACAAGGGAGACGTGGTTTTCCTGTCTCCTCTGAGCTCTCACTCTCTGTCTGTACCTGCAGGACATGTGGCCACAGGGCGTGGAGGAAAGGACCATGACAACGTGGAAAATAAAAACGGGAGAGGGCCGACGGCTGGGTGGGTTCCCTTCCCCACCGTGCTCAGTGGGCAGGGGAGAGGTTTCTCCGCAGCCGTAAATGAAGACCCCAGCGTAGATTATTGGAAGTTAGAAAGAAGACCAGAAAAAGTAAAAATAAAAATATAATGAACCCAGAGGCACCTGGGTGGCTCAGTCGGTTAAGCGTCTGCCTTGGGCTCAGGTCGGGATCTAGCAGTCCGTGAGTTCGAGCCCCGAGTGGGGCTCTGTGCTGATAGCTCGGAGCCTAGAGCCTACTTCCGATTCTGTGTCTCCCTCTCTCTCTCTCTTTGCCCCTCCCCTGCTCCCTCTCTCTCTCTCAAAAATAAACAAACATTAAAAAAATAAAAAAATATATAATGAACCCAAACTAGGGGGTGGAAGGGAGGCGGGAAGATAGGCGGGAGCTGAGATGCAAAGTGGGTCAGACTGCACAGATGGCCTGAGAAGCAGCAGCTCTGTGTGACAGGGTGCATCCCACAGCAGCGTCCCAAACACCACCAGTCGAGGTCTGGGCGCAGGAAGAAGGCGGCCCGAAAGGGTACCGGCTGCGTGAGTCCCCTCACACGTGATATTCTGGAAAAGGCTACACTGTGGGACAGATGGCTGGTGGGGGGCTGCTGGGGGCCGGCTGGGGGAGGGGCAGCAGACCCTGATTGGGGTGGGACCCACACGGTGCGGGGTGTTGGTCAAAACCCTAGAAACGTACGTCTGACAAGGTTCGTGTTACTGTGCCTGAATGACCAGTCCACAGATCTGCTGCATCTGACTTTGCAAAAAAAAAACAAGTAAATCAGATGGCCTGGGGCACGTCCACTCCACGCTCATGACAACGACCGCACACAGAGTACTGCTCCCTGTGTGCAAGGTGACTTTGGCGCAGGTTGTATTCAAGGGCAGAAAGCAGTCACTGCACACGACCCTCAGAAAGGCTGTGCCGCACACGTCCGTGTGCAGGGGACGGCACCCCCAATGCAGGACGCGCACATCCGGGGAACGAGAGAGAAAGGGCCGAACGCACGGGGCCAAGCAGGAGACCGTCAACCAGCCCGGTGGCTCCTGACATCGGGTGCTGTTGACAGTGAGGCTGGGACTCGGCGGTCCCAGCCCCTGGGGCCTTTCCGGATGACAATTTGCCGATATGTGTGAATTGAACACATGCACCCTTCCCTGCGGCCACACCAACGAGCTCAGGGTCACCCGCCTAGAGGCTGAGAAAGATGGGCAGGGGCACGTCACTGGCAGATTACGTGCCCGTCCCCAGGGCACCGGGGACGTAAATTGCGGGGCGTGGGAGCCGGCGTCAGGGGCCAAGCCCGGGCTGCTGGAGCTCCGGCTCTGCTCGTCCGGAACGTTCTGCGACGGAGCCCCCGGAGCCGTAAAATCGGGAGCCCATCCGTGTGCGCAGAGCGACCCCGTCAGGTCCGCGCACACGGCTGACGCCGCGGCGACCGTCTGGAGGGGCCCCGAGGGAGCCGGTGACCGGCGACCGGCATCGCTGGCAGGCGGGGTGCCCCCCGAGGAGGGGCGCTGTCCCCCAGCGGCCGGGCGCGGGCGCTCACCTGCAGGTTCCAGGTCTGCCTCACGTACTCCCGGATGAGGCTCTCCTTCAGGTCCTCGAACGGGCCGGTCTTGGGCTGCACGCCGGGCGGCCGGTGGAAGGGCTTCTTGAGGAGGCAGACGAGGCCGTCGCACTCCTGGGAGTGGTAGTGGCACAGCTCGGCGGGGCTGCCGTGAGCCCTGCCGCCCGCGATGGCGTACGTGCCGTTGAGCTCGCGCTCGATGGTGTAGTGGTGCGCCTTCCTCCCGTGCGCCACCGACAGCGCGAAGCCGCCCAGGTAATTGCGGCTCTGGCGCAGCAGGTACAGCCCGTCGCTCATGCCCCCCTGCACCAGGTAGTCCTCCGCCTCCTCCCGGGTGATGTTGCCAAAGAAGAAGGGCAGGTGGTTGGCGCTGTCGGCCGCCACGCCTCCCGCCATGCCGGCGCCTCCCCGCCACGGGCCGCGGGCGCACGCGGGGGTCCTCCTGGCAAGAGAAGACAGGACATCGGTCAGGACGCGAGCGGCAAGGACGGTCGCGGAACCACGGACCCTCTGGAGCCCGGGCCAGGCCCTCCCGATGGGGCCAAGAGCTCTTCCCTCCAGGGGCCTGGGGGTCCTCCTTCCAAAGGTGCCCTCTCGGTGCCGAGCCCCAAAACACAGCACGGGACAAAGGTGACCCCATTAACTTCCTCTTCCGGTCGGGACAGAGAAGTCTAAGGACACGTTGCAACGGGAAGTCTCGTTGCAAGACGGCTCAGGCGCTGGCCCAACGGCCCGCAGGTGCCCGGCCCGGCACCCTCTCCAGACGGGGACAGTCATGACGGTCACGCGGTGCAACGCAGACCTGGGTGCTGGGTCTACTGCGTCTCGTCTGGTAGACGGACACCAGACAGCTGAAGGAGCAGCCACATTCACACACGTAGCACCAAGGCCGCAGGCACCTCGGCTCACGGGCCTTCGGCCTGGGCAGGGGGAGGGCCAGCCGCTGCCCTGGGGCATGAAGACAGACAACCTGTCAGGGCCCCTGGCCTCGGACGCCACGCTGTCCCCTCCCTGTCCTTCTCCAGACCACATCCAGGCACTAAAGAATCCAGGATACTAAAGAAACAGTGCGGGTTCCACATTCGACGAGGACATCTGTCACCAAGACGGCACTGAGCAGACACACGCACTTCAGGAATGGAGTGGATGCTGGAGAAGAGAAGGGTCTACGCGTTGCCAATCCCCAGATACCCAAAGCAGTGTGTATTTTAACCAAAAGGGCCTCTCACTCATGGAGAATTATCTAGGCGACCCCGTCCGTACATCCGGGGAGGAAAGCGCGTGCCCCTGCACGTTGCACTCAGGTGTAGACCGTCTCACACACACACACACACACACACACACACACACACACGATGATGGGAGACAGCTTCTCCACCATGGGTTTTCCTACACGTCGCGATAAAACATCAGAATAACTGCCTGGGGTGCCTGGGGGGCTCAGTCGGTTGGGCAGAGCCCCTGACTCTTGGTTTCGGCTCGGGTTATGACCTCACGGTTTGTGGGTTCAAGCCCCTCGTCGAGCTCTGTGCTGACAGCGCAGAGCCTGCTTGGGATCCTCTCTCTCACTCTTGCTGCCCCTCCCCACAAAATAAATAAACTTAAAAAAAAAAAAAGAATACATGCCTGACGGAGGGAACGATTTTCTCCAGGCGATGTTGCCCGATCTCCTGAGTGAGCCCCGCAAAAGACATCAGTTTTATTATAATTTAAGGATTAAATAGTCTTCTGGCTTCCTCGTCAGCACTGGACTGTTAATGATCAGTTTTTCTTCGTCCACAGTTTGCTTTGTTACATATAGCCTACAGTTGCACATGGGCTAAGGATGCCATGAACAAAAAACACCTCTGGGAAGATGTCTTTTGGAAACAATTATTTCTTTTCCTACTTTTTTTTTAAAGTTTATTTATTTTTGAGAGAGAGAGAGCACAAGTTGAGGAGGGACAGAGAGAGAGGGAGACACAGAATCCGAAGCAGGCTCCAGGCTCCGAGCTGTCCGCACAGAGCCCGACGGGGGGCTCGAACTCACAAACCGTGAGATCATGACCTGAGCCGGAGTCGGACGCTCAACCGACTGAGCCCCCAGGCGCCCCTCAAGCACCATACTTTAAATGTGAACAAACACTTTGTAATTTACCTAAATCCCAACAACATAACAACCATTTTCAAAATTTGTCATTTGTTGCTTTGGACATGGGTGCTGGCTCTCTCGCATGTAGGGCCCTTGGAAGGAATCAGAACAAGACAGGACGGGGCAAGGCACCTGCTGGCCCGTCCCCCAGGGGAGGGTCCTACACATTCATCTCCCAGCAGGTGGCTCCTTTCAGCTTTCAGGGGCAGAGGGGGTGGCCTGGAGGCCTGGCTGTGCTCAGCGTTAGCAGTCCCCATCCCCTGCCCCCTGGGCTGAGCAGCCTTTTTCTGGGGGTGTGATTTGCCATAGGGGACCCTGCCTGGGGACCTCAGGGTCGACGCATTTGGCCAGTGGTGGTGGTGCGGGGTTCCGACAGCAGAGATGGCTCGTGCAAGGACAGCTTAGGGCACATTCTCGGACTATTTAATTTGCGGAACGAACAGTGTCTGTGATACCCTGTTCCTGCGTCCCCACCACCCACCCAGGGCCTTCTCCTGATCTCCAACCTCCTGTGCACAACACAGGCTGCCTGGCTCCAGCCATCGTCCCCATGAGCTCACGGCCACACGGCTGTTCTCGGCCCTGCTTTTCGGACACCAGCTCTGGCTCACTTGGCAAACCCCAAAGGCTGTGCGTCTTCACTCGGCCCTCGTCCGGGCTGCTCCCGCCACCGAACCAGGTACCCGCGGTGACTTCCCACCGTGCACCTTCCTCCGCGTGCCCATCGACGCAGCCCCCCCTCCCCACCACTCAGCACCTGCTTCCAGGCTAAATCTGCCTTTTCTTCCGACCCCAGGGAAAGTCTGTAGCTCAAACTGTGTTTAACGCCCATCAGGATAGTTTTCTCAACAGTGCTTAGAAACACTACCTAATGGGGTGCCTGGGTGGCTCAGTCGGTTAAGCGTCCGACTTCAGCTCAGGTCACGATCTCGCGGTCCGTGAGTTCGAGCTCCGCGTCGGGCTCTGGGCTGATGGCTCAGAGCCTGGAGCCTGCTTCCGATTCTGTGTCTCCCTCTCTGTCTGCCCCTCCCCCATTCATGCTCTGTCTCTCTTTGTCTCAAAAATAAACATTAAAAAAAAAAAAAAAAAAGAAACGCTACCTAATGCTTGCTAGTTCAATGTTCCCAGTTCTTTCTCTACACGTGCAAAACCACTTTATTCAAAAGCTCAAAACTGAGAAACAAAGAGGGCCTTTGGGAGGCCCACACCGGACCCCCTAAGCCCCCCGACCTCGGCCTGAGCACCTGCGCAGGTACCTTCCAGGGAGGTGAGGCTTCAGGGTGTTGTGTGGCCAGCTTCTCAAAACACAACAGCATCACTTGCTCCTCTGGGGCCAATTTATGACACGGGTTCAACGTGCATTTCATAATAGAAAAATGTTTCATGACACGAAATCCTATTTTGTGATGCCTGGGGCAGCACCTCCCCCTTTGCTGATTAATTCCTGCCCCCTACGGTTCATTTGCACAGGGGACAATCCCTCCCCCACCATGGCTCATTGCACAGGGGACAATCCCTCCCCCCCCCCCCCATGGCTCATCTGCACAGGGGACAATCCCTCCCCCCACCATGGCTCATCTGCATAGATGACAATCCCTCTCCCTCCCACCCATGGCTCATCTGCACAGGCAAGGCTCAGTCAACACACCATGACTTCCCGCTGAGGGTGATCCCTGTTTCGTCCCCACACCAGTGTGCTGGCTTTGGGACCGAGGTGGAGACCGGTGTTCACGGCCCCATCTGGGTGTCTGGAACTGTTCCAGGCACATGGCAGGTGGCCAGAAATACTGGTTGATTAATATGAGCAGATTTCAAGATAGTGAGTGCAGAGCGATCTCGTTTTGTCTTCGAAAGCTCATGGGCACACACACGGGTAACATGTACGCGCCAGGAGTGGCTGGGAGGTCGGTGGGTGGCTGTGCCCCTCTCTTCTCTGTCCAAACCCCCGCACCGTCCTCTGCTCTCCCGCCGACGTCCTCGGCCTGGCCTGTACTCCCACGCCCATGCTAACGTCGCCACGTGGCCAAACCCAAGGTCACGCCCCCGCCCTCTCTGGCTTGAGCTTCAGGCAGCACTGGACCGGGCCCAGTGCCTCGACTTCAGGGGGTCGGTCTCTATATTCTTCGCTGACCCCTGATGCTGTGGCTCCTTATCTGCTTATTAATCTGCAAACCAGGGCCGGGGCTGGGTCTCCAACCGCATCTCTCCCTGCACGGCCTCCTCCCCACCCCCCACCGCTGGCATGGCCACCTGTGTCCCCCGAGCTCCTGACCTGAACTGCTCACCTGACGTGTCCTCCCGAGTGTCTGACAGGCGACCAATCTTCACGTGCCCCCAAGGGGACTTGGGGTGCATCCCGTCCTCCTGGGGAAATGACACCGATCCTAAGCAGCTGCTGAGGACGACACCCTAGAGTGTCCAGACCCCTCCCTGTCATGGTGCACTGACCTACATTGATCCAGAAGATGGCGTGCTCACTCTCGGGTGCGTCCGTCCCGTAAGGAAGCAGTGAGCTCCGTGCACGAGGTGGGCCAGGTCTCCAGGGAGCTCCCATCAGCTTTCCTTTCCATACATCTCAAAGCCACGGCTTCTTACCATCTCCCCAGACCACCCTGGTGGCAGCCACCGCCTCCCACGCACATCGATGGGTCTCCCCCGACCTGCCCTGCTCCTGGTCTGCTCTGATGTCGGCAAGCCATCTCCCTGTCCCCCGTCACATCCCAAACTCTTCCCTGGTTTGGCCCGAGCCTCTCCTCATCTTGCCCCCTTGCACCCGTGCTCGCCACATCGGGCCACGCCGCCCTGTCCTGAAGTGCCGGGGCCTTTCCTGTCCCCGGCTGCTGCACGTCCCCCTGGCTGGTCTTCTCGGCCCACGTCACCTCCTCCGAGAGGTCTGTGCTGATGACACACCCCATTCATCTTTATCCCATGAAGGGTTTGTTTCTTTCATCACATGCACCACCAACCAGCTCTTCCTGCCCTCACACGGGAGCTCCAAGATCTGGAAGTGTTGACCTGCACCCCTAACACCCTGTGCCTTCCCGGGGGCTCCCAAAATGCCTGTTAAACGGGAACGTGCTCGTCTCTCCTGTTTGGAGTTTCCGCGGGGAACGCACGCTGTGCACAACGCAGACTCCCCACGTGCAGCTGCCGCTTTGCTCTCTGGACAGGTCTGCTAGAACAGGGTCTCTCAGCGGACCCCCTCCCTCTCCTCCTGCAGCCCGGAACCCCCGTCTGCCCGCAGGACACCCAGAATACTTCCGGTCCTGCTCCCCCAGATGCCCGTCCAGTGCTCGCTCACGGCTCCGCTCCCGGTTCACCGTCCTCGCGCCCTTGATGTTACTTCCAGGGCATCCGCCCTCCTGGTCACTTTGCCCATGCGATTCCACTTCCCCCAAGACCCTCTTCAAAGTGTGGCCAGCTCAGAGGCTGCCAGCATGGGGATCGACACACGCGGGGGCGCGGGCCACTCCTGGGTCTGCCCTCGGTATCCCGGTGTGATGCGGCCGGCCTCAGCACGCCGGTATTCACGTTGGGCTTCTGGCTAACAACAGCGGCCCCGTTCATGCGTCCCCACCCTCGACGCACACGCCAACACTGCCCTTTACTCCTCACACTCCTGTTGGTTCCTCCCGTCCATCTGTCACCTGGCAGCTCACGGTTTCCCAACGTTTGGGCTGGACCCTTCTGTTCAGGGGGCTGTCCTGTCCATGACAGGCTGGCCTCCACTCGCTGACAGTAGTACACCCCAGTTCCCCAAGTGCGACAACCCCAACCGTCTCTAGGCGTTTCCAAATGTTCCCCGGCGGCAATGTTCCCCGGGTCCCCCGGCGGGAGACCACCGTGTTCGCGGTTTTGGCCTGCTCACAAACGTGACCTGTTCCTTCCGTTCCATTAGCATCCTCGCCCGTACGTCCGATGTTCACATCTCCCCTTGTGTGGTTCCCTAGCACCATCACCGTGAGCAAAGGGCAGGGCAGGGCGGGCCGGAAGAGAGTGGAGTCCGTGGACATAAAGGAGCCCAGGGACCTAGCTTGTCGGCACTTCGGCACATGACTCAGCACCGCGGCGCTAAGCTTGGGCCGTTCCCGGCACAATCACCAACCAGAAGCACAAAGAAACGCAAAAACATGGCCCTACACAGACCACAAGAAGGACCCTCGTGTGGAGCGTGAGGCCAGACAAGGAGGCAAGGCGTCGCCTTATCAAGCCTCAGCTGGGAACGGGGTGTCAGGACCTCCCATCTTTCACCGCCCTGCACGTGCCCACAAATGACCACACAGACACGGAGAGCGTAGGCTGGGGGCTGCAACTAGGTTCCAGCGAGGAGGCGAATTACCAACGTGGAATCTGTGAAAAATGAGGACTGGCTACGGGATCTCTCCCTCCTCACCTCCACTGCAAAGGCCCATCCTTGTGGCCAGAGATGCACAGTGTTGCCTTGGGATAAGACTATGTTCTCAGGGGCGCCTGGGTGGCTCAGGTGGTTGAGTGTCCAGCTTTGGCTCAGGTCATGATCTCATGGCTTGTGAGTTCGAGCCCTGCATCGGGCTCTGTGCTGGCAGTGCAGAGCCTGCTTTGGATCGTCTGTCCTTCTCTCTCCATCCCTCCCCTGCTCATTCTCTCTCTCTCTCTCTCTCTCTCTCTCTCTCAAACAAAAGTCTATGTTCTTAAACTTGTTATTCTTGTTCCCTAAACCCATGTTCATTTCAGTGCTTTGAGCCTTGGCGTAGGAACAGAAGAGGTGGCCTGTGTCTCTGTACCTCTGTTTTTCTTAAGCCCCATCTGTCCTGGGTGTCAGAAGCCCAGACAAGTGCTTCAGGATGTCTGCTTTTCTTAAGACCCACTGAGCCGTGGCTCCTACAGGTGCTGAACCCTCGACCACAGGGTGCGTCTCCTTCCACTTCCTGCAGAGAACATCTCCAACAGCACTTAGCGTGCTGAGGGGGTGGGTTTCGCGTCACTGGGCCCCAGAGCCTCCCCATATCATATGGACGGAGGCGACAGCGGCAGCGATTAACGGCGCTCTGGGGAGACATTTGCGGACAATTTCTGCTATAGCCCCGCCACAGAGGGGAACAAAATCAGAAAGATGCAGAAAAGTAACAAATGACCCTGGCGTATCACACTCAGAGGCACACGGCCGCCTCGATGCAAAGCAGCCGTGATAGAGATTTGCCTGGGAATTTCCTCTGTGGCTTCAAGCTGAGAGAATTAAGTGTGGGGCTTGAGTAAAAGGAACAACCTCACAGTTCGGTGAATTTGCATAAGAGGAAAGAGTCCAGCCTTCAGGGACAACAGGGCTTCCTGGGGGCTGGGCAGGGGCTGGCCGATTAGTCACAAGAGACGGCCAGGCTGGGGCGGGCACAGCGGGGCCGCCCCCGAAGTCCCCACAGACGACCACTCTTGGCGGGTCTGCAGGGAGCCGTGGGCAGTGCCTTCTGCGTGCAGGATCTGGCCACGTGGAAGGCGACTCATGGACACAGACGCCGTGGCTCCCGGCCCGAGTCAGCCCTGTGTCCACTAGCCCGCCCTCGGCGAGACTGCCCCGCGGCGCTGTCCCCAGCCTCCCCGGGGCCTGCCGTCCGGCCACACCGCTGCTCGTCCGAGACTGAACCACACAGAGCGATCTCTGCCAAGCATTCCCTGATCTGGGTTTGCAGGAAAGCACATTTCTTAGAATAGAGGCACGTGTTTCAGAAATAAAACGTAAGTCTAAGGCTGGCTGGACAGAGTGACTTTTTGCTAATGTCCACAGGCGAGGAGAAGTGTCAACAGTGGAAAATATCATCCAGACCTTCAAACCAGAGTTCTCTGGCCACGCGTCCAGAGCTGGAAGCCACTAACGGCCCATCAGGGAGAGGCCGACGTGGCTCAGCCAGCACCCGGCTTCTCGGGCCCCACAAGAGAACCTCGCTCTGGGCCGCCTGATGCTTCTCCGCTGACGCGGCCGCACAAATCGCAGCTATTAGCCCCTCATGTCAACATACAGGTTAACTCTAGACATTCGTGGTTGCAACTAAGCAACCAGCCCACCTCAAGCGATTTAACGTCAAAACAGAAATCACTGAAGGTGTATGTATTTATTTTGAGAGGGAGAAAGAGAAAGGGAGCTGCAGAGGACAGTCAGAATCCTGTGCCGAGCCTGCCGATGCCCGGGCCCAGAAAACCCACTCCACCTTCCCCGGGGAGCAAGGGCTACCCCTGCAGCCTGTCCGCGGGGGCTCCGGGCACACGCAGACGTGCGCCTCACGGGCAGGGATCCTGCATGAGGACGCTTCCTTGTTCACAGGTGAGCTGGCGCTTAGCCAAGAATCCGTCAACACAGGATGACATCCAAGGTGTCACCGGGTCAAGTCCCGCCCTGCTCTCCTGAGGAGGGAGAGGGTGGGGTTGCAGCCAGCAGGTCCCGGGACGTCCTGGCCCAGCTACCGTGGCCCGAAGGCACCCTGGATGTGGCTGGCAGCTGTCCCCGGCCTTTCCGCAGGGCAGACCACACGGGGAAGCAGGACCGGCCGGAAAACAGCCATGGTTTTCCGTGGTCCCGCCCCAGGTGACGCGCAGGGAGACCCTGGTCACCCCACAGACGCGTGGCTTCTCCTGTCCTGTCCGCAGGGGCCTGGCTGAGGCTTTCAGCTTCTGGACACTCTTTCTTACGTTCCTGTCCCCACACCTCATTCACACAAACTGCAGGGACCCTGCAGCTGCCGGAGAACCCGGACCACGTGATTTCAACCCACCGAGACGCGCTTACGTGGGATAAGACATCTACGGCAAGTGCTTCTGAGTACACACCCAAAATCACTATGACTGTTTTCTTTTCTTTTTTTAATGTTTACTTATTTTTGAAAGAGAGAAAGATACAGAGAACGAGCAGAGGAGGGGCAGAGAGAGGGAGGGAGACTCAGAATCCGAAGCAGGCTCCAGGCTGTGAGCCATCAGCACAGAGCCCGATGCGGGGCTTGAACTCACGAGTCATGAGATCATGACCTGAGCTGAAGTTGGATGCTTCACCAGCTGAGCCATCCAGGCGCCCCCCAACCCTAACCTATTTTAAGTATCAAATTCCCCTACAAGGCTGGACCACGAAGGAGAGAAACGCTAGAGGAATCTTAGCAGGATGGCAATTCCCGGCAGGGGGCTGGCAAGGCTGAGCAGATACAGTCTCCACGTCAGCAGGGCCGGTGTGCAGGGTCAGGGTGCGGGCGCCAGCTCTCCTTGGGCCCTGTCGCAGGTCTCCTGGCAGACAGCCATCGTGCACCGCCAGGAGACATAACTTTCCACCTGTCTCGGGTTGCGACACGCATCTGCTGCACACTCACGCCTCTGTGTCGTGAGCATGACTTTGGATTTCACACTCAAGGCTGTGCTGTCTCCCGGAACACCCAACATGGAGAGACACCCTGTCCCAACACCTGGAGCTGGAAGGAGTCGGTAGACGGTTTACTTAGGTGCGGCCAGGAGACTCACAGGGATGTGTCTGCAAAATTAACCGAAGCCGACTGCGCCCCAGACCTACAGGAGGGACAGCTCTGCGCAAAAAGCATCGGCATGCCACAGAGGATCGACCCGATTGAGCCGCAAAGAGCCTGGGTGTGCACCATTCGTGCCGTGAGAGGGACAGTGACCCAGATGGCAGGATAGCAAGGGGAGGCTCATAAGCACTCGCTCGCGGGGCGTCGGCTGACCTGCCCGCATCACGAAAGGTAGTGGTGCCCAAGTTCACAGACCTGGCATCGGGCTCCGGAGGTCAATGCCCTCCCAAAGGACACACAGGTAGTCACGGTAGAGCCAGGCTGGAGGCCAGCCCTTCCTGAGCTGCAGCCCTTGGAGGCCCTCTGAAAGACAGAGACCAAACTGAGGGTTGACGGAGGGAGGTGGGTGGGGGATGGGCTGGATGGGGGATGGGGACTAAGGAGGGCACTTGTGATGAGCACTGATGTTGTATACAAGTGATGAATCCCTGAATTCTACTCCTGAGACCAATATTGCACTCCCTGTTAACGAACTACGATATAAATTAAAAAAAAAAAAAAAGAAAGAAAAATTGAAAAACACCAAAAAGAGATACAAATGGAAAAGTCAAGGCCCCACTGGGACTTGCCGAATCACAGCTGTGGGGGCTGGGGCCCAGCGAGTCTGTGATTCCACAAGCTCAGGTCTCAGAACTCCAGCCCAGCAACACCATCCACGTAGCTGCAAAAGACAAAAATCGAAGTCCGGGCAGTACCCTCTCTTCTCTGTGTTGCCGGAAGCAACACATCAGTCAGTCTACCCATTTCACCGGCCACCCTTCCAAACACGCCCACCCTTCCAACAAAACCTGAGCGCTCCACTTCTCTGCTCTTGGTCCACCGCCATCCACCCTCTCATCTCAGGACCGACCAGCTGGCCCCCCCATCGCTCCCACTGGGCTCTCTCAGTGCAGAACCCTCAGATGCTCCCAGACCATCCAATCCCCCTCAAGGTAAACCGCATGCCTTTCTTTCGCAGCGCTGACCACAGTCCTGACTTCATATCCGAGCAGGAGTACTGGATGAATGCCTGCCTCCCTGAGCGCAGAGATGATATCTATACGTCTCTTTTACTTGTTTTTTAAATTAAAAAAAAAAATTGTTTTAAGTTCATTTCTTTGAGAGAGACAGACAGCACGAGCGGGGAGGGGCAGACAGAGGCAGAGAGAGAGAGAGAGAATCCCAAAGCAGGCTCCGTGCTGCCAGCGCAGAGCCCGATTCAGGGCCCAAACCCACGAAACCCGGCGATCATGACCCGAGCCAAAACCAAGAGCTGGATGATTAATTTGCCTTACCCACCCAGGCGCCCCTTCTTTTACTTTTGAAATAAACTTTAAATTTTAGGATGTATTTAGATTTACAGAAAAATCGCAAAGATACCCCACCTTTCTCCTGTTAACATCTCATATGCCTCCGGTACACCTCTCACTAGTGAACCAACAGAGACACATTATTGTTAACTAAAGCTCATACTTCATTCCTTTCTTTGGATTGCCTTCGTTTTTACCTAATGCCTTCTTTTTTATGTGCCAGGACCCCACCCAAGACACCACTCTGTATTTAGTCCTGATGCCTGCTCAGCCACCTGTGGACTGTGACATGTTCTCAGACCTTCCTTGTTTTAAATGACCTTGACAGTTTCAAGGGATACTGCTCAGGTAGTTTGTAGAACGTTCCTCACCTGAGTTGTCTGATGTTTGTCCCATGGTTAGATCGCAGTTGGGTGTTTTGGGGGAGAGAGACCCCACAGGGGAAAGTGCCATCTGACCCATCAGATGGAGGGTACATGCTCTCAACATCACCTGTCACCGTTAATGTTAATCTTCACCATCTGGAAGAGTGGTGCCTGTTGGGTTTCTCCACTGTAAAATTGTTCCCCCACCCCCTCCCTTCCATCCCACTCCTTTTGGAAGGAAGAAACTCTGTGCAGCCCACACTTCGGGCGAGGGGAGGTATGTTCCACCTCCTTGAGGGCAGAGTATCTTCATAAGTTGTTTGGACTTCTTCTGCAGGGTAGACTTGTCTATTCCCCCCCCATTGTATTTATTCATTTAGTTGTGTACCCAAAACTACTTTATTCTGTTGCTCACACTGTTCTGGCATGGCCACTGGGTACCCTTCCAGCTGGCGCCTTTGTCCTTTTCAAATGGCTCTATCATTGTGGTTTTTGTTTCGTTGGGGGACATTTCCTTATTTCTGGTGCTAAAGATACCACAGGTGTCTCTAGTATGTTACCTACTCCACTCCTAGCCTATCATTTCTCTCTTCCTTGGGATTGAGAGTGGTATTCGAAACCAAGATCTGGGCACAAAGTGTGCTCACTGCTACAAGGATGTCACTGTCTCTAGACCCTCTCAGATGACAGAGAAAGTATACATATAAGTATACCTAACCTGTATAGGTACACACATCTGAAGTATTTCTCTCTGTATATCCATCTGTATCTATGTTAACCTAAACATCAGGTCCTACTGTTATCTCCATCCCTTTGCTTCTACTTTCTGAAAGAGAAAATTGTTGAAAACTGATATAATTTCCTCCTTAAATGTATGATATATTTCATCAATGAAACCATATGAGCATGGTGCTTTTTGTTTTTCAGGTAGGGAGGAGGCTATTCATTATTGACTTAACTTGAAAAGAGTTTGCAACTTTCAGGAATTAGCCTATTTCATATACACTGCCACATTTGTGAGGACAGAATTTTCCACAGTATTTGGTTATTGTCTCTTTGATGTGCACAGAATTAGCACTGATGATGTCTCTTTTATTTCTGATACCAGTAATTTGTGTCTTCTCTATTGTTTTCTTGTTTTCAATTTCAAGGATTTCTGCTCTTGTTTTAATTATTTCCTTTCTCCTTCTTGCTTTAGGCTTTATTTTCTCTTTTATTTTGCAGTTTTCCAAGGTAGAAGCACAGGCTATTGATTTTACATCTTCCTTTTATCTAACAGATGCATTTACCTCTATAAATTTCCTTCTAAGCACTATTTTGGCTGCATCCCACAAATTTTGATAAGGGGTATTTTTATTTTTATTCTGTGGGAAACACTTTTACATTTTCCTTTACACTTCTTCTTTGACCCACTAAGTATTTAGAAGTCTGCTGTTTAATTTAAAAATATTTGGGGATTTTACAGAGGTCTGTTACTGATTTCTAGGTTAATTCCATTGTATCCTGAGAACACAATTTATATTATTTTATATTCACATAAATTACACATTATTTTCGATTTATACACATTACATAAGAACTTATGTTACCATACGTTTTCCAAGAACACTCTCTATCTTGATGAATGTTCCATATGAGTTTGAGAAGAATGAGTATTTTTCTGTTGTTGGATTGAATATTTTATGAATGTTGAGTAGATCAACAGGGTGGAAGGTGGTGCTCAGGTCACATGTACCATTATTGATTCTCTACCTACTTAGTCTATCAATTACTGACAGAAGGTGATGGAGATCTCCAACTACAGCAAAGGATTTGCCTATTTTCTTTTCGGTGCTATCAGTGTTTGCCTTGTGTATTTTGATGTCCTTTGTTAAGTGCATACATGTTTAAAATTGTTCTATCTCTTTGGATAAGTGATCCCTTTATTGTTATGTAACACCCCTCTTTATCCCTGATGGTCCCATTTTCTGAAGCCTGTTTTATTGAAAATTAATATAGCTATTCCATCTTTATTTCTAGTGGTGCTAGCATGGACTATCTTTCTCCATTCCTTTATTATTAATGCACATATGTCTCTACATTTAAGATAAGTTTTTTTTTGTTGTTTTTTGTTTTTGCAACGGGTGCGTCACATTTTTTGATCCACTCTTATAAACTCTGTACTTTAACTGGGGTACTTAGACCATCTGCATTAAAAGCAATTACTGATTTAATTGGATTGATATCTAACATGTTTGTAGCTTTTTTATTCATAGAATTTGCTCTTTACTCTCCTCTTTTTCTGCTTTCTCCAGTTTTAATCAAGCATCTTACATGATTCCATTGTAGATGCTCTCAGCATATCTTTTAAAAATTTTTAGTGTTGCCCGGGAGTTTATAATATACGTTTAAAACCTAAATTTTAAATTGAACTTTCAAATGACACTATGCCACTTCACATTCAGTAGAATTACCTCCTAACAGCATTCCTGTTCTTCCCTCTGAACATCTGTGACAATACCACCATTCATTTCACTCACACGTGAGAATCATTCCGTACACAGTTACTTGTACTACTTTAAATAAATACCTGCCTTTTAGATCAATGAAGAATAAGAAAATATTATATTTTACCTTCATTTTTTTCTTTGCTGATGCTCTTCCATTCTTCGGGCAGATCCAACTTTCAGATCTATACCTTTTGCCTTCTGTCTGAAAAATTTCTTTTACATTTTTTTTTTGTAAGGCCAATCAGCTAGTGGCAAATTTTCTTAGCTTTTGTTTGTCCAAGAAAGTCCTTATTTCTCTTTTGCATTTGAAGGATACTTGAGCTGGATATAAAATTCTAGGTTGGCACTTGTGTTTTTTTTTCTCTTTTAACATTTAAAATATTTCGAAAGGGCAGTTCTGGTTTGCACGGTTTATGATAGAAATTCTCCTATAAATAACTCTCACCCCCTGTTCCTCTGTGCTTAGGGTCTCCATCCCTCTCTGGCTTTTTTTCAAGATTTTCTGTCTCTAGTTTCTTTCTTTCTGTGAGTTTTCTGGATCTGTGTTGTGGATCTGTTGTGTGTTCTGGATCTGTATGTTCCCTTTTCTTTTAGTATGCCTAGTAATTTTTTTGCTGAAACCTGGAGTGTTTTGATTTTTTTATTTTGACAACCTGTTTTTTTGGTTGTTGAAAACCTAGACGTGTTGAATCAGGTAATATGAACTGAGGTGAATGGACTCGTAGTGTGAGGATTTACATTACCATCCTAGGATTTCTGTAGCTGCAGGCGCCAGACTTCACATTCTTCTGTGCCCTGTTTGTGTGTACCCCATTGCCTTTGGGTTTCCCCTGAGCCCTCCTGCTCAGAAGAGTGCATGTCCTGTAGTTCTTTCCTCTGCCCGCCATCCACAGTTGTACCACACCCCACTGGAGGCAAGGCACGAAGGAAGGGGAGCACTCCTGGGGTACCTGGGGGGCTCAGTCAGTTGAGCATCTGACTTCAGCTCAGGTCGCGGTCTCTTGATTCATGGGTTTGAGCCCAGCGTCAGGCTCTGTGCTGACAGCTCAGAGCCTGGAGCCTGCTTTGGATTCCATGTCTCCCCCTCTCTCTGCCCTTCCCCACTTATTCTCTCTCTCTCTCTCTCTCTCTCTCTCTCTCTCTCTCTCTCAAAAATAAATAAACATTTAAAATTTTTTTAAAAAAAAGAAGGGGAGCATTCCATAACAGCACACTAACCCTCAGGCTCTCACTGAGCCAGGGCCATAAGGCTGTGATCTGCACAAGTGTTTTCTCCAGTGGTGTGGCTTCTTTTTTTCCCAAGCCCCACACTTTCTATCCTGCCTGCTGTTCCAGTAATTTACTTGAAGCCTAATCCCCATTAACCATGGGTGTGTGATATTTTTTTTTTTTTTTTTTGTCCTTCAGGTGACATAAGACGTCAGGAGGGTACTGGAGTAGGAGGAATCCCTCTTTTTCAATGGGGACACAGTGGTGACAAGATCTTCTCCCTGGACAAGAGCCTGTTGTAGAGAAGGTTCTGGGTGCATTTAATTTTTTTTATTTACTTAAATAAATTTTTCACTATATTGTAAAATAGTTCATTTGTTTCAAAATCATGTCATCTACAAAAATAGTCAAATCCAACTTGGTTTTAAAAAAGTATTACCCTAGGGGTACCTGGGTGGCTCAGTCAGTTAAGCATCCAACTTGAGCTCAGGTCATGAACTCATGATTGGTGAGTTCAAGCCCTGCGTTGGGCTCTGTGCTGATAGCTCAGAGCCTGGAGCCTGCTTCAGATTCTGTGTCTCCCTCTCTCTGCTCCTCCCCGACTCGTGCTGTCTGTCTCTCTCTCTCTGAACTAAATATTAAGAAAAATTAAAAAAATTATTTCCCTATTTATATGAGAAAGAAACAAAATACAGCAATTCTCATGGTGTGTGGTAATGTCCTAAAAAATGACCCTGAACACTGAATTAGTGAATAGGAACCACTGCTTCTAGGGGAAGTACAGACTAGGTTCCTGGGGGTCTGTGGTCACACATTTCCATCAACTAATCAATGCACTCTCTTGTTCTTTTATAAGATGCTATATGTAAGTCTTAGATTCATCCTTTATCCATTTTTTCTTTTCTTTCCTTTTCTTTTCTTTCCTTTCCCTTTCCCTTTCCTTTCCTTTTCTTGTTTTTTTAAGTAGGCTTCCCACTGAGAGAGGAACCCACCACGAGGCTTGAACTCATGACCATGAGATCAAGACCTAAGCTGAGATCAGGGGTCCAATGCTTAACCGACTGAGCCACCCAGGCACCCCTCATCCTTTATCCATGTTGAGGGACTTCCAGAATATTCACAAGGGCATCCATGGTCACAAATGAGACAGAAAAGTACAGGTTATTGTAAAAATCAGTATGGCAGTAGATAGATACTAATATGTGCAAAATTTATACCTCAATTAGTCTTAGCTCCTGATAACTCCATCTTGCTGTATTTGTTGGCTCTAAAAAATTTCCTGGCATCTTCAAAACCATGGGTTTTACATACATGTATCAAAAATAAGTCCATGGCCTGCGACAAGTCTGTCTGGTCTGCTAGAACAGATGTTCATATTTGCTGTAGACGAGCCACCAGGTAACACGGCAAGATCAGCATCATGTGCATAAATCAGTGCAGCAGAGTAAACGAGAGAATGAATGGCCTTTGCCCCAAAGGGCACCCGAGCTTGATTTGTCAGTCCTGCTGCTCCTTCACCAGCCCTCTGGTCTTGGGCAAATTACTGTCCACAAAAAGGACATAGCTTTCACCTTATTTGGAATGTTCTTTTAGGAGAAATAAGGGCAAAAAAATAGGTAAAATGGCAAAAAATGGCAACATTTGTTAATTATGAATGTGTTGGCACTTGTCTGTATTTGTAAATTTCCTTCCCAAAAGAGGGCTGTCAGGAAGAATAAATGAGGTCATGTCAGATCAAGACCTGGGGCTCCTGTTCTTCCTCCCCTCCCCTCCCCTCCCCTCCCCTCCCCTCTCCTTTCTTTTCCTTTCCTTTCCTTTCCTTTCCTTTCCTTTCCTTTCTCCTTTCCCTTCCTCTTTTCTTTCTTTCTTTCTTTCTTTCTTTATTTCTTTCTTTTTAATGTTTATTTACTTTTAGGGAGAGAGAGACAGAGTGTGAGCAGGGGAGGGGTAGAAAGAGAGAGGGAGACACAGAATCTGAAGCAGGCTCCAGGCCCTGAGCTGTCAGCACAGAGCTCAACGCGGGGCTCTAACCCACGAACCATGAGATCATGACCTGGGCCAAAGTTGGACCCTTCACCAACTGAGCCACACAGGCACCCCTCCCGTTCTTTCCTCCAGTCTGACCAGAAACAATCTGACTGCAGGGAAGGCTCTTGGCTACTGCTACAGCCCCAGCACCTAGTACTGTTCCTGGCTGGTGGCAAGTGGCCAATAAATCAATGTGCTGACCGGATCAAAGAGTCAGCCAGGCAAACAGCCTTGTTTGGCCATGTAGATCGGAGAGGCTGGCAGGAGCAAATAGCACCACACGAATTTTTTTGGTCATTAAGAATAGCTCGTCTGTGTATTCTTACCTGTTCCTGAAGAAACTTAACGAAAATGCCAAACACTCTAAGTTGCTCCGTAAGATAAGTATCAAAACATCAGGTAGTTTGCACGTTGACAGAGTGAAGAGGTCATGACCCCCTGCTCTCTGAATAACCCCAAACAAGAACAGGAAGAGAAAGGCCATGGAATTAGCAGACAACCTCTAACCCCAAATGACAACTTGGGGGGAGCAGAGCCCAATGCAGTGAAGGCTCATTCCCAGAGCACGAAGACCCTCAGGGCAGGTGGTCAAGGAAGGGACCCACCACAGACCTCAGACGAAGCCTGGAGAGCTGGGGCCCCCACAGCAGTGGGGGAGTCCACCATTTCTTAGGGTGGAGAGATTCTGAATGGCCAATTCTGAATTAAGCCAATTCCTCCTCCTCCTCTCTCTCTCTCTCTCAAACCAATACATAAACTTTAAAACAATAAAGGCGACCAGCAATAGGAGAGACAGGGGGCAGGCATATAAAGAACATTCCCTAGGGCGCCTGGGTGGCGCAGTCGGTTAAGCCTCCGACTTCAGCCAGGTCACGATCTCGCGGTCTGTGAGTTCGAGCCCCGCGTCGGGCTCTGGGCTGATGGCTCAGAGCCTGGAGCCTGTTTCCGATTCTGTGTCTCCCTCTCTCTCTGCCCCTCCCCCGTTCATGCTCTGTCTCTCTCTGTCCCAAAAATAAATAAAAAACATTGAAAAAAAAAAAAATTAAAAAAAAAAAAAAAAAAAAGAACATTCCCTAGAACGGCCCAAGGGGCTGACGACATCATGGCCACACGTATGGCTGTGGAATCAAAGGACTTCATGGAATGATCCCGCAGTTAAAGCAGTAGCTTGAACCGGAGACACGAAAGCTAGTGGAGGAGACGGGGAGGCAAGGACAGCCGCCAGAAATAAGCCGGAAGAGGCAGGGGAAGCGGGAAAGAGAGCAGGCCCTCAGCTGTGAAGACAGCGATGGACAGAGTGGAGTCGCTTGAGGACGGTGAAAAGGCAAATCAACAAAACGTGAGGGAATGTAGCACGAGAACGGAAGAAGGACAACAGAGACCCCACAGACGCAAGATCAGCCTTCCTGAGCAGAGATGCTGGCCGAAGGGGTGGGACGCATGTTCAGAGCTTTAACGAAAGTAAATTTCCAGAAACGAGAGGACCTTCTGCCTGGACTCTCTCACCCGGGAGCCTATCAGTGAGGAGGGGTGAATGATCTCAGCCGTCTCCCCGGCCGCCTTCCAGGCCCAAGGATGGGAGCCCGCCCCGAGGGACACGCGGGCCAGTCGGGCTGGGGGCTGGCGCGCTGTGGGCAGGGAGCTTAGGACGCCTCCCCCGAGAATCAGAAGGCCCGAGCAGGGCTGTCTACACCACCTTGTCGACACCTGCTTTGCGATCTCTCCGGGGGTTTCTGAGCGGTGCAGATGCCCTGCTCCCCCCACCCCCTGACACCAGCCCTGCCCTGTCTAGGTGTCCTCATGCACTGAGGCTATGCGGTCTGCCTTCCTGAGCAAGCTGGATTAGCACAACAAAGAAAGTTCTAGACCAGAACCGAGATTCTCCACCCTGACTACAGCTTAGAATAGCCTGGGTGATTCTTTTTTTTTTTTTTTTTTTTTTTTAATAGTGCCTGGTGATGGAGTTCTAGCCCCAGATGACTCAGAAGCTCCAAGGCTGGGGCCCAGACGTCCGGACTGTTTGAGAGCTCTTCCTGGTGCCCCGCGCGGCCAGGCAGGGATGGGGGGGCATCGCTGCTTTGGATGAAAGGTTCTGGAGCCCCACGCTGACGCAGACAGAGCCGGCCATGGGAGAGAGCAGTAACACGGCTGGGGAGGTAGAGGAAAGAATCCGCTTTGCTCCGAAATCTAACGAGGTGATGTGCAGGCGGCATCCGGGAAAAGGCATGCAGCGAGGAGCATCTCACCCACATCGGCCCCATGAACACAGCGATTCAGGTGAGGCACCTTGCCCTTGGCCGTCCCTGGTGGGGGGGGGGGGGCGCATGCGTGTGGCCAGGCCTGCGAGCTAAATTTAGGAAACATGTGTTGCTAGGCTTCCTGACCACAGGCTGAATCATGAAAGGAAGTTCTAGAATTCCCAAACCCTTCCGAAATACTGCTCGCAGGCTGCCTTATCTCTGGCCAAGTTCAGCAGCACGGGAACCCCAGAAACAGACAAACTGCACAGACGGAGGGGGAGGCGGGGTGGGCGCCCCGCTGGGGCCGTCCCACCTGGCAGCACGGTCACCTGAGCAGTCCCCGGGTCCGCAGCCGCCGCCCCAGGATGCCCGCCTCGCATTCCAAATATTTTGAGAAAATGATGTTGGATTTTTTTTTTTAACCGCAGGGAAATGAACAAGTACAAAGGCTTTCTCCATTACCTGAAAATCCTCTTGAACAAGAAACTAGTTTATTTTTCCAGAAACCATATCAAACCAAGAGTGCTTAACCCAAGGACACGTCAGTCAGTAACCTTCTCCAGGGTTTTGTGTGTGTGTGTGTGTGTGTGCATGCACTTGTGCGGGTGGCGTGTGCATGTGTGTATGCCCGTGTGGTGCGTGCATATGTGCGTATGCTTACGTGCACATGCCCGATGCGTGTGCTATATGCACGTGTGTGATGAGTGTTTTGGTGAACGCTTTTGTGTTGAGTAGGTGATGTCACTATTGCAGAGGAAAGGGCCAGGCCAGATCCTGTGGACAAGACTCGGGGGTCTCATCCGAAGGATGTGGGCGTCTTGGGGTCACTGTCACTTCGCAGGGTCAGAGCCATTTAAGGAAACGGGAGGCACCGTGCTCACAGGTGGAAAAGCAGCAAGGGTTCCAATCCACTCCCCACGGCAGCGGCCCTGGCAGCGGGGGTAGAAGCTTGTGTTCCCCTGACTCCAGGAAGGAACAGCTCGGAGTTCTAGACCTCGCTTCCATGAGGGAAAGGCTGTTCGACTCTGCCCCCCACTCGGAGTGACAAGCCACGTGTGGCTACTGACCTTAAAGTCTGGCTGAGGACCGATTTTCACATTTTATTTCCCTCTCGGTACTTGAAGCACACGTGGCCACACGTGGCTGGTGGCGGTGTAGGGAACGCACGTCTCTAGCTCCGAGGCAGGGAAGCTGCAGGAAGGCCTTCTGTCCTCCCCTGGGTCACGTGTCAGCGGTGGAGCAGGACGCAAGTGACAGGACTGTCGGGAATCATCTTAACAATTCACCTCCGGGAAGTGGGCTCCCAGTTCCTTCTTCCTCAGGACACATTTTACTCCCAGCACGTACACCAAACATCAAAAATGGACTGTACCCAAATCCCATGTGACGTGTTGAAATGTAAGGGACAGTCAGAGCCCGCCCGGCATACACGAAGGGAGGGTCCACGCTGGAAACACCACGCACGCAACTATGTCCACGATGTGGCTCCAGGCAGACACTTGAAAAGAGCATGACAGGGGCCAAAATGGTACCATGAGTGTTTTAGCGCCTCGGGGTAGGCGTGATGCCGTGACCCCGTGCGGAGGGGGTGTCCTTGTCCGACGACGGCACCGGAGAACAAGCACATCCCCTGGGTGTTTCTTGGGAAAACCCAGCAGGTTTCCCAAGCGCGACACCAGGGGATCGTTGGATTGCTTCGGAGTCAAGTGCCACCGTTGGGTAAGAGCCACTCTTGTTTCTGCGACCCTCCCACCGTCTTCCAAAATCATTTTGCGCCTAAAAGAACCCCTTTCCCACAAGCCAGGCGAACAGAGGGCTCCATGATTTCCCTGGCCCGAGCCACCACCCTTTTGCAGGCAGCCTCCTCTCTGCAAGCCAGGCTGCTGGTGCTGGCTCGGTGCATCTCTGAGCCCCGCGAGCCCCGGGAGATGGCAACTTCAGCCTCGTTTTGGAGATGAGCTCACGGGAGCCTAAGAAGTTTCCATGAACGAAGGAATCCAGACCCACGTGCCTGGTACGCTTCTGCCAACCACGCCGCTCCCAGAGAGGGGCTCTAGGAGCGCTTCTGGGAACTGGGCATTTACAGGTCGATGCTGTGGTCCTAAAAGTTGGATTAGAAAGTATAAACGTGGGTGCACGGGAGGAATCCTGGGGGCCCACCAGGTGAGTATAGCACGGTGCCCCACGTGTGAGCATGGATGGACGGAATCAGCACCCGGAAGGGCACAGACGCAGACTGTCCCCAGATGGCCCACAGCCAGAGCAGCCCCCACGTCACCGTCTGGCTGCAGCCAGCGAGGCCTCACAGCCAAGCCACAGACGCCCAGAAACCATGGCCCCAGCTCTCATGAGAAAAAACCACCCCCACTAAGTACAGGGTTCTAGAACCATGCTAACCAGTCATCTTGAAAACGGAAACCGTGCAGGGGCCCTGGCGGGGGGGGGGGCTCAGTTGGTTGAGCATCTGACTTTGGCTCAGGTCACGATCTCAAGGTTCGTGAGTTCGAGCCCCGCGTCGGGCTCTGTGCAGACAGCTCGGAGCCTGAAGCCTGCTTTGGATTCTCTGTGTGTGTGTCTCTCTTTCTGACCCTCCCCGGCTCACTCTCTCTGTTTTAATGGAAGCCGTGCAAGGCCCTCGCGTGGAGAGTGCCAGCTTTTCTATCAGTCTGGGGCGTCCGTTCCTTCTCTGAGAATCACTTCGTGTGTGTTTACCTCCTACAGGTCAGACAGTCGTGCAGGGAGCACACGGGCTTTCTGGCTCACACCCCTTGTCCCCCAACTCCAGACACACGGACCTCGTGGCGCAAGTTCAGAATGGAGGGGGTGTCCGCGGTGTGACAGCGGGTGAGCTCTCCGGCCCTCTGCCTCCCTCCCTTTCTCACACGCGTGTACACGCAGGGGCACACCATTCTAACGCGCCCAGAATCTCTGCCATCAAAGGCACACAGGGCTGCCGTTATACGCGGTGCACCAATAAACTCGAATTTGATGGCAGGTGCACTAGGCTTTGACGACGTGCCTGTGGGCCATGAAGTGCTACGAACTGGTTCTCAACCTTGGCTGCTGCACTTGCCTGGGGAAGGGGCGGGAGCTTTCATGAACGTCCAGAGGCATGGTCACCTGCCAGACGGCGTCCCAAACAATCCATGCGGGCACCTGCGGGTGAGCCGAGCCTGGGTCACGTCCGGCGGCACAGGGCGGGGGTCCGGCCAACCTCTGCAGGTCCCCCTCTTCATTTGGACACGGGCGTCCAGACAGTCCTGCAGAAGGTTCTGCTCTGAGTGAGATCTCCTCCAGGCTCGTCCTATCGCTGCTCTCTCTCCCAAGCACACCTGCTCATTTTATTATGATCGCTGTAGATGCCAAAACCTCCTGTCTGCAGAGGGAAAAGGTGCATTTCACTGTTTCCAAACCGATGTTACTGCCCTCCCCAGGTCAGCTGCTGCTCACAGTTTGGGGCCTTCGCTTCCAGAACACTCAGCATATTTTCACGTGCGCGCGCGCGTGAGCGCACACACACACACACTTGTAGAGGCAGACTTGTGTGTGTATGTAGTAAATTACGTGGCCTACATCTGTCCATGCATGAACGTGTTGTGAAAAATATAGAGTGATATACTACATGCTGCTTTTCCACCAACGGTACCTTGGACATCTTTCTATTTTGGTTTACTAAGATTCCACATTTAAAAAAGAATTTTTTTAATGTTTATTTTTGAGAGAGAGACATGCAGTGCAAGCAGGGGAGGGGCAGATAGAGAGGGAGACACAGAATCCGAAACAGACTCCAGGGTCCGAGCAGGGCTCGCACAAGATGCCACATTTTTCAAAAGACCGCCACAAGGGATGACGATGCAGGGACAGACCAGCATTTATTCAACCAGCTCCCCTTCCTGATACGTATTTCTTTTTTTCCTTTCCTGTTGTTTTTTTTTTTTTTTGCTATTACAAAATGAACCGTTGCAACGAATTACTGTATGCGTATACATTGCTTCACTTCTGTCGATTTATATGTGTAGTAAGTTCCCAAAAGTGACACTATTGAGCTAAAGCACATGCACACTTTAAATTTCAGAAGACGACGCCCGACCGCCCTGCCAGTGCTCACCTGTGCCAGCGTCCTGTCCTCCCCACACCTGTCACAGAGCTAACCCTTCAGTCAACACTCACTGCAGACACGCAGGGCATGTCCATGCACTTTTCCTTCGCTTTTTTTAACTGCTTGTTTGTTTCCTTGACTGAGGTTTCTACCGGACTGTGTTCATTTTCCTCGTGGACTGGAAGGAACTCACTGCGTATCAAGGCTATCAGGCCCACACCTCAGGCATTGCATGTAAATATATGTCACGGGTTTTTTTTTTTTTTTGCCACTTATTTATATATTTTTTCATACCTATAGAGACTTGCTTAAAATTTTAGGAAATCATACTCATTCACCTTTTTCTTGATTTTGTATTTTCTATCCTATTTAGAAAGGCCTTCTTCACACCATAATTATTTAAAAATGCACCTGAGTTTTTCTTTTAGTCCTTCTACTATCTTCCTGCCATATA
>NC_064807.1:3731476-3797785 GCF_023721935.1 Panthera uncia | reverse complement strand
ACAGAATCCAAAGCAGGCTCTAGGCTCCAAGTTGTCAGCACAGAGCCCAACGCGGGGCTCGAACCCACGCACTGCGAGCATCATGACCTGAGCGGAAGTCAGATGCTTAACCGACTGAGTCACTGAGGCGCCCCTCCTGCTGTTCTATTTTTATTCTTTGCTCAGCCTGGAACTTATTTTGGTATAAAAAGTAAAGCTTTCCCAAGAACACTAATACCCCATGTCCCCTTCCTGGATGGGAGATGTGCCTCGTGCCTCCCAGGACCATCCCACGTGTAATTCGGGCTGGTTTCTCCACTATCCCCTGCACCTGTGCCCTTACATCCTGTGGCTCCTGTCTCTCCTTTCCACCCCCGTTTTGCATTGTGTCCCTAAGTTTCTTTTTTCTCTTTTCTTTTCTTTCTTTCTTTCTTTCTTTCTTTCTTTCTTTCTTTCTTTTTGCGAATCTCAAGGTGGAAGAAAAATGGTAACTTAGGCATTTCAACTTGCTTAGCTTTGTTTGGTGCATGTGGACACAATGTTCTGGAACCATCTGTCTGCAACACACACTTCAGGTGGCTCCCACGCCTCTCCGAGGCCAGGCCCGGAGAGTCCCCTCGTGCTCTTGACCCCAGCGTACAAGGCCACCGTGATGAGGGGCCAGACTTCACTTGACCCCCTGTGATGACTGACCCGACATGTCCCACAGATTCCTATGTTGAGGTTCTGAACCCCCAGCACCCAGAATGAGACTTTATTTGGAAACAGTCTGTACAGGGGTGATTACGTTCGCATGAAGCCATTATGGAGGGCCCTATCCAATGTGACTGGTTTCCTCATAAAAAGGGGAAATTAAGACACAGACACACACCCAGAGGGAAGAAGGTATGAGGACACAGGGAGAGGACACCATCCACAAGCCAAAGACACAGGTCCGGGACAAACCCGTCCTGCAGGCACTCTGGTCTCAGACCTCTGGTCTCCAGAACTGTTTAAACCACCACCTTTCACCTCCTCTGTTTGGGCAACCGTAGCAAAGGAATGCCACTCCTCTCTCGATGGATGCCGACCGATTTCCAGAGTCTTCTTAGAAGAGATAAGCCAGGACTACCTGGCCGCCGTGTCTTTGCAGAGACTGGCGGCTCCTTTGCGGGCACCCTGCCTGACGTTCTGCCTCTTTTCTAGGGTGCACGCTCTCATGGCAGATGACTGTGTCACAAATGTGGCCACCATCGGACAACACGGAGCCGGAAAACGTCCTTTCTCGCCTGCTCTGTTCCGTCAGGACACCTCGCACTTTCCCTCCCCACGCTCGTGGCGATTCCTCCCCTTGTGGGGCAGCCTGGGGCATAGACCGCGGCTTGGCGGGCCCCTTCGGACAAGCTTCCACGTGGCTCCAGTTCATGCTGACGGTGAACTTAGAAGTGAGTTTACCGTGTGTCGAAAAGAGACAAAACGTAAAATCATCAGATGTTTGCATATTAACCCCTCATTGATTCAGGACTTTTTGGTCCAACTCCTACTGAGTGAGCTTAATTTCCCAACACAAAGCTATAAAGATAGAAACAGCATGGCCCCCTGCGCTCATGCTCTCCCTCTGCCTTCTTGGGTCTCCTCGTGTCCAGGACAGGACCCCACGTCCCCTCACTATGCACGGCAGCAGATCCCTTGTCGGAGCAGCAGGTGACAGTCGCAGTTCTGGACTCCCAACACAGCCGTTTGAGGCTTTGCAATGCAGGAACACCCCTGAGCAGCTGGACAAGTCACGTCAGCTCTCTGGGCCTGACTGCTTCTCAGCAGGTGAATCCGATGGTCCCCCGGGGTCCCTTCCATTTTAACACCCCGTGCATCCTTAAACGTGCGTCTGCGAAAGTTACGCTTCAGGGCTGGCCACGTTCCAATAATCAGCATGGACGCCACAGCTCAGCCCTCTGCTGGGACACACTCCCTGCCTGAGCTCCAGGCTGCCTGGCCCCGCTCCCAGGGCCACAGGCCACACCGAAGGAGCCCCAGGACTGTCATCCAGCCCTGCCCTGGCGTGCTCCTCTCCTTCCTCCTCCTCGCTGTCACGTCCTCACATAGCTATGACCATCAGCTGATTGGGGTGGCTAACAACAAAAAAAGGAAGTGGTGAGTTCCTCTTTGAGCGTACGCAGCAGCTACAGAGGCAGAGAAAGGAAAGAAACACCATTAAAACTGTCACGCAGACTCTGAGTCCATGACCGTGATAGGAGTAAAGGCGGCCCGCTGCTGGCAGATGGCAAGCCCCTGCCATGGCCAAGAGACAGAGCAAGATGGGCCGAGCCCGAAGGCGGAAACCACAGTCCACGTGTAGGCAGGGAGCAGGGGCAGGCTGGGAGCTGGGAGAAGGCCCAAGGGCATGGTGTCCGGGGAATGCCAGAGCCTTGGGTGGGGGGGGGGGGGAGCAGAGCAACGAGGCGGCCCAACCCCCTCCAGCCCCTCTTCCCTGCTGAGCAGTCTCTGCAGGAAAGACACGCATTCAGAGAGGCAGGGCACGACCACATCCGAGAAGGACAGAGCGCCCCTGCACCCCACACGCTGGTTCCTGCCTCCCCCTGCCCCGTGCATACCTCACCCCTCCTATCTCACGGGGACAGGCTAGGAAAGAGCCACAGAACAAACGCGGACTCAGAAGACGAACTCCTAGGCCACCTTGGGGGGGGGGAAAAAAAAGACCAGCCACATCCTAGGATCACCAAGCACAGTAGGAAAGCTCACCCTGCATACAGGAGAGGCACAAAATGAGCCAACAGATGAGCCCATGCCAAAGGAAGACAGAGGCCACACAGCAAGAAGAGAATGTCCACACTGGAACCCGTAAGAAACACCACAAACACTGAAGGTATCATTAAAAAAATAAAGGATTGACTATATTCCTTGGAAACTAACCACCTGCTTGCTGCAATATAAGAGCTTCGATAGATGGATTTGATAACAGGATGGACAGGGCGAAGATCTTTCTCGAGCCACTTGATGGTTCTGTGAAACACAATTCAAAGGGCAAAAGAGGGGGGAAACAAGAATGAAGAAGTGCAGTCACTGCAGCTTTGTTTATAATGTCAAAAATTAGGTGGCCAGCTAGCTCGGTTGGTTAGAGGCGATGTGCTAATAATCAAATATCAAAAATTAGCGGGGGGGGGGGAACCCTGAATGTCTATCAGTAAATGATCACATTTTCCAATCTGTGGAATAAAATACAATGATCACGGATAGGAAGACCTCTTCACTCTTCGGCATGTTGTCGATTAAAACAAGAAAGTTGCAGAATGATACTGGTGCTAAGAACCACACACACACACACACACACACACACGCTCAGAGGACCGAAGGCTGGAGGCAAACACACTAGGCTGCCCTCCCCACAGAGGGTGCTGGTCACACAGGGGTTACTGGTCCCGGTCTTTTCTGAATTTCTCCCTGATGGACACATACCCGTGCATGTTCTGCATTTACCACCTTAGAAAACGCTAGAAGGTTCTCCCAACTTGGAGGTCAGAGAAACTTAAAAATGCCAGAAGGTTCTCCCAACCAGGAGGTCAGAGAAACTAACTTGAGAAATAGTATTTGGGGGCGCACCTGGGTGACTCAGTCAGTTAAGCGTCTGACTCTTGATTTCGGCTCAGGTCATGATCCCGGGGTGGCGGGATCGAGCCCCACACCGGGTTCCATGCCGAGTGTGGAGCCTGCTTAGGATTCTCTCTCTCTCCCTCTGCTGCTCTGCTCTCTTGCTCTCTCTCAAATAAAAAAATAAATTACTAACGAAATTGTGCTTATTCACCTGCGACCCATTTGGGAGTGCTATTATTAGTCTTGCCCCAGACTGTAGGAACACATTCCTAGAGCCGGCCTCGTGGGAGTGGCCGTGGTGGTCATCTGAGTCCCAACCACGGGCCAGGTATGGAGGCTACCCACGTGGCTCCGTGGTACATCTCAGTGAACCCCCCTGTGGTCGTTCTATTCACAGAGATCGAAACAAAAGCTTAAAAACAATGAGACTTGAACCGAGAGGAACTTTGGACCCCTACCTACCCTCAACCGCTGCTGATAAAAATACTCAGTGGCCGTGACTCTGAGGCATCATAGCAATCAAGTGATCCAAACATTCTCAACACTTGAGGTTAAGATAACCACAGCATTCTGCCTCCACCCAAGCAAAGCCTGAGATCTTGTAAAGGGGCGGCAGGAGGCCGCCAATCATTTCACAAAGGGGACCCAGGAGCCCCGATCCCCAGGATGCTCAAGGAACCAACGCATCCCACGGCCAGGGACGTGTGAGAGGGCCGGCAGGTGCCCTCCCCGCACACGCCCCCTGTACCACGGCTCCACACCCATAACAGCGACCTGCCTGCTCGACCATATCCCATCCGACACCGCACGACTTGGGCAAAGAAAGCTTCCCTGGGAACACCATTTAAGGTCACATGGCACCTGTTTCGGGACCAAGGGATCCAGACCAGGCATCTGAAAAAAGTGCCGTGGGCTCCCCATTCCCAGGAAAATACATATATGCTCATCAACTGGATAATAAAACATCAGTGTCAGAGCCAATACAGAGGTGGTGTGGAGACTGACCTAAAATGTAGACGACAACTATCACACTGGAGTTACAACATATATTATCTCATCGTATATACATATTCATTATATATTATATATGTATACGTGTAATATATAACATGTATCATATATACGTATGAAATACATGATAGAAATAAAATTTCCAAGGAAATGTTTTCCACAATTATGACGAGGGATTTATAATGGGTAAACTGTATGTGACACTGATAAGAGGTGTGTTAAGACCCCAAACGGTAGAGCAAAGGTCTGACAGACACTTTGTAGAAAATGTATTTAGTCAACCACCTTCCCACCGCAGGCTTCTGATAGGTGTGTGGCGGGGCTGAAGAAAAACCATCAGACTCTGGCGAGAACGAGAAAGGCTCCAGGAAAAAAGAAAAGTGGAACTGATCGATTGCTTGGTATATTTGACACAGTGAGAAAGCGAGGGGGGCGTGGTGAGTTTTGTGTCGGAGAGTTGGGGAGACCATTGTAACAGGCACAGAGCCAACCGGGAGAACACAAAAGCAATCGTTCGCCCAGGAAAAACAACCAAGGGCAATAAATTGGAACTATATCGCACACCTTGCTTTAGCAGTAAGTATCATCACAATAAATACCAAATAGGCTTCTTCACCCCAAATGACTGCACGACTGTCATGGGTGGTGGTCTGGGAAGGCCCAGGGCTCCCTTCTCACAGCAGGAAGCTGGCAGACACAGTCTAGAACTGATACATCAAAACCAAAGAACAAATGAGCCTATTGTCAGGAAACGCGGTGGAAAGTTCTAGAAGAAATAGCCAAAAAGATGAAAAGGATTGCTTTGGGGAACAGCACTAGAGGGTGGGAAAGTACTGCTATAAACGAGAATTTAATAAAAACCAAACTCAACTCTAGTCACACCTAAACTGTGACAAGTCGGCAGAAAGAGCGTTAAGAAATTATCAGACGGACCAGAGCAGAATGAAGATTTCCCAGTTCTGACACACAGCTGTAGTGGGACAGTGAAGGTCACATGTTGGACATTCAGATGCCCTTTGCAGCCCACGCACAGCATAGACAAACAAGCCAATATCTAAATGGTGGCTCTTCCCAAAACTAAGCTCTGGGCCCTCGGCCATCCCTCCCCACTCTGCCCACTGACTGTCCTGACCACGCCTGGGCCTGGGCCTCACTTACCCTGACACCAGCCTTGGGGTGCTGTTGCTGGCTCAGCCTGAGTCCAGATGAAGCCTCTCTCATCCAGCGGGCCAAGCAGGGAGCTCCGGGCCCTTCTGTCCCAGGCCCCCGCCAGGGCTCCAGCACAGCACGGAGGGGTGGTGCCTTCTCCGGCTTCAGGAGCCAGGACCCCAGTGTCAGAGCAGGTACCCCAGGCCAGTGGATGCTACTCACCAGATACCATCTGTCACAGAAGCTGTTGCCCACCCTCCTTAGTAACTGGGGCGTCACTGCTCTCCCCTCACTACTTACCCCTTCCTCCCACCAGCAGCCCTTGGTAGCCTCCAGAAACCATTTCTGGTGGCTTCCAGAAATGGAAGAATCAAGATAGAGTCATTTTTGATTTGTTAAACCCACTGTAATACGACCCCAAATAGTCTTTTTCCTACTGGTATCTTTGGCCTTGGCTAATTGTGACTGTGATTCCAATCCAACCACCTTTCAAGATTCATCGGGCAAAACTTACATAATTAAAGGTCAAAGGCAGCGCCAATGGACACAAGCTAACACTTTGTCAGGCAAAACTGCAAGCTCATAGAACGTGTCCCTGCTATTAGATCATCGAAATGAATGAATGAAGTTTTCCTTGAATATCTGCTCTCTAGTTTTGTATTAATCTTCCCACAATGCCTCGGTCAAAAGCAAGACAAAACAAAAATCTATTTGCCAAGTGACAAAGATCAACTTGAGACAATGTCAAGTCCAAGGAGAAAAAAAAAAAGTTCAGCATGTGACCATTTAAAAAAAAAAATTCTCGGGGCGCCTGGGTGGCTCAGTCGGTTAAGCGTCCGACTTCAGCTCAGGTCATGATCTCTCAGTCCGTGGGTTCAAGCCCCGAGTCGGGTTCTGTGCTGACAGCTTGGAGCCTGGAGCCCACTTCGGATTCTGTGTCTCCCTCTCTCCCTGCCCCTCCCCTGCTCATGCTCTGTCTCTCTCTCTCTTAAAAATAAACATTAAAAAAAAAATAGAAATGGAATAAAATGTCGAAACTTGCGATTGGGGGAGGGAGGTGAGGGGAAAGGAGGTGAGGATCCGGGGCCGTTGGAAAAAAAAAAAATCTATACAGTGACAGTTGAGAAAGCAAAAATTAGCTTGGATTGTAAAAGTGCCCTGCCATCCTTCAGGCGCAGATAAGGGACGGAGAGCGAGCCAGCTGTGAAGAGAACAGGAAACACACTTCAGCGACACAGGGTGGCCGCACTGTGTGTTCTCGCTCTAACATCATCGGCTGCCAGAATACTTGCTGTTGGAGAACGGTTTATCAGCAAGGCTGAAACGTCCTCTTCTCCCTTGGATCTACACCGTGAGAGCTATCGCTGAAACTTCAGCTCGGTCTTGCTGTTTCAGGCTTCCCGAAAAGGGGAAACTGCCCATTGAATTGCAGGAGATGTGAGTTACTGGACAGTAGAAATGCAATTTATTTTCAAAAGTAAACGGTAGCACCAAGGAGTCTCGTAGGGTCCCTGAGTCCTAACGCGAAAACGCTCTGAAAAACACGGTCTTGAGGTAAGTTTTAGGGAACCTCGCTTAGTGACAACATCTGCCCTAGACGGACACACGGCTATTTATAGTCTGTTTATTCCACTGGGGCAGACGAGTCAGTCTGTTGGTGCAGACAGCCGAACGGGTAAGATTACAAGGTGCTGTCCAGCGGAGTCGCCAACATGGCGGCAGCGTGCACACAGACCTTTCTAGATTCGGAGAAACCTTTTGCTCAGTGCTGACCGTGAGATTCCAAAGTTGAATTCTAAATTGCGGAAAATCCAGGATTCCAAAACATACCTTAGCACAAGGGTTTTGGAGAATAATTACGGACACGCTGTGTGCTGCATGAGTGACACCCTACAAAGAAGTCTTTGGTGTAAAAACAGAGAAATCAGAGGTGCCTGGGTGGCTCAGTTGCTTAAGTGTCTGACTCTTGACTTCGGCTCAGGTCATGATCTCGCAGTTTGTGAGTTTGAGCCCCGCATCGGACTTCACACTGAGTAGGGGGCCTGCTTGAGATTCTCATTCTCTGTCTCTGGCTCTGTCTCTGCCCCTCCCCTGCTTGTGCTCTCTCAAAATAAATAAATACATATTAAAACTAAAAAAACCAACAACAACAACAGAGAAATCAGGGGCACCTGCGTGGCTAGTCGGCTAAGCATCTGACTTCGCCTCGGGTCATGATCTCATGGTCCTGGGTTCCAGCCCTGTGTTGGGCTCTGGGCCGACAGCTTGGAGCCTGGAGCCCTGTTTCGGATTCTGTGTCTCCCTCCCTGTCTGCCCCTCCCTGCTCATGCTCTGTCTCTATCTCTCAAAAATAAATAACATTAAAAAAATATAAAATAGGGGCGCCTGGGTGGCTCAGTCGGTTAAGCATCCGACTTCAGCTCAGGTCACGATCTCGCGGTCCGTGAGTTCGAGCCCCGCGTCGGGCTCTGGGCTGACGGCTCAGAGCCTGGAGCCTGCTTCCGATTCTGTGTCTCCCTCTCTCTCTGCCCCTCCCCCGTTCATGCTCTGTCTCTCTCTGTCTCAAAAATTAATAAACGTTAAAAAAAAATTAAAAAAAATATAAAATAAAAAAACAGAGAAATCAGACCTGCACTTAGATTTTTCAATATGAGCCTGGAGAAGGCTAACGTGAGTTGTCTCTGAGACAAAGATCTAGCAATAAAATTATCTTTCCATCATTCCGTTTTCAGGAAAGGTAAACACCTAAAATATACACCTCATTGTTTATCCTAGCTTCCAACATTAAAAACTTTCTACTTATTAAGACCGCTTATAAAATCCTCCAAATGGAGGTATACCACATACAGAGAATACAAACCAATTTCTATTTTGCTGCAACATTTCTCTAAATACACCCAAGGTATGATGTAGATGGAACATGACTTGATAAAGTAATTTTAACAGCCAAGATTTCTCATTTAAAACACCTAATGACTCTATAAGTTAAAAAAATTTTTTTTTGGAACGTTTATTTATTTTTGAGAGACAGAGTGAGACAGAGCACGAACAGAGGAGGGGCAGAGAGAGAGAGGGAGGCACAGAATCCAAAGCAGGCTCCAGGTTCCGAGCTGTCAGCCCAGAGCCCGAGGCAGGGCTGTAACCCATGAACCGTGAGATCATGACCTGAGCCGAAGTCCCATCCTTAACCAACGGTGCCACCCGGGGACCCCATAACTCTACAAGTTTTTAAACATTTTAGCTCTAGGACAAATGTATTCATGCACTGTCTGGACTTTTTTGGGGGGGAGGGGTGGGAGTGGGGGTGGTGGGCACACCAATGAATTTAATTGCATTTCACTGACACGCTGCCTGTGTAGGTAGCAGCAACGGATCTGTTCTTACTAAAACGAAGACTTCAGAGGCTAGAACCATCTCCATTTCTTCCGGGAATTCCAAGTCCTCACAAGAGGAACTCCGTTTTCCCTAGAAGATTCAGGAATGGACATTTCCCACTCCTTCCTACTCACCGGCAGGCTTTCAGGGTGTAAGGAAACGAACAGCTAACTTCTGCTGAAGTTTTGGGGGGATCAGTGGAACCTTTGGTGATTCAGGCAAACTCAGAAACACAACTTGCACCAGCCTGCAACGGAAAAAGATTCCCACTGCCCCTTCTCCGATGACCGTCTCTCTGGTTCTCCAACATTCGAAAACACCCAGAATCGAATCCCCTTTGCAGTCACGGAGGGCTTAAGGTTTTGGAGCCACGTTGCCAAGACCGTGTTTAACGCAAACCTACGCTGTCCTACAGAGAACGTCCTTTCCTTCTCCGAGTCACTGACTGGCTAAGGAAGCTACTTCACCATGAAAATGTGTCGAAAGGCGCGATCCTGCCGAATTTCAGCGGCGGCTCAGAAAGTTTCACGTTTTTACGCAACTGCCCTTTCTTTCCGTAGGAAAAGCCGCGTATGCGTTAAGCCCCCCCCCCCCCCCCGCGGGCATGTGAGCATCCGCACTGGGATACATACACACGGTGGAATTTTCCAGTGACTGCAGAGACGGCCCAACGAAAGCGTGCGCGTCCCGCCCGGGTCCCCCGCGCCCGCGGCTTCCGCACCCCGGTCGCCCGGCCCCCGACGCACCCGGTTGAGCGGGGGGAGGTAGGGATCCAGCACCCGCCCGTTTTAACTCCGAACATTCGGACTGCCCTCGATTTTCAAAGGCCGAGGGCCCCCCGCGCGCACCTGCCCCGCCGGGTGCCGGGGCGCAGACCCCGGCCCGGGGGGTGGGGGTGGGCAAGGAGGGCATCCCCCCCGGCGCGCTGGTGCCCGCGGGCGCCGCGTCCACGCTGCCGGGCCCAGAGCGCGCCGCACACCTACCTGTGCCAGGTGAGCCGAGGGCGGGGCGCGGGGCGCGGGGCCGGGGCGGCTCGGGGCGCAGCGCGGGGCCGCCCGCTCCTCCTCGCTCCTCCGGCCGCTGGAGTCGCCTCAGCCGCCCAGCGCGAGGCGCTTCCTCATTTTCGGCAACTTCCTTAACGCGCCCGGGCAGGCCCCGCACTTCCTCCTGGCCGCCGCGCCCCAGCGCCCCGGGCCCGCCCAGCAGCCCGTGCGCCCCAGTGCCTTCGCGCCCGGGTCCCGCCCCGAGAGTCCGCCCCGACCGACCCCGCGCCCCCCGACCCTTCCCCGACCCCTCCCCGTCGCCTGTGCGCCCCAGTGCCCCCGTGCCCGGGTCTCGCCGCGAGCGCCCCCCCGGCGCCCCCCGGCCCTTCCCCGGCCGCCTGCGCGCCCCGGTGCCCCTATGGCTGGGTCCCTCCCCGAGCGCCCCCCGCGCCCCCGCCGCCCGTGAGCCCTGGGGCCCCCAGGCCCGGTCCCGCCCCAGCGCCCCCAGGCCCAGGTCGCGCCCCAAGTGCCCCCGGCGCCCCTGCGCCTGCCTTCCAGGCACTGAGGGCCTGCGCTAGGGGCCTTCCTAATCAGACCAGGGGCGCTACCAACAGCGGGCCACCTGGCCGGCCTGGCCTGCCACCTGGCTGTTTGAAGCAGCGGTCGCACTCAGGGGCGCGCCCAGTTCGCCTTGTCGTTGCGTGGGAAAAAGAGTCGTGTTTACTGTGCTAGGCATTCCTGGTCACCAAGCCAGGGCGCCCCTGCTGATCTGAGAACACAAGGCCTCCGCCGTCCGGCCAGGTGGCCTTGTGCTGTCTGTAGATGAGCAGCAGACTTCACCGCGCCCCTCTGGACGGGCCCAGCGCGTCCAACGCGGCCGCTTTCTGAAGGCTCTCATTGTTGGAAGGTTCTTGACCGTGAATTGAACTTGCTTCTTTCTACCCACGACCGACTCTCGGGCCTCGACCTAAAGAAATTAAGTCTAACATCTGCTGTAGTTTAAATACATGTTTTAAAAACACCTGCCTAAACTCCCTCCGCCATCCCCCGTCCCCACTTTTTCTATTGCACAGCCCCTTTGAAAACCTTGCTGTGAAACAGTTCCCAGGTCCTCATCTTCTTGGTAAGAGCAGTCGGCAGTACGTGTTTTAAAAGGCTGTGCCCCGAGCCAAAATAAATAAATAAGTAAAATCAAAATAAAGTGTACAGTGCGTTAGATTATAATCGCCATGGAAAAACACAAGGTGAGAGGAGCACGGACGCTCACCGGAACCCCAGTCTCTCCCACTTGGCCGTTCTCTTCCGTACATCTTTGTCATTAAATGTGTAACTCAAGTGAAGGATTTTTACTGTATTTGCTATATTTGTTACGCATTAGTTTTGCTTCCAACAGCAGATGAAGTAGTCGGCGCTCTCCAAACACAGGCTGCACAGCTTGCAGACAGGAGGTTTCTGGAGCGTGCAGGCTGTTGTTGGACGTGGACAATGAGGACCAGCTTTGCATCTGTGTGTGAGAGCAAACACCGAGCTTCCTAAGATTCTGTGTCCTCAGGGGCCGTTAGTGGAGATGAGGTTCTAGGTCTGTCCCCACACGCCTCCCTTTGGCATTGCTGTGGTCGTCTGCAACTTTGAGTCATTTTAAAGTTAATTAGCGTGCTTATAGGGATGTTGGAAAAAAATGTTAAAATCATCACACAAATCTCCAGGGAAAAAAAACCTATCTGAAAGACAATTTCAAAATAAAATCTTTAGGGGCTTGCTCATTTGGTTAAGCCTCAGACTTCAGATCAGGGCCTGATCTCACAGTTGGTAAGTTCGAGCCCCACGTCAGGCTCTGTGCTGACAGCTCGGAGCCTGGAGCCTGCTTCGGATTCTGTGTCTCCCTCTCTCTCTGTCCTTCCCCCGCTAGCGTTCTCTCTCTCTCTCTCTCTCTCTCTCTCTCTCTCTCTTTCAAAAATAAACACTAAAACACACACACACACACACACACACACACATATATGTATAAAATCTTTAAAATCTTTAAAAATGACTAAATAAATAAAAGTCAACACATTTCTGCCAGAACTTTCTTCTCTCTCTTCCCCAGTGTCTTCTCCCTTTGCTCACTTGGCTGTTAACCCTTCACGGTAGTAAATCTTAGCTGTGACTATATTCCGGGTCCAGGAGGCCCTCCCAGTGAAACTTTTTACCACGTTGGTCTCGGGGATTCCCCAGACAGTCACTGTTTAAAGGCTCCTGTCCCCTGCAGATTCTTTCTTTCTTTCTTTTTTTAATTTAAGAATAGCAAATGTGTTCCTTTTCTGGTGTTGCTGTATTAATGGACATCTGAGGTCTCCATAGCTGTTCGTCTTGTATGTTTCCACCTGTTCTTGCTCATGACCAGGCTTCCTAGTGCACTTGGCTGCATTCTCTGTGAACCACTTACTGTCTTTATTATTTTTTTAATTTTTGTAACGTTTATTTATTTTTGAGAAAGTGAGAGAGAGAGAGAGAGAGAGAGAGAGGAGAGACAGTTTGAGGGGGGGGAGGGGCAGAAAGAGAGGGAGACACAGAGTCTGAAGCAGGCTCCAGGCTCTGAGACATCAGCACAGAGCCCGACGCGGGGCTCGAACCCACGAACCATGAGATCATGACCTGAGCCAGAAGCTTTCAAGGCTTCACATCTTCTCTTTCTGCTCCATGCTTCTTTTTGTTTCTCTTCTATCTTGGAGTCGGTGTTTCTAGTATTTTGTGCCTTTCCCTTCCTTAGGAGTTTATTCCATCGCTTTGGTGGAACCAGCTGTCCGTTTGTTTCCCTAGATATATGGAAGTATGTATTTTTTTCCGAAAGATTTTTAAGTGTTTATTTATTTCTTTTGAGAAGGAGGGAGGGAGAGTGGGGGAGGGACAGAGAGAGAGGGAGAGAGGGTCCCAAGCAGACTCTATAGTGTCAGTGTGGAGCCTGACTCTGGGCTCCATCCCAAACTGTGAGATTGTGACCCGAGTGGAAATCAAGAATTGGGCAGTCAACCAACTAAACCACCCAGGCGCCCTTGGAAGCAGGGATTTTATTTTATTTTATTTTATTTTATTTTATTTTATTTTATTTTATTTTTAGAGAGAGAGAGACAGAGTATGAGTGGGGGAGGGGCAGAGAGAGAAAGGGAGACAAAATCTGAGGCAGGTTCCAGGCTCCAAGCCATCAGCACAAAGCCAGACACGTGGCTCGAGCTCACGGACCACGAGATCATGACCTGAGCCGAAGTCGGACGCTTAACTGACCGAGCCCCCCAGGCGCCCCAGAAGTAGGTGTTTTAAAGAACTTCCGTAGCCACAAAGTTTCTACCGTCAAGTTTGATGGTTTGAACTGTAAAGAATTCTGTTTACTTTTGTTTACAATTTTGAAGTCATCGTTCTATCACTTTCTTGCTTTCAGTCTTATGTTGAGAAATCCAAGCCATCCTGATCCTGTGTCCTTCACCCTTTTTCTTCTTATTCCAATTCTCTCTGGTCTTTAGCAGGGTGGCTGCTTCAGTGCCGTCACCTTGCGCTAATTTGGCAGTGTTTCTCCGGAACTTCTGTTTCGCTCTGCTCTCCTGCGGGTGACAGCTCCTGGACTCCTACAGCAGGTCCTTTCTCCCCGGCCTCATATTCCTTTTATGCCTAATTTGCTATCGTCTTTGAGCACGGTGCAGGGGGTGGGCTTAGCTGAAGGTCAGGGGCACCGGCTGGACTCCTCTGTCCCGCAGGACCCCAGGTCGGAGGCAGGAGGCCCCGCTCCTCCCCGGCAGAGGGAAAGGGAAGAGCTTCCCCACTCCTTGGAGCGCCATTGGGTGTCAGTTCCGTTCCCCAATCAGCATGGGCCCCGAGGCTTCCCGCTGGTGACACGAAGCCATGCCCGGATGCTGATGGTTCCCCGTGACCCCTCATCCCCACCTCAGCCATTTTCACCGCCCCATGGTCAACACTAAGAAATACGCAATTACTCCCTTTTATCCTGTCAAGATTTGAGCGAGAACTGCCAGGATTTTGTAGACTCACCAGATGTAGTTTCTGGGAGCTGGAGGCCTGACCTCACCGTGATCCTCTCCAACTTCTGTTTTTCTTATGAGCTAGCACTTTTCCAAGTTCATTTCATTGAGTGGTTCTCCTTTTCTTGTTTGGTTGCTGGTAGTAACTTTTACATTTTTGTTTTCCGCCGCTCCCTCTTTTTCTTGGGGAGACGTGAGAGGGAGAGGGAAGTTTCTTTTGCCTTTTTCTAGATAGTGGGGCCCTGAAGATTTCACCACCTTTATCCGGAATTTAATGACACACATTTTTTTTTTTTAAGTTTATTTATTTTTGACACAGAGAGCGAGCGAGCGTGAGCTAGGGAGAGGTAGAGAGAGAGGGAGACACAGAATCGGAAGCAGGCTCCAGGCTCTGAGCTGTCAGCACAGAGCCCGACGCGGGGCTCGAACCCACGAACCGGGAGATCATGACCTGAGCTGAAGTTGGACGCTTAACTGACTGAGCCCCCCGGGCGCCCCTAATGACACACATTTTTCAACTTTAGGTAGATGTATTGAACGTGTAGAATATACACCGTACGTTTTAATATTTAGAACGCGGGCTTCACATTTTTCATCTCTTTCAAGTTAAAAAACACAAGTTACACGTGATCCATCTATCAGGATGCTTTAGCTTGCAAACACAAAGACTATTCAACTGCACCTATTGCCATGGTAAAATTTTATTGGCACAGGAAGGAGTAAACTCCAGAGGTAGGACAGCATTTAGTGCATTTTGATACAAACTATTTTGACTTGGAATATAAGTCACAAAACGCGAAATTCACCATTTTAACTGTTTTAAAGGGTAGGGATACCTTTTTCAAAGGGAACAACTCAACCCTATTTGTCCTTTGAAGCAAGCTAATTTTGATAGGCCAGCGCTGCTGAATCTCAGGGATGCCCCCCACTGGTCACCTCTATCAGCGAGAATACCACGGAACATGGAGAAAAAGCCTCCTTCTGCTGGATTTCCTCCACCAGTTCAACTGGGATGGGAAAGTGACCTTTTACCTGTAAATGGCAGGCTTCCTCCTTTATTCTGTTGTCAGTGAGGTTTCGAACAACAACAATAAAATAATAATGAAATAAATAAATAAATAATACGATAATTAAAAAAAAGAGAAAAGTAACTTAAGGACTAAGGATAGCACTTGAACTTGGATTGCGTGGGTTTATACACAGTGGTGATATCACCGGTGGGGGCAAGAAAGCACAGGCATCGTTCCGAGGCTTTCCCGGGCATATGCGTGGCTTCTCTGGGCACCTCTGACTTCTTATTTTTAGTGACATTCAAATCAACAAACAATTACTGTGTGCCTCTTATTGCCAGGCATGATGCTAAGCACTGGAGATTAAACAGGATCAATATCTTGGGGCTCCTGGGTGGCTCAGTCGGTTAAGCCACTGACTTTAGCTCAGGTCATGATCTCAAGGTCTGTGAGTTCGAGCCCCGCGTCGGGCTCTGTGCTGACAGCTCAGAGCCTGGAGCCTGCTTCGGATTCTGTGTCTCCCTCTTTCTCTGCCCCTCCCTGCTCCTTCTCTCTCTCTCTCTCTCTCTCTCAAAACTAAGTAAACACTTTAAAAATAATAAAAAAATAAAAAAGATCAAATATCTCAACATGTGACAAAGTATTTGCCTAAAAGGTTACCCTTTAAAAATATAATTACTTAATTGGAATTCAATTGCAAGTCAATTTAGTTAACTATAAAGCAACTAACTCGAGCAATATGACATTATTTTAGGATAGTCTTCCAATGCAAAGCATTAAGTGTGTTGGCATGTAATCCTATTAAATATCACTGCTCTGGGAATCATAATCTATTTTAATGAAAATAGAAAATAATATGCCTAGAAACAAACAACAGAAATGACATTTTCTAGTTCAAAATATGTTTCAGCTCCACGAATGGGCATTCCCTGCTTGCTCGTGCGTCTAGCCTATTGATTGATAAGGTTTGAAAACTTGACAGATGTGTATTTTCAGATCTCACCTGGGGTTGAGGTCGCTACACTGAAACTCAGTTACGAATGAAAACTTTTCATGCTTTTCATTTATGCAGATGGCCAACACACACGGAGAGATGCTCAACATCACTCGTCACCAGGGAAATGTCAATCGAACCACGATGAGATACCACCTCACACCTGTCAGAATGGCTAAAATTAACAACTCAGGAAACAACAGATGCCGGCGAGGAGGTGGAGAAAGGGGAACCCTCGTGCACTGTTGGTGGGAATGCAAACTGGTGCAGCCACTGTGGAAAACAGGGAACAGGTTCCTCAAAAAATTAAAAAGAGAACTACCCTATGATCCTGCAATTCTGCTTCTGGGTATCTATCCAAAGCACATGAAAACACCGTCTCGAAAAGATAGGTACCCCCCCTGTTTGTTGCAGCATGCTTTACTATGGCCAAGATAGTATAGATAAAGGAATATTACTCTGCCATAAAAAATAATGGAACCTTGCCATTTGCAATGGCATGGATGGACCTCGGGGGCGTCATGTTGAGTGAAGTAAGTCAGACAGAGAAAAAGATACCTTGTTGATCGAGCATCATACAGCACTAACACTGGGGTCTATTTCTGGCCTTTCTGTCCTGTTTCCTTCGTGGATTCTCAGGTCTCAGATTCTCCGGTTTGGCGTGGAGGACACAAAGGAGGGTGAGGGAGGGACGTTGTCCTTCAGTTCATGGCTGTCGAGCAGAGAAGTGGGGCCGGTGTGGACACCCTGCCATTCTCTAATGGAGATCTGCTTCGAGTGTTGCGTTTTTCTGATGTTTCCGGTGTCCTACAGGAGGGCGTGTGGCTGAACAACGAGGACAGACTGCTCTACACTCTGCGTCTTTGTATAGACCCTGCTGGGCACGCGTACGTATTAGAAGTGTGTTAAACCGTAACTTGTGACGTAGGATGTGTTTATGTCAGTGGCCAGTGGGTGTTGTCGTTTGAGTAACGGATTTCACTCGCTTTCCTCCTTTCGGTGTTTGACATTCTAGAGACCCCTTGATAGGAACTGTGCATCGGAGCGACGTTTCTGTGAAACGAAACAGATGCACCGACCACACGGAACCGATCCTGTTTACCTTGCCCGCTGTTACGAGGACCGCGGCTTGCGAGGCAACGTATAAACACGTTCTCTGCTCTGACCTTCTGAATTAGAGAAGGTACGTTTTGCAGCATGCTTGGACCCTTGAGGATTTAGACGGGATCGCACCCGGAGGACAGGCAGCTTGGGGCAGCAGGACACAGCATCTGTGTCCTGTGTTCCCGCCCTGCTCCTGGGAGCTGCCCGGGCATCAGCCCTGGTGACCAGGAGGGTGTGGTTTGGGACATCCCAAAGGCGTCCCTCATCCTGCACTCTCCCTACTTGTCAGAGCTGCACGGAGGGCTGAAGACATCCTGAGCACCCGAGCACGAGAATACCTCCGCATCAGAGATCAGGGAGAAGAGCCACATTTCCATCGGACTGGACGGTCCCCTGCTGTCCACCGGCCTCGGCATCTCTGCTCTCCAGGTGGGTCTCAGCGGACAAGCGGCAATGAGAGCTCCAAGGCCGTTCCTGGGTGTGCAGCTGCAGGAGGGGAGGGGGTCTGTTGTTTCCTGGTGAGAAAGGCAGGGAGACGAGGAGGCGGCCGGCCGGCCGTTGGGCTCAGAGGAGCCGGCATCAGATGGGCACCTGCAGACCCATAGCAGCAGCTGAGATAGGAGGTGGTGGGTCCTCCAGCCCCAAAGCCCGGAGGGCACTCGGCTCCCTCTGGGCCTTGACCAGCGGTTGCGTGAGCCTCCGGCTGTCTGTACCGACCCCACAAACCCGCCGCCTTCCCGCCCCGGAGCTCAGAGCCCTCGGTCAGAACAAGCCCGGCCCCATGAGGTGGCCCCCACATCTAGAAATGTTTTGTCGTCTCAGGGAAAGGTTTTTAATAGGAGCTTTTACTTATTTATTTTTTTCTCTTAGACATTTAAAGACACTGTCAACGGCATCCGGGATTGGCAAAGGACAGGTGCAGGTCAGATCTGGCCGGTGGCCTCCCATACCCAACCTCTCGTGGCAAGAATGGCTTTTACATTTTTATTATTATCAGTTTATACATTTTTTTGAAGTTTATTTATTTTTGAGAGAGAGACAAAGAGAACGCAAGCAGGGGAGGGGCAGAAAGAGAGGGAGACAGAATCCGAAGCAGGCTCCAGGCTCCCAGCTGTCAGCACAGAGCCGGATGCGGGGCTCGAACCCACGAACCGTGAGGTCATGACCTGAGCCGAAGTCGGACGCTCAACTGACTGAGCCACCCAGGTGCCCTGTTTTTACATTTTCAAAGGGTTGTTAAACACACACACACACACACACACACACACACTGAACAAAGTAGGCCGTGCTCCAGAAATTCTACATGGCCCCCCAAACCTGGGGTCTATTTAGATGTAAAACTATTAAAAACAGTTTTACATCTGTTTCCATGCAGAAAAAGTGTGCTAGTCTCTGTTGTAGAAAGTCTATATTATTCAAGGCGCTTACCAAGTAAGAGTGCCAGCATCGTGCATTGTCCTCTACCTGAATTCCTTGCCAAGTCAGAGCAGGACGAGAGTGCAGCCTTCCTCATTAAGGAAAATGATAGAAACAATGTAATCGGAAGTTGGAAAGCACGGTGGAGTCATAGGACTGAGCAGCTATGGGGAGCTGAGCTACCCAGGTCTTAGGGAAAAGAAATACAGGTCTCCAGACCCTCAGGGCCCACTGAGGCTGCCTGCGGTCAGACGCCTGCTACCTTCTGCCATCCACACCTCCTCCGGGCAGCCAGAGATTAGGTCTGGGCTTATATTAAATCTCAGGTTAGGGGCACCTGGGTGGCTCAGTCAGTTGAGCGTCCGACTTCGGCTCAGGTCATGATCTCGCAGTTCGTGAGTTCGAGCCCCGCGTCAGGCTCTGTGCTGACAGCTCAGAGCCTGGAGCCCGCTTCGGATTCTGTGTCTCCCTCTCTCTCTGCCCCCTCCCCGCTCATGCTCTGTCTCTCTCTGTCTCTCAAAGGTGAATAAACGTTAAAAAATTAAATCTCAGGTTAAATATGAGCTATTTGTCATAAGCTTGCCCACTCTTCCTCTTTTCTATAGAATAATGAGAGGAAGGAAACAAAAACCATAAAAGGCAAACAGTTCTATTTTTCTCTCACTGGAAGGAATGCTACTACATGAACTTTGTAAAAGGATGAGTCTATTCAAAAACGTTACGTGCTTACCTAGCAGTATTCGGTTCAAACATCCAAACCCTTAGTTTCAATGTGTGGTGCTCACTTTAAGTTCTCAAAATTATATTAAGGTTTTAATGGTTTTGAAATTGTCCATTTTCTCTCACGGATGGCAATGAGAAGGAGGTTTGTTGATTTGTTTCATCTTTGGGCATCTCGAATGGGGATCTGGATTTGAGTACACACGAAGGGATTAAAAATGCATTATTACTCAGTACACAAAACAAATTTGACTCAGAAATACAGAAATAAATGGAAATCCGTCCTTTATTTATTTTTAAGATTTTATTTATTTATTCATTTATTCATTTTAAACGTTTATGTATTTATTCCGAGAGAGAGCGTGCACGCACCCAATGCGTGTGAGCAGGGGAGGGGCAGAGAGCGAGAGAGGGAGAGAGAGAATCCCAAGCAGGCTCTACACTGTTAGCACAAAGCCCGATGTGGGGCTCAGACTCACAAATCGTGAGATCGTGACGTGAGCCAAAACCAAGAGTTGGATGCCTAACCGACTAAGCCACCCAGGCGCCCCAAGATTTTATTTTTAAGTAATCTCTGCACCCACCGTGGGGCTCGAACTCACAACCCAGAGATCAAGAGTCACATGCTCCACTGGCTGAGCCAGCCAGGTGCCCATCTGTACTTCATTTATAATAAACTTTTCCTTTTGGAATAATTTTATTTGTGGAAAAGTTGCAAAGATCGTTTGGACCATGGCCGTGCCTCCTTGTCCCGGCTTTCCCTGACATTAGCCCCTTATAACCGCGGGGCCTTGATCCCCAAACGTTGTCGTGGTCACAGCTTTGTGAACTACTCTACGGCCTTTGTTCAGACGTCACCGGCTTCTCCACGGATGCCCTTCTCCTGTCTCAGCGTCCAGTGCAGGACCCCACGGTCACTGAGTCCCCTTCGTGTTCAACTGCACCAATGACAATAACATCTTCATGCTTGGGATTTGAAGCAGGAAGACTGACCTCCTGCGTTTGAAGCTCCCTTTCCAATCTGATTTCCTTTGATTCTAATACAGAAAGACTACATGAGAGAAAGAGATGAAAATTTCTCCTGCTTATGTTAAAGAGCTTTTAAGTAACCAGGGATCACCGGACGTCCAGCCCATACTGACAGAAGGAAACCCTTAGCTATCTTTCTTAGAGATGCAAAACTCCTGTAACTGGAAAGTTCTTCCTACATTCCAAATTAAGTCCTTTCTGTGGCCGTGGTAAAAATTAAAAATGTAATCGTGGGTGTGGCTTGACCTGTCCTGAGGGTCAGGGACCTGGCGGGGAGCTTGGTGGCCATCGGAGGAGAGGGCGAGGACCACAGGCGGGTGGTCTCCAGCTGTGGCAGGAGAGACGGTGAGGTCTGGGGTGGTGGGGGGGCTGGCTTCTCCAGGACACCCCTTCTGCTCGCTGTGCGAGTCGGAGGGAGGCCTGAGGCTGGTGGCGTCTCTGCTCAGATCAGCCTCACGCAGTGTGGATAACATTGGACCTGGTTTAGCTGCAGATGCCTGGAAATTGAAGTCGGGATCCCAGAACCTAAAAACTTGTCAAAAAATCCCCCAAAAAAGACCTCTCAGAAAAAGTGGCCGTTACACCGCAGAGAACACATCAGCTTCCTTGTGCCCGCTAAACCTTCACGTTGAACATGTGCTTTTATATTTAAAATTGTTTCCCTTTTCGTATCAGTGGGGGGAAGCTGGGTTTGAAGACAGCACATGCAGTTTCCGGAAAGCATCACTCTGTCCGTGACCTTGGGGGCAGCCAGCCCCGCAGGGTCCGGGGAGATGCCAGTGTGCCTGTGGGGGGAGCCCCACACCACCCCGGCTCTGCCTTCACAGGGCTCCCCCGGGCTGGCCCGGGCTCTCTGAGGACACCCTCCCCCCGTGTCTGTGTGGGGCCGGTTCACACGCAGGCAGAAGTGCATCCAGCACTTTCCAGAATCTGAGAAGCTCTAGAACCCTGTTCCAGTTTTGGGGAACTCCAATTTGTATAGAGTTCTTTCTTCCACTGATGAACGCTTTCACTTCCTAAGACTTCTGTCCTCCGGGGCCCTGCTGGGGCTAAGACCCAACCCTCCCCTGTCGCAACACGGGGCCTGGAGGCATCGCCACTGCTGGTTACGCGTCTTTGGCTTCAGTGGCAATTAATACCTCTTCTTTCGCTTACTTGTTTTCTCTCTTTTGTTCTTTGTCTGGGGCTGATCGGGGGCACCCTGTGTGGTGGCGGGGCCCCTGGTGGGCATATAACTCAGGCCCCCCTGTGCACTTCCTGGAGACCGGACCCAGGGGCCCCGCCTCCCACGGGGGGTGCGGGGAAGCACTCGGCCCTGGGCTTCCAGAACCCCGTTCCCTGGCTCACAGAGAAAGCCCGGCTGAAGGAGGGAAGGAGGCCAGCAAACAGGAGGGAGAGGGGAGAATACAGCTGGGGTGCACAAAGAGGGGGGCCCCTCACTGGCGCTGAGGCTGGGGGGCTTGCAGCTGTTCCAGTTGTGGAAGCCAGCACCTCATCCCCCCCCCCCCGCCCCCTGCCCCGCTGTGTCTCTCCCTCCCTTCCTCCTTCTCCCTCCAAACCTCCCCCTCCCTCCATCTCTCCCTCTCCCCCTCCCTCTCTTTCCTTCCCTCCTCCCTCCTTCCCCCCTCCTTCCAAACCTCCCCTCCCTTTCTCCCTCTTCCTCTATCCCTCTGTCTCTCCCTCCCCCTCTCTTTCTCGCCCTCTCTCTCTCTTCCTCCTTTCTGGCTCTCTCTCTCGCTTCCTCCCTCCCTGCCCTTTCTTCCTTTTGAGCTAGGTTGACATCCCTTGTAGTCTGGCAGTGTTTGTCCTGAGCCATATGCTGTTGTCGCACTGTTGTGAAAGCTGAGGGAGATAGTGTGCGTAAGCCCCTGACATCCATGAATATTAACTCTGTTGATACCCCCCAGTTCCTTATTTTCTAGCGTACGTAACAACGTCTATAGCTTCTTTGACTCAAGACAGGGCACATCCCCCTTCTCGCTGAACTTGGAGCATGGCCACGGCCCTTTGCTTCCAAAAGACACCAAATAAATATCGTTCAAAGGTCTGGGCGTTTCGGTAAAGTCTTGGCACGCGGTATGTGATCCTTCCTTCCGCACTGCCTGTTGAGGCGGACACCGTTATTATCAACGTTTTATAGGTGAAGACGCCGCGGAGGAGAGGCGGGGTGGGGTGCCCAAGGCCACGCAGGCGGGAGGTTGGAGGACCGGGATCCGAACCCAGAGCCCCTGCTCCCGATTTTGTTACTTAATGTCCTGGGTCCCGCGAGTGTGTTCATGCCAACCCGGAGGTCGGCGTTCGGAGCGAGCAGTCGATCATCCCGGTACACCTGTCACGTGTCCTTACGGTTCAAAACACAGATTAATCCCTTCGTGTCAGTTCCACAAGTGATAGGGATGCTATTGCAACCCCAGACACGGGAGGAAGGGTAAGCGTCCCCTGTGATGGCTCCTCCTCCGTGCGGTCACTCCCGCAGGCAGGTGCCCTTCTCACCTGGGGAAGGCCGCCCCGGTCCAGGGCTGGTGACCCCCCTCGTCCCAAACCAGAAGTGCTCCCTGGGGCGCAGGGTGGTCTAGGCGAGCGGGGCCACTGTCCTCCCTCTTGTGGGACCAAAGACACACCCAGATTAGAATAACGCTCACGTTCACACTTAGAAGTCCACGGCTGTTTTCACACAGCTGTTCAGACTTGCGCCTGGGAATTACATTTTCGGATCCACTTACCTACCAAGCACTGGGACTGTGATTGGAAGGCACCACTGCTTCTTTGTGAAATCTGAGAACGTCGGCCTTGGGACCGTCCTGGGTGTTGCCGACAAGGGGCGTTACAACTGATGCACGCTTGATGAGCTCACCGACTGGCCTCCGGGGTACCTTGCCAGCCACCCAGATGAACGGACGCTCGGCATCTAAGGTTCCGTGTGTCTAGGCCACATCTACCGGGTTCTGAGCTCCGGGGGCGCGAGACAGCAAGGTCTCTGTCTCCAGAAGCTAACGGTTCCGTGGGCAGGTGGACGCTCGGCCAGTGAGCTGATAAACACAGTGTTGAATTTCGGGTAGGATTCGGGCTCTGGGAATGATAGACCGTGGCAAAGAGGAGGTATCTTGGAAGCAAAGACGTCTGTGGTGTGAACGGCCGAAGAGACTGGTGAGGTACTGATCTGGGGGACGGTGTGGGGCAAGTGTGTGTTGGGGGTGTGTGCTTGCAAGCACCTGGGACATCGAAGCCAGGCTGTCCAGGATGGAGAGGGAGCGGGAGGGTGAGGGGCAGGCGATGAGCGTAGAGGGGCCGGATGCCAGATCAGGCTCACCGTGTAAATCACAGCAAACACGATTTTGTTGTAAAGCCAAGGAGAAAGCATAGGAAGATTTAGATAAGGGGAGGGGCTTCATCTGGTTAATTTTTAAACCGTCAGACCCAGGAAGCCTTATAAAATTCTGATCTCAACGGGGCTGGCCTTGATCCCCTTGTGAAATTGACATCTTTGGAGGAGAGTGAAGGGGACAGAGTAGGAGGATCCTGACCTCACCTGACCCGCGGACACAACACTCTGCAGCCGTCCTGGCAGAGCCGGCCTTTCACAGCTGCTGGTAGAGAGGAGGCCTCCTGGGCAAGGTGGGAGGGCGGGGAGGTGGTCAGGAACCAACCCTCCAGTCCCACTAACCACGAGCAGAGGGGACGTCACGAGCACAGAATAACAGCGAGGTCAGACCCCACACCAGGTGCCCCAACCCTGGGGACCCTCACCGGGAAGAGGAATCCTCATAATGTCTGCCTTTGCAAACCTGTGAAACTTAACCCTGGGAGCTTTAAAAACCAGCTGCGCTTAGCATGGGGAGAGCCAGAGGGTGGTAGGAGCTGAGTCCCCACCCTTAACAGGCCGGCACACTAAATACCTCGGCCTGAGCCGCAGCGCAGAAGCAGCGGTTTGAGAAGCACATGGGGAACACGACACAGATTTATTGACTAATCTTAGCATGTGTGATGGAGGGGCGGGGATCTGCGGGAAATTTCTCCAGGAACAAAATCGCTGGCGGGCGTCGTTTTTCTTGCCCTCCACCAGCCTGGATAGCTGGAGCCAGTGCTGACCCTCTCCATGTCCCCCACTTGGGCCCTGTGCCCACCCCGTGTTCCCCAGCAGGCCCGCCCCATCTGATCTGCCTGACTTGGGGCACTTCTGCCTCTCCAAAGCTGCTCCGGCCTAGGCCAGTGTCTTTCCGATGTATTCCACAAGGCCAGCATTACCCTGATATCAAAACCAGACACAGATACGATAAAAACAAACAAACACACAATATCCGTGATGAATATTGACGCAGAAACCCTCAACAAGGTATTAGCAAACTGAATTGAACAATACTTTAAAAGGATCTTTCACCACAATCAAGCTGGGATTTATTACAGGGATGGTAAGGACAGTAGTTTCATATTCACAAATCAATCAATGTGATATATATCACATTAGCAGAGAAAGGATAAAATCATATGATTATCTCAATAGGTGCAGAAAAAGCATTTGACAGATACAACATCTGCTCACGCTAAAAACTCTCAACAAATCTGGGTTAGAGGGAATACACCTCAACACGATACAGCCCACATATGAACCCACAGCCAACATCCTACTCAAAGGTAAAAAACTAAGAGCTTCTCTAAGATGAGGAACAAAACAAGAGTGTCTACTCTCTCCACTTTTATTTAACATAGTTAATTCAACTGGAAGTCTTAGCCACAGCAATCAGACAAGAAAAAAATAAAAGACATCCAAATTGGGAAGGAAAAAAATAAAACTGTCACTGTTTGCAGATGACATGATACTATATATAGAAAACCCCCGAGACTCCACCAAAATCTATAAGAGCTAAAGAGGAATTTAATAAAGTTATAAGATGCAAAATTAATATATGAATTCTTTTGCATTCTGTACACTAAATAGCAGAATGAGAAATTAAGGGGAAAAAAATCCCATTCGCAACTGCACCAAGAAAGAATAAAGTTCCTAGGAAAAAATTTAACGGAGTAGGTGAAGACCTAGACTTTGGAAAGCATTAAGACATTGATGAACGGAGTTAAAGAGGACACAAGCAAATGGAAAGATCCACCATGCTCGTGGTGTATTGTGAAAAGAAGATGCTACTGTCTAAACCCATCCAGAGATCCAATGCGATCCCTACCAAAATACCAATAGCATTTTTCACAGAACTAGAAAAAAATCATACTAAAATTTGTATGGAATCACAAAAGACCCCAAACAGGTGAAGGGGATTAAGAGGTATAAACTTCTAGTTATAAAATAAGTAAGTCACAGAGCTGGAAAGTACAGTGTGGGGAATATAGCCCATAATATTGTTTTAATGTCATATGGCGGCAGATGGTGAGCACACTTACCATGGTGAGCTTTGAATAATGTGTAGAGTTGTAAATCACTATGCCGTGCCCCTGAGATAAATATAATATTCTATCAGCTATATGTCCATAATGACAATTTTTAAAAATCAAGGCATAATTCACATGTAATAAATACACAAACATGATGTGTATGCTTTGATTGGTTTTGACAAACATATGAAAATGTGTATAGTTAGGAAATGGCCACCACAATAAGGACATAGAGAATTTCCATCACCAAGAAATTGCCCCATTGTGGCAAGCCTCCACTCTCCCAGAGTCCACTAAAATTCTGATTTTGATCTTTATTGAAATAAAATCATACATTTATACATTCGTGTGTGTCTGGCTTTGCTTCCCTAGTGTCGGTCAGATTCTTAAAATTGCGCCCCTGCTGTTTTTCCATTTACTTTATTAGCTACATATTTGTTCGTCCACTTTTTACTGATGGATGTTTGAGTTGTTTCCAGTTTGGGGTTGTGCTGAATAAAACTGCCACAAGCATTCTTGTAGTCTTTTTTGTGGACTTACATTTTTATTCATCATGGGTAAATTTCTAGGATCTAGAGTGAAATTGTCAGATCAGAATCTGTTGAACTTTAAGGGAAACTTCCAATAAAAGTTCAAGATGGTTCCATTTCATGCACAAGATTTGTGCAACGTTCCATTTGCCTCCTATCTTTGTCAACAGTTGATGTTATCTGACTACCTTTTAACTATTCCTGTGGGGGCGTGGGGGTATCTCAAAGTGATTTTAGTCACTTTGACCACCAATGGTTATTGAGCACACTTTTAGGTGCTTATTGATGCTTCCATTATTTTTTTTATAAGGTGCTTGTTCAATATTTTGCCCATTAAAAACATTAGAATATTCATCTTTATTTTTAATTTTTTTAAAGCTTGAAATTATTGACTTGTGAGAGTTTTTAAAATATATTCTGGATTCAAGTCTGCTGTCATATATACATGTGACAAAAATTCTCCCCTTTAATCTTCTTATTGTTGTCTTTTAAAAGAGCAGACTGTTAGTTTTAATTCAAATTGGGCAACTTTCTTATTTTAAGGTTAGTGCTTTCTTTGACTGGTATAAGAACTCTGTGACCTCATGAGATATTCTCTTAGATTTTTTTGATGGAAACTTTATAGCTTTGGGTTTAATGAAACTCTGATCCATCTGGAAATAATTTTTGTGTATGCTATAAAATAGCAGTTGAGGTAGCTTTTTCCCCTCTGTGCAAATATTCAGTTGTTTCAGTATCATTCTGGAAAGAACTTTCTTTTTCCCCTTTGAGGTGCTTTGGTGCCTTCATCAAAAATTACTTAACTGTATGTATCCAGACTTTCTATTTTGTTTTAATGATCTAGTTATCCTTAAATAAATACCATGCTACACATTTACTGTATAACAGTAGGAAAAAGCATGTACTGTGATTTCTTCACTTGGATTTTCTTTTCTTTTCTTTTTTTGAGATTGTTTGGTTTACTCTAGGTTATTTTCATTTCCATATAAATATAAAAAATTTCCTTGTTTTTCCCCCATGGATTTTGATTGGTATTGAACTGACTCTGTAGAACAATATGGCGAAAAAATGACACTTTAACAATATTGAACCTCCCAATCCATTAACATGGTATATCTTTCTATTAATTTACTCCTCTTTAATTTCTTTCAGCAGCATATGTAGTTTTCAATGAACAGGTCTTGCACAACTTTATATGTTTCTAAGCATTTTATAGTATTGTAAAATGGTATAGGTTTTCTAAGTTTTATTGCCCGAGTTTTGTTAATGGTATATAGGTATATGATTGAAATTTGTACATTTACTTTGAGTCCTGAAACCTTAGTGAATTCACTTGTGTGCTATGGTAGTTTCATTGTAGAGTCCTTAAGATTTTTGATGTAAACAATTATATCACGTGCAAACGGAGGCAATTTTATTTTTCTCTTTCTTATCTTTATGCTTTTTAAAAATACCTTTTATTCCTTTCTTTCTACTTTATTGCAATGCTTACGACCTCTAATATAACAGTGAATAGAATTGGTGAGTGTGAACATTCCTGTTTCCTTCCTAGTGTTAGGACGAAGTATGATGTTAGCTACGTTTGATGTTAGCTACGTTTTCCATAGATGTTCTTGATGGAGATAGTTTCCTTATTATTGTCAGGAGTAACTTCTCCAAGAGGCGTTGGCATCTATTTTGAGTTGAAGGGGTTTTAAAATACCAGTAAAGTCAAAAGCATTATTTCACAAACAGCAGTATTGACGTGTTATTCTCTAGGTACTGACAGATTTAATTTTGAAATACGGTTGGTGTGGGCAACCTGGGTGGCTCAGTGGGTTAAGCATCTAACTTTTGATTTTGGCTCAGGTCATGATCTTGCGGTTTGTGAGTTCAAGCCCCACATCAGGCTCTGTGGTGACAGCGGGGACCCTGCTTAGGACTCTCTCTCTCTCTCTCTCTCTCTCTCTTTTTTTCTCTCTCTCTCTCTCTCAAAATAAATGAACTTTTAAAAATATTTAAAAATAGATAAAAGAAATACGGTTGGGGTGTTACTGTCTCCATCCATTTTACAGTAGATGAAACTGAGGCACAGGTTGGTGGGCAGTTTTCCCAAGGTCAGACAGCTAGGAAATGCTAGAACCATACAGTCTGGCTCTGGAGACCGTAGGCTGGCTGCCCCCGGGACCTCATGCATGAAGTTGTGGTTCACTGTGACTCTCTCCCTTCACTTGTGGGCCCGAAAATAGCTGATGTGCCTGCACAAAACCTTCTTTTGGGGGGAGGGGAGCAAGGACTGCTAGGTGTGTCGGGAACAGTACATTTCTACAGCACGATTATAACTTCATGCATTGCAAAAATGTAAGTCAGCCTAGAATACATACCCAGAGGTGAGACTTCTCTTTTATTTCCTCAAGATACTTAAGAAGGCAAATGAGGAGTAACACTGATTTCATTCCTTAGAACGAGTTTAAATCTCATTTTTATTTAGTGGCTCTCTCCTTAGCTCTTTCCATAAAACATGTTTCCCTTCCCTCCAGAGATGAGAAGAGAAAGCGGCTGTCTTCACGACCCAAAGCAGTGTCTTTTAAGTTTTTTCATTTGGCTAAGTCAACTTAGCCACCCCTTATAATTTCAGGAGTGCATTCTCTTTCCTCTTCTCTGGTGTCAGTAAAATATTTTATTAAAAAAATCAAAAATCAACACGTATATTTTTATCCGTGCCAGTGTGTGCATGTAACCTTATGTGCACACGGTGCCTACGTGTATTTTGTTTCGGTGTGAAAATAAAACAATGGCTGCCCTTGACTTAGCGTCCATTCTGGGTAGGAGCCAGGAGTTTGCAGTTTACTGTCTCGAGATCTTTCAACCAGTTGGCAAGATAGAAATTATCGTTCTTGTGATCCAATGAGAAGTCAGAGACAAGGAAGACTAAACTCCACCGAAGGTGGCCCAGTTGGGATTATTTCTGAAATTCCAGCCCAAACCATGAGTGGTGGTGATTTTGAGCCATTCTTGTTTAAGCGTCGGGTGTCGTGGAGTCCTGATGGGCAGGGGGGGCTGTGCCCATGAGATCTGCTGAAAGCATGTCCCTGGGGTTGGGACGATGCACGGATGGCCCCCGCCAGCACATATGCAGCTCGGGTGGCCTACCGTCACGTCACCGTGACCCCCACACCTGCTCACATTCACAGAGGGGCTGTTCCCTTTGCAGATCTTCTGAGCATGTCGGGGCGGGGGTTTCAGACACAGTCCTGGGGGCGTGACAAACCACACGAAAAGGGAAGCGGTCCACCCACCAGGTGCGCGAGGGCGTGCCAGAGGCCATCTGGCGCCCCATCAACGTGAGTGTTGAGATTTGCTCGGCGAGTATTAATATAAATACTGGCGAATAAATGAATATACAGTGAATACATGAACTTCTGTATGGTTCGGTAAGTTCAGTTCCTGCTCTCGGACCCCGCTGCCCCAACCCGACGGCTCTCGGCGCGTGGGATTGTGTCCGTCCCTTGAGAGCTGTGCTAACCTCACACTGGCCCCTGCGTAGCCCATAGCACCCACGAGCACACTGCTCGGCCGAGGAGAGACCACATTTCCTTGTTGGGGAGATGGGGTTGCTCAGGCAGAGAGTCGAGGCCAGCTGTCCACCGAGGCAGCAATTGGGGAACAAAAGGAGGTCACTGGAGCCCAGGCCTGGAGATCAGGGGGAAGGTGGAGGTTCTGGCCTGGACTACGCCCTCCTCTGTCCCTAAGCAGACAAAGGGCCTTGGGACCCTCAGTCAAGTCCTCCAAGTTTCTACTTACGGAGGAGGTTGAGTGATAACCCAAGTTTAGTGAAAAACAGTCTGGTAACGGATGACCCTGCACGCATTTTCTTCTGCAATCCTGGGGCATCCTTATGGATTATCCCATTTCTCAAGATGAGGAACCTGAGACTTAGAGGGGTTGACCAATGTGCCCCAGCTGGGACTGGTCTAGCTGGAACCTCGTTGTCTTTGCAGCCCCTCCAGTCCCTCCAGCTCCAAATGCACCAGTGGCCTCCTACGTTTGCCCTTTAAGAGTATGAGACTTCGCAACAGCCTCACTTTGCTCTGCACGCAAAGCTCCTGGATACTTTTCACGGACTCCCGGAGAAGGAGGAATTTCCCTGCCTGACCTGGCCTCTGTCGTCCAGCAGAGGGCAGTGCAGGCTCACGCCCGCGCTTAACGGCGAGCATCCAACGGCTTCCAGCAAAAACCAGTTGTCAGCTGCAAAGGGCTAAGTCTGGAGAGGATATGGAAGTGTGCCCGGCCGTGGATTCAGACGAAATCCCATCTTGTTAGGAGGGAGGCACAATTTGAACATTGTTCCTTAGAAGGCGTTAGAAAGACATAAAAAAAAAACAACACAAAAACAAAACCCCCGAGTTCTTGTTTTATTATTCCATGCATTAAAAAAGGCCAAGCTTTTGTTCTTCCCTTCACCTCTGTTTACAGAGGTTATTAACATGCCGGCCATACAAGCGGGGTCGCCGTCACAGGAGCGGAGGACGGCACAGTGACAGAGCACAGGCATTAGACACGCCAAATGTCTCGGAATCCAATGTAAAGAATTTACGCATGTCACGGGCTGTTTTCTCAAACCTTATTATTATTTTTTTTGTGTGTGCAGATTATTTTCATTTGTATCTACAGGCTACTAGGATTCAGAACTGAAGGTCAGAGATCAGAATAAAGTCAGAGGGGGCTCTCTGGGTGACCAGTGGCTTGCACGGCCAGCTCATGGGCCCCACACACACGTACACGCACACACATGCACGCGCATCCCTGGTTCTCCGGAGACAAGCTCCTGAGTGCCCCGTTTTCATTCCCACCCTAACACCTCCGTCCACGGTTGGTTGGTTATAGTGAATACGTTATCGTTAACACCTTTGAGCACCCACGCTGTCAGAGCCTTTATAAACCAAAGCAACTTGCAAAAGGTGAGAATAGGAGATGTCTGCGTGCTCGCTAAGTGCTTTCTCTATGTGATCATGTGAGACACTCACAACAGCTTTCCTAGGGAAGTGTTAACGTCATCCCCATTTTACAGAGGGGAAAAGTGAGGCCCAGCGATGCTAAGTGACTTGCTGGAGATCACAGAGCTCGTAGGCGGCAGAGCAGGGACTCAGGCCCAGACCGTCTGCCGGCAGGGCCTGGCTCTCGGTCCCTGCTCCCACTGCCTGCGGTGTCAGCGACAGCGAGCCCTCGGAGGCTTGGTTTGTCGAGGCCACCTACGGGGAGGGACAGTCTTTACCTGGACCTGCCTTTGGTGGGTTCCAGAAGCTGCTCCCGAAATGTCAACGTTGCAGAAGCTGTTGGAGAGTCACCAACACAGCCGTCTGGCCTCTGGGCTCTGCCCTGATTCTACCTGCATTTTCCTTGTTGCCCGAGAATCATGTCGTAAACCTCAGGAGGGCCTCCCAGTCCACGTCCGTGAGGTCTGAACGCCCGGGAATCAACGGCCTGGTGACGACCCCCTCCCCCGGGGTCTCGTCTCCGGGTGTGCTTTGGAAGGAGGACGGCAAACAGAGCGTCTCCGCATCTCACGGTAACGTGGGACTTTCTGAAGACGGCAGAGGATTCGTCGGGAATGCGTAATTCACCTTCTGGAAGGAGAGCTAGCATCAGTTAAATACACACTAGTAGAAATAACAGTCCCAAGAGGATAAACAGCATCTCTGGAGCCGCTGGCGGGAAGCTGGTGCTTTCTCCCCTGTTGCAGCGGATAGGGGTGGGGATCCGGGTCACTTCACTCGGGACCCTGTCCCTCAGGCCCTAGGGACCTTGTGGTCATCGGCCTGGCTTGCCCACCTTCAAGGTCAGCGCCTGATTCTGGATCCTGGAACCACTTTTGTCTGCCCTGGCCGTGGCGTCGCCGTCCTGCTCCCACACGTGTCCCCGTTCTCACCACTGTGGCCCCCTCTTCCCGACCCCGGACACAGTTCCCAGATGTAGGGACGTGTGGGGACGGTTCCACAGTCTGGGGGGAAGAACCCTTCCCGCTTGGATTCAGAACTGAAAAGCGTGTTCCCTTCAGGATGACTTTTCTGCCCCGGGGCCGCACAGTTGTTTAGGTGACAGTTCCTTCATCGAGTCTGAGCCGCCGTCCCTCTGCCAGGGGGCACTGGCTGTCTCCCCCACGCTGGGCATCATCCTGAGTGCTTTGCTCACCGCTGATTACCGCGTGTGTCGTGCCCACTGGGCCGCACGCACGGACGCGGGGCGCGCGACGGCTCCCAGGCCACCTGCTCGGTCACAGCGTCCGATGGCTGGAGTATTACAGAAGGCAGAAGAGACTCCCACTTCCTCTTTTCTTGTTCACGCTTGACCCCTTTCCAGTAACACTGCCGACGGTGTCCTTTACATGTTCTTTCTCCAGTAAGACACCTGTGCCTCACAGTTTTAGAAAAGCAAATCGATGCATACGGTGACAATTTTTTTTAAAAGCGTAGCCTCAGGGGCTGCTTCCTTGAGCTGGTCCTCGAGCGCTCCCCAAGAGTATGGGGCGTGGAGGTGACCGCAGCAGCTGCTGTCACAAGGTTCGCACCCTCGGTTTCAGGACAGCCGAGCAGGCGTGCACAGGGGCGCCTCCAGAACCTCTGGTTCAGTGCAGGTGTCTGAGCACGAGTGCCTAACGCCCTCCGGGCAAAGACCCTGCTGACGGGGGACGGGGACGGGAAGGGCGGACCCCCAACAGCTCGGCAGGGACCGCGGGACAGCGTCATCCCCACAGCGGAGCTTCTCTGGTCTCCAACAGATGCAGCCTGGCTCTGTGAGAGACAAAGAAAAGGTAATTCCCGAGGAGCAGTGACCCGAAAAGACGCCTCCTGTCTCTGGATGTTTTCCTCCAGCAGAAGGAAAGTGCGAGCAAGCAAACACACAAACTGGATGGGAGGAAGGGAGGCGGGGAGGGATTTTGTGATACAGGAGGGTTATTTTTAATTCTGCCGGTGGTTGGGCCGTCTGGGTGCCTCAGTCCGTTGAGCATCCGGCTCTCGGTTTTGGTGCAGGTCATGATCTCACGTATTGTGGGTTTGAGCCCCCACATCGTGCTCTGTACTAACAGTGTAGAGCCTGCTTGGAATTCTCCCTCCCTCTCTCTCTGTCTGTCTGCCCCTCCCAACTCATGGTTTTGTTTTCTCTCTCTCTTTCTCAAAATAAATAAATAGTTTTAAAAAAATCTGCGAGTGGTTATTTCCATAGCTTTGAACACGTTTTGCCCTCTTTCTCGAAATGCCCCACTTTGTTCCTTCAGACCCCACGGACTGCCCAGTCCTAATCGTGTCTCAGCTCCCCCCCCCCTTTTTTTATAACCTGTTATTTGCTTGTTCTCACTGCCTTCCCATTTTGACAGAAATGCTTCAGTTCCTCTACTGGTGTTCGAGTCACTGTTCCAGACTCTGCCTCTTGTTTGGTCCGTTTAGATGTAGCCCAGGTGCCCCGCACACGTCCCCGCTGCCCTCACGCAGCACCGGAGCCCTGCCCCTTCAATCCCGTGCCGTTTCCTCCCAACTACTCCTTTCTTCCACTTTATCAAGACCCAGGACGCTTGCATTTTACTTCCTTACCTTGTTGAAGGCAGAACAGTGGCCCCGACAGCGTCCACGTGAATTCTCAGAACGTGTGTGGGATGGGGCGCGGGTCCTGATGAGGGAAGGAGGAGGCGGGACCCTCAGGGACAGGAAGGGACAGACGTGAGCGAGGGGCAGGTGGTATGGGGCCAGCAGCCAGGACAGCAAGCAGCCTCCAGAAGCCAGAAAAGCACAAACAGCCTCTCCCTGGAGGCTCCGGAAGGCCACAGCCCTGCCGATGCCTTGATTTGGACCCCGGGGGACTCACGCCAGATCTCTAACCTCCAGAACTCTACGGTGATACGTTTTGTGTGTGATAGTCTGTTTTGGCAATGACAGGAGACTTATACCAGAACTAAGCCTCCTGGGGCGGTTTTCGTACGTCCCCTCCTTTAACCCTGTAAACCATTTTGTAGGGGAACACCTTAAATTCAAGCTGTTACTTGTCACACGAATGAAGACTGGGGCTCGGCTGGGTCGACCAGAGGCCGAGTCCTGACTCAGTTTGTCCACAGCCTCCCTACGGCAGAGACTGAGGCCACCTGACGGGTCTCCAATCCACAAGAAGAGAAATTCGGGGGTTGGAGAAAAAAAGACGAAGGAAACTTCCAAAGCCTCTGAGGGAAGGATGCTGTTTGTCAGTCCCCGGTGATCACCCTGTCCCTTTGGATGTCCCCAGATCGGGGACCTCTTTGTCCTTTCCTTTTAAAGTGCCTAAGTGCACCCTGGGCAGGGGCAGGTGAGCCACACAGGTGAGCCATGCATGGGGTGAGAAGGACTTGCCCTCACAGATGTCTCCTCTCTCTAGAAGCTGTCCTTGTTCTGGGCGATGAAGACACCAGGAGCCTCCCCGAGGAGAGGGCCTCTGTCCTGACCCCACGTGTCCAGCTCCTCCCGGCATCCTCAGACAGCCCTCTCTGTAGCGACAACACTACCCCTCCTCCCCGATGCGTCCTCCCTGAGATGACTGGGTGCGTCACTCTAACACAGGCACACTGAGCCCCCCCCCCCCCCCCCCCCCCCCGCCATGAGAGCGTCTAGAATTACCCTCCGCAGCCAATTTTCCCCAATGTTCCCCATGTTCTGCATTCTAACTCAGGTAGGGACTCATCGCTGTCCATTACCCTTTGCACTCAAAACGTTTGGGAGAAGTCCCTCAGTTTCTCAGGCAAACTACATTTCTTGTAAGAAGCGACTTCCTGCTCCCTGCCCCTGCAAGCCTGCCGAGTTCCCGTATTGAGTGTGGCAAGGGCCCCTTTCAGACTGAGGACACTGCTTCTCCACCACTCCACGCTACTTAGAACCATCCACACTGTTCTGGTAATAACAAGCCTGCTGCCCCTTGACTGTGCAACGTTTTCCCACTTTGGCCGAGTAAAGGCTACCTCTCTGCCTGCGCCCTCTCTGGTGGGAGGATTGGACTAACAAAGACACAGGCTGCTTGACTAGGTTGGCCGTGGACTCCACACCAACATGGTTTCAGAATAAACCCTCCCTGAAGGGTTGGGCAGCGGTCACGGTGAGAAACAGGTCCAGCAGAAGCACGGGATCCCTGGAGGCAAAATTCAGTTCTGGTTTTTAGCAAGATCTGGGGACTTCATCTCTAAACAGTTTTATTTATTTATTTTCAAGCCTTAGTTAAAAAAAAACACACACACAAAAATAATGCGATCACCCCATCTGTTTTATTTATTCAACTGTTTTATTTATTTATTTTCAAGCCTTAGTTAAAAAAAAAACACAAAAATAATGCGATCACCCCAACATAAGCCTGTGTGCCCCTGTGTGGAAACCAGAAGCTGTGCTCGCCGGTGAAAATGGCCACTTGGCATCCAAATTTCGACCGGGGGGCACCTTTCCTGTCTCTTTCGTCCTCCTTGCAGGCAGAGAGGGAGGGCCACTTTGGAACGCTATGTTCTGCAGCCGCTTAATTATGCAAAGATGAGGTGCGCTCATTTCCTACGGCTGCTGCAATAAATTACTACAAATTTAGGGGCTTAAATGAGTACCGACAGGGCTTACAGTTCTGAAGTTCAGAGATCTGACATGGGTCTCACTAAAGCTGAAAGCCAAGCGTGGGCAAGATGGCATTGCCTTCCGGGGTCTCTGTGTCATTCCAGGAGTGGCCTGTGTCCGTGGCTCGTGGCCCCCGTCCTCATTCTTGCAGGGCAGCAGGGGCTGTTTGAATGGTCCTCACATCACTTCAGGGACTCAGGGACGTGCTCTGTGCGGTGAGCAGAGGGAACGTCCCCCCCTCCCCAACCCCCAGCAGAGCTCCAGGGACAGAAGTGTCCGCAGTGACGGTAGGTGCACCTTCCATTGCCGTGTGGCCATCTAACACCGGCCACTGGTGCCCTGATATCCGTTGGTGGGACGCCTCCCCCGAAGTGTGACAGAGAAGAGTTACAACCATTAACAAACAGAATTCAAGCAAGTCAACCTGCAGATCTAACTGGGTTTATTAAATGGTTCATGAATCAGGCAGCATCCTCCCATCTTGGCCAGTAGAGGGGAGCCCCTCCCAGCTGCACAAAAAGGAAGGCTTTCAAAGGTGGAGAGGTGGTGGGAACAAAGGAAGTTATTAGCACAGAACTGACCGTGTCGGGCAAGGTCACTAGAAGGGGTCAATCAGTGGATCATGTCCCAGGGCCCAGCAGGTAATTCCAGCTTGGCTGGTTAAAGGTCACCTTTCTGGGGGGAGGCCACCAGACTGTCTCTGGCATGAGTGCCTCTATTCTGGGCCCACGGTTTGCTTTTTAATAATCCCCGCTTGTGATCAGACTGTCGGCTTACCCGAGAGGTGATCAGATTTAAGGCATTAGTGCCACTCCCTCCTACGCTCTGTGGTTCTTGAAGCTTCTGTCCTTCCCTTGCGTGGCATTCCCAGGACGGGACATTTTGTTCACTCCCGGAGATATTCACCGCTCAGGACTGTTAAGGTTCGGACTGTTAAGTTGTTCGTTTTATCTGTCATCTTTGTTCTTTTCCTGACGGTCCAGTCTCCGGGTTGTCATCTGCTTGGTGGTTAGTGGCCATGAACATGCATTTAAAGCTTTTGAGAAAATACAGTGCCCCAGGGAGATCGTTATGATTGTTGGAAGCAGGCTAACCCCCAGCGTCTGGGATGCACTTTGGAGCCATGGTCCCCGAGACCCAAGCCAATCACAATCGAATCAGTGGCAGAAAGACTTTGCTGAAGGAGTCACTTTTGAGAGCCAGGTGGCTCGCTCAGTGATCTTACGTAACTGAGATTCAACCTTCCCAGAAGTGTTAATCCAGGCACAGGAGGTGGTGTTGCCCGGGACCCAGACATGTCCGTGCTGGGCTCGAAAGTAATCAGGCGCTGTCCCGCTGTTAAGAACAACTTTGGCCAGGGTCTAAGGTCTTTGTTGGGCAGCTGTGGTCTTAGTAGCGACTTCTGCAGTCTCCTTAAGAGTTAGAGAGGGGTTTCTGGTCACATTCTGATTTCTATTTATTTCTAAAGGTTTATTTATTTTGAGAGAGAGAGAGAGAGAGAGAGAGAGAGAGAGAAAGAATGAGCAAGGGAAGAGCAGAGAGAGAGGGAGAGAGAGAATCCCAAGTAAGCTCCATGCTGTTAGCTCAGAGCCCAGTATAGGGCTGGATCTCAGGACCGAGATCACAACCTGAAGGGACATGAAGTTGGACGCTTGACCGACTGAGCCACCCAGGTGCCCTTACTTCTATTTATTTCTCATCAGGGAAGTATGGCCAAAGGAAGTGAATTCTAAGTCGTGAATGCCTTCCAGCATTCATTTCCATTTTTTTCTAATTCAGTGATGTAACTCCAGGGGACTTGGCCAATGAGATGTCTTATATCTGTTGTGAAAAGTCAAGGGCACACTTAGATAACATAAGAGGCATTGCCCGGTCGTGTGCCAGCCTTAGGCATTCGAAGGTGCAAGGGAGGGTGATGACCATGACCGACAGACAGACCTTGTTGGGACACATTCTACGTCCACTAGGTGGCACTGTTAACAGACAGATGGGAGTTTTTGACCAGCCACCCAAGGGTCTGAAAGGCCAAGTCACCCCCTTGGTAGTAATGGTCTGGGAGGTACAGGTGATGGCATCGATTTTCCAGGCCAACGTCAGAGCAAAAGAAAGGAAGAGAAGAGGAAAGCGTTTCACGCTCTATCCAGTGTCTTGGGAGAGAGCCATCTACCTCGATGTCAACTACGTCTCTTCCTCGTCAATTTGACTTGAAGACCTCCAGCCTCCTTCAGCTGTCAGGTCCAAGGCTGGCTGCTGTCTGGTGAGTGAGGAGGACTGGTATAGTGCCTTCCAGGGACACTCCAGGAAGTCTTTGCTCTTACCAGCTCAGTTGTGTGGTCTGACAGGTATCAGACATCTGTATTCTAGACTACAAGTCAGATTCCTTCCCTGGATTTCTCTCAACATGAAACACATTTGCAGTGAAAGCATCAGAGTAAAACAACAGCCATCCGGAAATGACAAAAGACTTTAAAAAATGGACACGGATAGAGATCTGATGAGTGTCCGTTATAATGCCATGGACAAGGAAATTTGGTTATTTTGGGAGACACGCATTTTAAGACCGTACCTAGAATTACAAGTGTTGACATTCTATCAGGACGGATCAGATTCCCAGAAAGCTTTCATGATTTCTGGAACACTTATACACACACAGTACAAAGGAGTCTTAGAATGACCTCTTATTTGATCATCCTTTCCATGTAATTTAACATATCGAATATGCCTAACTAGTTTAATATCTTCCTTTTTATAAGGAGCCAAAACAAATCTTTGAAATGCTGTAGGAATTCCCTGGAAAAACTCAAAGTTGAGGGTCAAAAAGACTTTATTTAGAATTCAGGTTTTTGAAAGTTTGTCAAAACTACGTTTTTTAAGCACTTGGTTAAATAGGATCATAGGTCACCGTGACACGATACTTCATTACCCATCTAACCAAAGTGACAATTAATGACTTTTCAGGCAAATACAGGAAGTTAAATAGCATAAAAAGAATCTTTGTCTTTCCATGCAGATTAAATTAAAGGTAAAGAAAAATTTTGGTTTACTATTAAGAGTTGACCAATAAATCCAAAAAACTTTGTCCTTTCAGCAGAGACAAAAGCCAAATTCTAATTTTGTATGAATGTTCTTTGGACATTAAAACTCATTTTTAAATAAACTCATTTTAATTTTAGCTAACTTTATCATCCATTAAAATTTCTTTTCAAAGATTTCTTTTGCACAAACCTACAACATTTTTTTTCTTTCTGCATTCGGATTCCCCCCCAGGACAACATTATTTCCTTTTTCTGTTAATAAAACCTCTCCATACCTCGTAGCTTTTATGACCCAAAACATATCCTATTTTCCTTCAGTCCTTCCAGTCCACTGCTGTTTCGCTTATTATTTCTATTAAGTTTAGCCACATATAGAAATTAGAATTTTTAACCCTCAGCAGCTAATCCCCAGTGAAAATGAAATAGTAAGCAGTTGTGAACTGTCTTTTACACCAGCATTCCTTAGACTGGGAAATCTGTAAATACGTTTTCTAATTTCTAGAAACATATGCTTCCTCATAGCACAATCTTTCAATAAAGCACAAAACAATGTTTACTAACAGACCCAAATTTATCTTTAGTTTCTCTGTAACAAGGAAGCCCAAAGTAGAAAAATCTGTGTTCAGTAATTACCATTTCTTCATTTAATCCTACTTGGAAATAATCTAGACACAGAACGAATTTCCATCATTTAATTTAGCAAAGCTCTAAAGTTTCGGATTACCAAAAAGATCCTGGAGACTATCTTCAAAGACGCATACCACAAAACATAATCGCTGCTAAAAAGTTCACCTAAGGGGCGCCTGGATGGCGCAGTCGGTTAAGCGTCCGACTTCAGCCAGGTCACGATCTCGCGGTCCGTGAGTTCGAGCCCCGCATCAGGCTCTGGGCTGATGGCTCGGAGCCTGGAGCCTGTTTCCGATTCTGTGTCTCCCTCTCTCTCTGCCCCTCCCCCGTTCATGCTCTGTCTCTCTCTGTCCCAAAAATAAATTAAAAAAAAAAAAAAAGATGAAAAAAAAAATTAAAAAAAAAAAGTTCACCTAAAAACTCTTAACCTCACATGCGTCGATGAAGACCATTTGCTTCCAGCGATTATATTTGAATTACTCACGAAAACTATAGAAGACATCAGACAAAATCACCCATCATTCTAAGTTATTTTTTGGCTGACAAATTTTGCAATACAGAGAACATGAACTCATTTGGCTAATAAACCAGGTAGAACAAAAAGGTGTGTGTATGCATAATACTCAAAGTTGATGAGTCTAAGACATACATGCCTATTTCAATCAAACCAGTGACCTTAAACTAGCTTTAATACCAAATATGTCCTAGATCATGTGAACCTGGGATTCATTTGGATTAAATTCCTATTTTATTCTTGAGAATTTTTATAAGTGCCAAATTTGTAGAAACACTTGATTTTCTTTAAGCCCATGGAACGGAGCTCTTTTACACGTTAATTTTGGCAATAACCATCTGGGGGTAGAAAGTGCCACAGGTTACAATAAACGTACAAAAACGTGTAATCGGACTTACAGTTACTGTTTTAAACATTTTAGCATTGAGATGGATGTGATAATGCAAAACTCACCGGTTCACAAAAAAACAGTTGGATCCAACCTATTTTTCTCGCAGATGGAATAAGTTAAGGTTACCTGTGGAGGTGGCTAAATTTTTTCCAGTAATATTTGTGGAGAAGATATCAGATTTTTCATTTGTCTCCGTTTCAAATAAACTTTCCCCCTTCTGTTCAACTTCTGATAAGAATTACCTCCCTGAGATTGGTGCTTTTAATATTTTTATCTCCAAGGCACCGGGAAGGAATGTGAATTCCTCTGAGAAGGACTTTGGTTTCTTAAGGCCAATCATTGACAAGCTTTTTGAGACAAATAAGAGAGGTTTGGGGATGGGTAAAAGGGATAGGTCAACTTTGAACGGCCTCTCCAGCGGCATTTCTAGTTTGGTAAAGATTTGTAAGATAATATGCTTCTATTTCCTCAAAGAATTCGACTCTAGTGCAAACGTTACAAGACTGATATACATCCCCATCTCTGTTGGATTTGTTTTTGTGTCTTAATTTTAGTTTTCCCTTGGCTGCTAAAGGGAATAAATAGTAGTTTACTACTTGGGGCGCCTGGGTGGCTCAGTCGGTTAAGCGTCCGACTTCAGCTCAGGTCACGATCTCGCGGTCCGTGAGTTCGAGCCCCGCGTCGGGCTCTGGGCTGATGGCTCAGAGCCTGGAGCCTGCTTCCGATTCTGTGTCTCCCTCTCTCTCTGCCCCTCCCCCATTCATGCTCTGTCTCTCTCTGTCTCAAAAATACATAAACGTTAAAAAAAATAGTTTACTAGAGAATTCCTCAGAATCCTGTCAACTCCTGGAGGGGCTCACAGGGGCTTCCTTTAAAGGTAGATGTGGGCGTGTCTGCAAGGGCATTAACTTGGTGGACTATTGCTGGTGGTCCTGTAAAGGTAATTTAGACACAGGGTAAGTACAGCAGGTGTTCAAAGGGAGACGACAGAGGAAGCAGTAAGAGTGACACCTGTCCTACAGTCTCTTCTATCAGGTATCTGTTGTGTCTTTAAATTGTTTTTATTCTTTTCTTTTCTTTTTTAAGTTTTTAGGTTTATTTACTTATTTTGAGGGAGAGAGAGAGAGAGTGTGTGGCCAGGGGAGGGGCAGAAAGCGCGAGAGAGAATCCCAAGCAGGCTCCGCACTGTCTGTGCAGAGCCCAACACAGGGCTCGAACTCACAAACTGTGAGATCATGACCTGAAATCTAAGCCTGGGGTCTCGGACAACACGACCCCACAGCAGTGAGCAAGGGTTGCGGGTCTGTGCAGGGACGGCCATTTGCAGTGACAGAAACTGAGGGACGGTGGGTGGGGTGCGTTGAGTTCTCCCTCCAAACTTGGCATTGGACATGGGTCTCTCTCCCCTTTGGACTGAGCATGTCCAAAACCAACCCAACCTTGGGATTTTGAACTCGAGGGGAAACCACAGGAGGGACCCCGAAAGGGAGCTACTGAATATCTAGCTACCAGTTACCTACGATGTTACACACGCAATTGTATGAATAAACCAAGAAATCTGTTATCCCGCCAAAGGTAGCTTTAGTCCAGCTCCCAGGAATCAGATTCATTCAGCCACTTACTGGTAACACACTTCGGATGTTGTTGAGCATTTTCTATGAAAAGCAATTCGTGTCTGGTTTCCATGACTCTTGCCTACCGTGACCTTTCTCCTAACACCATTATTGCAACGCTAAACGCGGGGGGTGATTCAGAATCCAGACCTCAGGCTATGCTCGATCTCCTCAGAGGGCTCATCTCCCCCATCACCCCATGCATGACTTCAACTGGCACATGCACAATTTTGACTTCCAGATGTGGCCTCAGCCCTGACCTGTCTCCTGAGCATCTCTTCTGTATCACCAGATCCACTCTTGAGAGTTCCATCCGGACATCCCATGACCTTTAGAACACAAGAAGTCTGCAAGACCCAACTCCACAAAGACAAGCTGAACTAGTCGTTGGCAGATCCAGGTTGTGGTCAGAGGTCTAAGGCGAAGCTCCCTGGGGACTTCGAGAAAGGGGTTTATCCCTGGGGAAAGAGAAGACCTTGGTGGATTCATGGCTCTCGAGTGCTGTAGGAGCACAGGTGTTCAGTGAGAGCACTGGCCCCGTGGGTGGAGGACGCATCGTGCGAAGGACTGAGTTCCAGGCTGCTACACCTACTTCCACCAGAGCAACTGTGGGCTCATCGGCCTTCCTTCCTTCCTTCCTTCCTTCCTTCCTTCCTTCCTCGAAAATCCCAAGCAGGCTCCGCAAGACCAGTGCAGAACCAACACCGGTGCAGAACCTGACATGGGGCTCGAGCCCGTGAACCACGAGATCTTGACCTGAGCTGAAGTCCAATGCTTAACCAACAGAGCCACGCAGGCACCCCCATCAGTCTTTCTTACTGGACTGTGCCCTAAGATTTACGTAAGCGATGTTCATGTTTTTGACATGTACACACACATATAGAGCTCACAACTTTGAAATGCAGATTTTCTCCAAATGTTCTGCCTTTGAAATACACATATGTCCCTCAAGAGCACATATCTTTGAAATCAAGACGCGTATTTGAAATACACCATTATGAACCGTGGAGGATTGAAATAGGTTTTGTTTTTTTTCTTTAGCTTATACAATAGACATTTGTTTTCCCACAATTCTGGAGGCTGGAAGTTCAAGGTTATGGTGTCGGTGTCGACAAGATTCATTTCTCCTAAGGTGTCAGCTCCTCTGGGCTTGCGGGTGGCCGTCTTCTCTCTGTGTCTTCGTGTGGTCTTCCCTCTGTCTGTGTCCTGACATCAGCCATGTTAGATTAGGGTTCACACACACAAGCTTCTTTTCACTTAATCACCTCTTTAAAAAAGGCCCCATCTCCAGTCACATTCTGAGATACTAGGGGGTTGGGACTTCTGTACAGTTCAGCCCATAATATCTCCCCAACTACTTGGCTTGTGGAGTAGACAGGTAGTTGAATCGAATTACATTTAGCAAAGAGTTAGTTAACACATATTCTGTTCCCAAGGAATCCGAGCTGATCTTTTTTAAATTGAGGTACAGTTGGCCTACAATGTTGTGTTAGTTTCAGGTGTACAATACAGGGATTTGACATTTGTATACATGCTAAATGATTATCACAATATTCCTACTTATAATCTGTCACCATGCAAAGTTATTACAGTGTGAATGACTGTTTTCCCTATGCTGTATTTTTCATCCCCAGAGCTTACAGATTTTATAATTGGGAATTCATCCTTTTTTTTTTTAAACAACGTTATTGGGAGTTGGTACTTCTTAATCCCCTTTACTTTTTTCACTCATCTTTTCACCCTCCTCCCTTCTGGCAACTGCCAGTTTGTTCTCCGTTTTTATGAGGCTGCTTCTGTTTTGTTTTGTTTGTTCATTTGTTTTATTTTTTAGATTCACATATTGGTGAAATCATATGTTTGTCTTTCTCCATCTGACTTATTTCACTTAGCATCATACCCTCTAGATCCGCCCATGTGATTGCCGATGGCAAGATCTCATTCTTTTTTATGGTTGAGTAATATTCCATTGCATGTGTTTATATATGTGCCACATTTTCTTTACCCGTTCATCCAATGATGAACACTTAGGTTGTTCCCATATCTTGGCTATTGCAAATAATGCTGCAGCAAACATTTTGAGCATATCTTTTGAGTTAGTATGTTCGTTTTCTTTGGGCAAATACCCCGAAGGAAAATTCCTGGGTTATACAGTAGCTCTATTTTTAGGTTTTTGAGGAAACTCCATACTGCTTTCCACAGTGGCTGCACCAGTTACCTTCCCACCAACAGGACTGGACGGTCCCCTTTTCTCCACATCTTCCCCAACCCTCGTTATTTCTTGTCTTTCTGACCATAGCCATTCTAACAGATGGGAGGTGATATCTCATTACAGTTTTGATTTGTGTTTCCCTGATGATTCGTGATGTTGAGTATCTTTTCATGTACCTGTTGGCCATCTCTGTGTGTTTTCTGGGAAACAAAAAGTCTATTCAGATCTTCTACCCATATTTTAATTGGGTGTTTTTTTTTTTTTTTTTTTTTTGGCTATTGAGTTGTAGGACTTCTTTATATATTTTGGATACAAACTCCTTATTCGCTGTATGATTGGCAATTATTTTCTCTTCTCATTTTGTCGATGATGGCCTTTGCTGTGAAGGAGGTTTTCAGTGTGATGTAGTTCCCTTATTTATTTTTGCTTTGTTGCCTCTGCTCTTCACATCGAATCAAAACTTCATCACCACGACCGATGTCAAAGAATTCATCAGCAGGGCTGATGTCAAAGAGCTTACCCCCTGCTTTCTTCCAGGAGTTTTCTGGTTTCAGGTCTTACAATCAAGTCTTTAATCCATTTTGTGTATGGTGGAAGACAAAGGTATAGTTTCATTCCTTTGCGTATAGCTGCCCATTTTCTCAGCACCACTGATCAAAGAGAATTTCTTTTCCCCATTGCGTGTTCTTGGCTTCTTTGCCATACATGAATTGATCATATATGTGTGGGTTCATCTGTGGGCAGCTCTCCATTCTGTTCCATTGACCCGTGTGTCTGTTTTTATGCCAATACCACATTGGTTTGATTATTATAGCTTTGTAATATAATTTGCAATTAGGGAGCTTCATGCCTTCAGCTTTGTTTTTCTTTTAAGGTATTGTGTTTTAAATCTCTAATTCCAGTCATTCACTGCTGATATATAAGAAAGCAGTCGACTTTTTATATGAACCTTGTATTCTGTAACCTTGCTGTTGTTGCTTATTTGTTCCAGTTTTTAAAAGATCTTCTACATAGATGATCACGTCACCAGTGAACAAAGACAGTTTTATTTCTACATTTCCAATCAGTATTCCTTTTATTTCCTTTTCTTATCTTATTGCATTAGCTAGAACTATTAGCATAGTTTTGAAAAGGAGTGATGAGAGAGGGTATCCTCGCCTTAGTGGGAAAGCTTCAAGTTTCTCACTGTTATGTATGACATTAGCTGTAAGATTTTGTAGATATTCTTTATCAAGTTGAGGAAATTCCCTTAACTTTTTAACATTAAGGACTTTTGAAAAACCTCATGGAGCAGACAAATAAGGATAGAAACAAGTAAGCAGAATCAGAAACGCAGAGGAGGCTGGAAGTGAGGGCTCTAATTCTGGCAGCTGGGGAAGGAAGGTGCTAGAGGGCCTTCCTTGATAGCACCTGTCCTCCAAATGGATAGCATTCCCAGGACTGCATGGCACCGGTCTAATGGCAAAACTGAATGTAAGTAGGTACTTACTTAAGGCTACTTGAGATCAAGATTAGTTTTCCCTACGAAATGGTCTGAATATATTCTTTCTGAACAACATTCTAGAGACTGTGAAGAGGAATCTTAGCTGTTGTGACAACGCTCAAGCATACCCTGGATTAAACATAGCATCAACTTTAAAAAGAGTTCTAGAAACCAAGTGCTGTCTTCATGACTGTGCTTAGAAAAATGCCAGCATCGGCCATCCACCTTGTGTGACTCCAGTGTCTGTATCGGTTGCTGAAATCAAGGTTCAGGGGTTTGCTAACTATCTGGAGATGCAGGTTGTATCCATCATGTGACCGACGGGCTGCCAATATTTATTCCTAAGTCGGTGATGCCCCAGTCCAACTTGTCAATTTGTACCTGAGCGATGGCCCTCGCAGTTTAATGTATTTTACATAACGTGCTAGGGTAACAATCACAATGCTTATCAGGCTATTTCTAAGTGATAATACACCCAGAATTATAGGATAGATACCACAGAAAGGGCGCTTTGATAACCATACGTGACTGAATAATTTGAGTTGGTGCTATTGTTAGAATCAGCTTCCCCAGCTTTGGGAAGAAGAAGCCCTGGGAGAAAAATGGAGGATCTCTGTTCCATTCGGTTCTCTGTTACCCTGGGTCTGAGAATGCACTGGGCTGTGCCCATGCGCACACGGGAGGTGGAGAGGGAGGGTCCGTCTCTGCAGGATCAGTCCTTTCTCCACCAGAGAATTTCTCCTTCCAGATTCAGTTTCTCAGCCCATTGGCAGCTGCTCTGCACTGGAGTGGGGTGAGAAAGCAGGACGGGCCCTGGGTGGCACTGGGGGTGGGACGACAGGGGGGAAGGGGAGGGGGAGCCGGGGCACAGTGGTGGATGCGATCTGAAGAGCTCGTGTAACCCTCGGGGGCCCCCTGTGAGTTACCGTACTCACTTTCTGTTGGTTTTCTTTCTCTTGCCACTGAAAGCACGTGCAGCAGTATAGACAGAAGAGGGCAAGTCTGGAAGACGGGCAAAGGAATGCCACCACGAGTGTAATCTTGTCCTAGAATAACTGAACAGAAAACAACTATTAAAGATGCCATGAGAACCATCTTCTCCGAAACCAAGAGTCTGAAGCAGCACAGTGTGTCCTGGGAAGGGCAGACACAGAATGGCTAGCCCACACCGTGAACTTTAACATTGACAGCCTTTTCAATACACGGAAAGAGTGTGATGACCGATTAGCACCTGGCTCTCCTCCCTCCTGAGGGATGGCATCACCTGGAGTGAAGCTCGGTTGGCTGCAAACTTTTTCCACAGTGACATCCAATAAGGAGATGGAAGCATTCTTGGCACGTTTTAGGAAAAGAAAAATTTGACCGAGAATATTACCCGTATCTCTGGTCGTTAACTCACACACACACACACACACACACACACACACACATAACCCAAACCAACTTTTTACACAGATGAAAATTCAAATACTAACAAGCAGGGGTGCCTGGGTGACTCAGCCGGTTATAAATGTCCCACTCTTGGTTTCAGCTCTGGTCATAATCTCATGATCTCACGGTTTGTGAGTTTGAGCCCCACATCGGGCTTTGCATTGGCAGTGCAGAGCCTTCTTGAGATTCTCTCTCTCCCTCTCTCTCTCTGCCCCTCCCCTGCTCACTCTCTTTGTCCCTCTCTCAAAAATAAATAAATAAACTTAAAAAAAAATTTCAGGGGCGCCTGGGTGGTTCAGCCGGCTAAGCGTCCAACTTCGGCTCAAGTCACGAACTCACAGTTCATGAGTTCGAGCCCCGCATCGGGCTCTGTGCTGACACCCCAAAGCCTGGAGCCTGCTTCAGATTCTGTGCCCTCCTCTCTCTCTGCCTCACCCCACCTGGCGCTCTGTCTCTGTTTCTCTCTCTCTTTCAAAAATAAATAAAGATTAAATAATTTGTTTTTTTAATTTCAAATACTAGCAAGCGTGAAATGTTGAGGTGTGGGTGGGGGGGAAGATAAGGGGAGCTCCAGGAAACCAAGGGATAAACAGGAAAGAGGAAAGACTGGCAAAAAGCCTGGGACAATAGACTGAGGCTACATTGTGTGGAAACTATGGTTACGGAATGAAAAGTAAATGTTATAAAAGAGCATCGTGCATAAACCGTCACAGAGTTAATGAAAATGCAGAAGTGAGGGGGAGAGAAAATGGCAGCGTTCTTAGAAACTGCCATCTTTTATAGTCAGCAGACATATCTCAAGTGACCCCTCAAGAAACTGAGACATGGGTTTTGTGACCGTAGCCAGGGAACCAAGAGAAAGACGGCCGGCCGACCGATGACTCCAGTTCTCGGAAAGTCAGACCCAGGTAAACATCTATGAAAAAAAAATATAGATCAAACAGCAAAAACATAGAAGTGGAAGCTTGAAGACAAAAATCTTAGCACGAAATGGTGGGACTGACATTAAGCATACTTGTCACGTGAATAAATAAAAATAGATGCAAAGAAATATAAAGATATAAAATATAAAGGGAACCTATTCCCTTTCAAAAATTGTTTAAACCGAGTAAGAAAGACAAAGCAACCGTGTGCCGTCTATGCCCCAGAGGCTAAGAGCACGAGGGTGAGTGGACACGCACAAGCCAGCCATGCTCAAGATCGCAGGTGGCCAGCAAGGTGGCCATCGAGGCAGGAAGGCAAAGAAGGCAAAGCGGGAGGGCTCATCGCTCAGCGGATATTTGCGCACAGAATACGGAGCATGGGATGAAAGCCGGACACACGAAGGGTAAGCTAATGGCTGCTGCGGGGACTTGAAGTCCCCTCCCTGGGCCGGAGCTGCTGGCTCACGATGGAAGGAATCAAGTTGGCGGCTTGATGGAAGGAGTTGGGTTTGGTGGGGAGGGTTCCGGGGAAACTCCCGTATCTACTTCTCAGGGGTAGTGGTCTTTTATCAGGTAAAGCAAGACTTTACTGATGGATGTCTCTCCAGGCACTAAGCAGGCATAGTCCCCACAACCTGTTCAGAGCAGAGGTGTCGTCCAGGGACTGGCTGGGTCAGAAGGCCACGCCTACACCCTTTCCAGGGGAGAAAACTGAGGCCAGCTGCAGGGTGCCTGGCTCTGCCTTAAAACTGCCACCTGTGAGTTTGAGTCATCGGGCGCTCTGTTATCCAGGATCTAGTCTCAGTCATTTTGCTTGACACTTCCCCTCCTCATTGAAACCTCAGTGACGGGATCCTTTGCTAAATTACATGAACACCCATGTCAGTTTGGGTGTCCAGCCTGGGTGGCTTAGTCAGTAAGCATCTGCCTTCAGCTCAGGTCATGATCTCGCAGTTCGTGAGTTCGAGCCCCGCCTCGGGCTCTGTGCTGACAGCTCGGAGCCCGGAGCCTGCTTCAGATTCTGTGTCTCCCCCACTCTCTGTGCCCCTCCCCTGCTCACGCTCTCTCACTCTCAAAAATGAATAATAAAACCATTAAAAAACCAGAAACCCTTTGGAGTGCAGACAGGCTTAGGATGGTGTGGCTCTCCCCAGTGGCTGTGGGGGGTGGGTCTCAGCTTTCAGGCAACGTGTGGGCCTGAAGGAGGTTTTGCAAAGATGGGCTCGGGGGCTCCGGGGGCCTTAGAATCCACCCGATTCTTACTCTGCAAAGAGAAAACTGAGGCCAGGGAGGGGAAGAGACGCGGCTCGCCTGAAGGTGCCGCCCTGTAGGCTGGAGCAGGCATCGCCAGCCGGGTGTGCAGAGATCTGTGTAAGAGGCACACGCAGAGTGGACACACGCACGCACGCACGCACGCACAAGCCCCCGTGCCGCAAGCGTGCACATTAGATTGCTTTTCCCTCATTTAGTCCTAATGGCCCATGACACACATCCCCGTTTCCTTCCCGAGTTTCTGCACAGAGAACACGCATAGCAATCACGGAATAAACGGAGGTGAGGCCTCGTTTGTCACCGGAGAGCCCACGCTGGTGGGTGAGCAGCAGTGATGGTGATCTGTGCTACTGCTTTAAAGACCAAAGTTCTGAAACAAAAGAATGTCCACTGGTGGAAGCGGGGGGGGGGGGGGGGGGATGTTTTGGCCGGGGGCGGCCGACTCTGGGGTGCGACACGTTTGCCGGCTCTGAGTATTGGCGTTCTGGAGCCAGGTTCCCGTTCGCCTGCACACGTCCCAGCCACAGCCTGCTTGGGCTCACAAAGGTCAACACCGCTGCTCTTGACCCCTTGGCCGTGAGCCCCACCCTTGGCGTTCAGAGTTTCTCGGTTAACATTTTGTCGGCGGTTTTGCACAAGTAAGGAGCACCTCATGACCATCCTATTAATAGCCCAGATTTCACACTTTTTTTCAACTCTGCTTTGAAAAACAAGAATTTTTTTTTTAAACTCATTAGCATGGAAACTCCGCATTCATGGAAACGCCTTGAATTACAGAAGCCAGCCGCCCTCTGACGAGTGGCAGGCAGTTGCCTTGGCAGAAAGCATGCACCAGCCAGCGGTCCCAGGACCCGGAAAGGTGGGTTTCCTCCCAACGTTGGGTTTCATCCACGTTTTCCTGTTCACAGGGGCCACTCTTGCGGCCTCTGGCCTTTCCCTGTGGTGACCATTTTGTGTTCTGAGGCTTTTCAGGTCCCAAGTCGTCTCTGAATAGGTGGCCTTGCGAGCCTTCTCGGGCCTAAGGGAGCACGCAGTCATGCCGTGGTGATGCCTTTCAGCAGTGCTCGGGGACGGAAGAGAGACGGCCGCCCCCCACGGCCTCCCCCTCCTTCCCTGCACCCCAGAGGCATCCGGCCTCACTAGCGACCCTCATAAGTACGCCGCGCCCCGGTCAGTAGACGAGGAGCCTGGAGAAAGGGCCCCGTGCTGTCGCTGCTTCAGAAAATCCTTCACGGGCGGCAGCGGGTGGGAGGCTGGTGGGAAGAGAAAGCCGTCTTGCCCACCCCTCCTCTGCACACGCCTCGTGGTAAGCATTTGTGTCGTGCATTTCTGGTTCTCCAGGGCCCTGGGAGGACCCTGTCACCCTGCTCCCGGTTGATTGACAAGGAAACCCGGTGCAGAGAGGTTGGGTAATTTGCCCAGAGCCACCCGGCTCTCCAGGGACAGAGCCTACCACCGTGCGGAGATGTCCCCGAAGCACGTTTGATCTTCCTCCCCACAAGTGGCCTTCAGAAACATCGGTTTCCCTAAGCTCCTCTGGCACCCGTGAGCTGCAGGGCAGGGGAAGAGACGAGGAAACTGTGGGCAGTTCGAAGGGTCCGGGAGCAGAAGCGAGCCTCTCAGGGAGGCCCGGTTAACAAGGGGATCAAGACGTGCGCAGAAGACGCCAGAGATACAGGGATTCATCTCGAAGTTGTTATGACTCTCCTATTAAGTCTATTTCCCCCAGGCAGGGATGCAGAGGGAAGGGACACGTAGCATCACAGAGCAGTCACCTGTGGAAAGCGTAAGCTAGTTTTGTTTATTAAGTGGCCTCACTCTTGCCCATCGGGAGGAGTCTCCCAGATACACCATAAACAAACCGAAAATGTCCCTCGCATTGAAGAGATCGGGCCACGGTGGTCTATTTCTATTTCCCTCACTCTGTAGAGCAAATCGGTCAGTGAGAAGATAGGTCGATTTTTATTGCTGAGAATGAGAACATTACTTGAGAGTTAATGCCACCATGCGCCCTAACCTAAGCCCTGATGCGGACAGCACGTTCTTGTCCAGGCCGCAGCCGCCTCTCTGGGCCATCGGCCGGCACTCAGGACGGGGGCAGACACGAGCCTTTCTACCAACTGGAACAGCAGACCAATAAGGAATACAGAACACCCACTGCCTTCCCTAGTGTCTTAACAACTAGGAAAATGCAATATATTTTTTAAAATGTTTAATGTTTACTTATTTTTGAGAGAGGGAGAGAGAGAGAGAGAAAGAGAGAGAGAGAGAGAGAGAGAGAGAGCGCTAGCGGGGGGAGGGGCAGAGGGAGACACAGAATCCGAAGCAGGCTCCAGGCTCTGAGCCATCAGCACAGAGCCCGACGCGGGGCTCGAACCCATGAACCGTGAGATCATAACCTGAGCCGAAGTCGGACGCTCAACTGACTGAGCCCCCCAGGCGCCCCGAAGTTGCCATATATTACAAATGTCCACACAGTCCTTGTTTGAAATAGCAAAAAGTAACGATAGTAAACAGAAACAATCCAAATACTGGGAGAGGAGCGTTATTCGGAAGTAACCGTGAGCTGTCTGTGTGTGGTTGCAGGGGCGTCGCACAAATACGACAGTCAAAGAATGTACACAACGCAGCGCCCAGCCTGGCCGACGCTGAGCGCTTTCTGAGCTCTGGGCTGCAGCTCGGCCTCGACTGCCGAGGTTAGACTGGTGGGCTGGGCAGGAGACCTCTCCCTGCCTGAGAATCGGGTGGCTCAGGAGGCACAGGGAGCCCCGGGTGGCCCAGGCAGAGAGGGTGTTGAGGCACACCAGTGCCCTGGGGAAGGAGGATGAGGTGGGCCGACGGGATGGGTCAAGTGGAACAAAAAGCCCGAGGGACAGGGGTGGGAGGGACGGCCGTGGCCAAGGCCAGGATACAAAGGGGGGCTGCCCAGAAGCAGGACCAGGAGCTGAGCGTCTGCCCTGAGGCTCACCCCCACCAGCAGACAGGAAACAAGCGAACTCTCAGGACATGATGTGACGGCAGCCAGAGTCACCACGCAGCTCCGCCCTTGGGGCGCAGACGCGTGTGGGCGGCCATCTGTGCCTGGGACAGAGTTGGACAGTCACCAGGCGGGGACCCACCTCCCGACAGCGATCCCCCAGTGTCCTGTGCTCCTGGGCTGATGTCTAGACGTGTTTCTGGCGGAGCCGTCCTTCTGATTAGTGGGAGCCTCGGTCGATCAATGCGGGCACTTCCTGTGGTTTTCCCGTCTGTGTGGGCTTCCCCTGCGGAGCAGAGCTGGGCGCGGCTCCCGGACCCTGAGCCCACTCCAGGTGGAGGCCACCCTGGGGCACCTGCCCCCCGACTCCAGTCCCCTTCCAGGAACACCGTTGCACCTCTTCAGCGGCTGTTTGTTCCGTTTCCTCCTGAGGTTCCACGTTGCCTGAACGCGGGGCAGGTCTCCCTCCCACCCAGCGGCAGACAGCATTTCTCACTCTTGTAGTTCATCCTTTGGGTTTGGGGTTCTCCGCACACCCACTCTCCCTCCGTACCCAGAGGTCGGCACGGGGCTGCAGTCACCCCCTTGGGGATCCCGTCTGTGCCGGGTCACCCAGGCCCGTCTCCCGGCCTGCCTTCTGGTCTCCCCCACTCTCTCTTTGTCCTTTCTCACTGCGGGTAATTTCATGTGCCCAGGCAGTTGGTCAAGCGTTGTTCTGGGCGTTTCGGTGAGGGTGTGTCTGAATGGGATTCACATCTGACTCAGTAGACCGGGTAAAGCGGACCACTGAACCTGATCCGGGGTGCCTCCCATGGTCAATGACCCGTCCCCAAGGGAAAGGGGATTTCTCTCACCTGACTGCCTTCCTATCAGGACGTCAGCTTTTTCCTGCCTTGGGACTCAAACAGAAACAGTGTGTCCTTTTGGGTCTAGAGGCTGCTGGCCGTCAGGTCATCCTGGGCCTCATTCTCGCACAGTGCAGACCTGGGACTTGTCAGCCTCTGTAATTCCGGGAGCCCATGCCTTACAATAAACACACACACACACACACACACACACACACACCCCTTTGGTTCTAGTTCTCTGCAGAACCCTGACTAATAACGTAAGATTTTAGGAGAAAAACATATTTGAGTAAAAGCTGTTTATTAGGTCACATTGAACTAAAAGAAGCCTTACCTTGGGGCACCTGGGCAGCTTAGCCGGTTGCGTGTTCGACTCTTGATTTCGTCTCGGGTCACGATCTCACGATTTGTGGGGTTGAGCCCCGAGTTGGGCTCTGTGCTGATAGTGCGGAGCCTGCTTGGGATTCTCTCTCTCTCTCCCTCTCTCTCTCTCTGCCCCTCCTCTGCTCGCGCACATGCTCTTTCTCTCAAGATAAATAAAAATAAAATAAAAGAAATAAAAGAAGGTTTATCTTTCACATCACCCCAAATAAAAACCTAAATTAAAAAAAATAAAAGAAGGTTTATCTTTCACAACACCCCAATTCCTATGTTTGGAACTAAAGAGGATGTGGAAATCATCAGGTATCTCTCTTTGCAGAAGGCACATGGCCCCACTGGCACCATGGCGGTGGCTGGATGGGCAGAGTGAACGACCGAGGGCGGTACCCCCCGTTCTGCATAGGGAAGCGTCCCGCCCGGGTCCCCCCCGAGGATCCCTTGCTTTTGCATATTCTCCTGAGGAAGACATTGCTGGAAGGGAGGATTCTTGGAATTGAACTTGGCAGTCATTCATCTTTGTGCCTAGGTTTGCTGGGAGCTGAGGGGAGGAAGTCACGTGCATGTGGGGAAGCCCCTCAGGACAGTGAGGACGGTGCCAGCCTCCGGGAGAGGACGGGGCCAAGTGGGCTCCCGCGTCCGGGGCTGCGCAGTGGGGTTCTGACTTCAGGAGGTGCTTCGGGGTGCAGCCTGCAGCCTGTTTCTTGTGCAAGCAGCCAAGCGGGAGTGTGGGCTGGGGACATGAAGAGAGGGAGAAATCCTTGCCCTTGAATAATTAATCACTTCATCTTCTCTCTCAAAAATTGGTTTATTATCTCAAATGGAACTCCTTTATTTTTCATTACCCGCTGCATAAGTGACATTTAAATAAATGTCTTGTGGCATCCTGCTCCACGGCTTTGTTCCTTAGAGACCTCTCCTGCATGCCAGATTCAGGACTTTGTGGAAACCATCCTTCTCACAGCGCACAGCCGGGTGGCAACTCATTAATCACCCCCTCGTCATCTTATTCCTGTGTTCGCGGCAGCCCGAACTTTATTATCACGGCAGAAGTGATGTGGGCTGAAAATTTCTTGCCCAATATTTTGCTATATCCAGACAAGTTAGAATTTTTTCACGGTAGGTGAGAGAGTGAAAAGAGAGAGCACTGATCCGTGCCTCTCCTGATATGTTCCTGAAACCAGTATTTTAAAAATTTTATTTATTTGGCCGGGGGAGGGCCAGAGAGAGAGAGGGAGAGAGAATCCCAAGCAGGATCTGTGCTGTCGGCACAGAGCCCGACTTGGGGCTCGAACTCATGAACCACGAGATCATGACCGGAGCTAAACCGAGAGTCAGACGCTCCACTGACTGGAGCCCCAAAGCTCAGTATCGTTAATACAGCTATTTTTTGTAAGTCATGTATCACACAGCATTAATTCTCACATGATGTTGCCATCAGTCTATTTTTTCAAGTTACATAGAATGGAACAGTTGGGAGTATTTCTTCCTTAACTGCCAGGTGATGAGGTTAAAAAACCCTGAGTTATCCTTAAAGAGCAAAAGGAATGCTTCTGAGGAAGGAGACCATGCAGGGAGCATACAAACGGGTCTCTTTTGGGAAAAATAGAGAAGGAACTAACTTTATATTTAACGGAGTCTTTACTTGAGTCAAAGAGGTGGCAGTCGCCAAGGTGTGCAAATATAAACGTACAGCGAATCTCCTATCGCACGTGTTTTCTGGAAGTTCTTTGACAGGCAGTCCCTGTGGACTGGCTTTTAGAGTGTTCTCTTCTGATATGATTTGCATAAGCTTGCAAGAGTGAGATTCAAAACTGTCTGAGTTTAGGGGCGTCTGGGTGTCTCAGTCAGTTGAGTGTCTGACTCTTGGTTTCAGCTCAGATTGTGATCCCAGGGTCATGGGATCGTGTCCCGCATCGGGTTCTGAGCTAAGTGTGTAGCATGCTTGAGATCCTCTCCCTCTCTCCCTCCCTCTGTCCCCCCCCCCAGCTCATGCACGTACTCTCTCTAGAAAGAAAGAAAGAAAGAAAGAAAGAAAGAAAGAAAGGGAGTTAAAAAAAAAAAAAGAAAACAACAATTCAAGGGAAATGGGTGAGTGTCTCTAAAATGCAGGGACCAAAACACATCAGCCCAAAACACATCCTTGCAGATGCTGCTGGTTCCTAAGGGTGTGACTCTTCCTCCTGGGTCCCTGCTGATGTGCAGGGATTTCCAAACAGGGATCCACAGTCCCGCAAGGAACCGAGGCTCCACAAAGACCAGAAAGCAATAAAAGGGGAAATTTTACATCAAAGTGTGTGAAAACTATACTCCAGGGAAAATGCATAATCTTACACACCTCCATTACTAAAAACAAAAGGTTAAAAATAAAGGAAATCGGTACTTAGCCAAAGAATATAAAAATCTGGACATAAAAAATTAGAGGAAAAATACGACTCAGGGGAGAGATTTCATAACAACAGAAGCTGAAATTAATAAATTTGAAATAAAAAAATGGTACCGGGAGAACTGAAAGTTGGGTGTTTGCCCTTTCCCCTCGTACAACACACGGGCGATATTCCTTCAAAAAATTTTTGGGTTGTTTTTAATGAAAGATAGTTTCTTTAAAAAAAGAACAACAAATTCATGAAATTCTCATGAGCCTGATAAGTAAAAAGAAGGGGAACAAATATTACACGAGATTGGGAAAGGAGGGAGACGCAAACGCAAGGTGGTCAGTCGAATCAGGAGACAACGCTGCTCACGATTCCACAGCGAGGCACAGACAGCTTCCTATCAAAATGCAAAGCAGAAGAAGAAAATATAAGAATTTCCATAGAAGGATCAGAATATGATTGACATTCATCACAGTTTTGAAAAGACAATGTTCAGATGGCTACCTGGTCTTTTTACAATTTTAATTTAATTTAATTTAACTTAATTTAATTTAATTTAATTATTTTTGAGAAAGAGAGGGGAGGGGAGGGGAGAGTAGGAGAGAGAATGAGAATCCCACGCAACCTCCACACCCAGCACGGAGCCCAACTCGGGGCTCGATGCCATGACCCCGGGATCATGACCTGAGCCAAAATCAAGAGTTGGACGCTCAACAGACTGAGCCCTCAGGTGCCCCTCTACCTGATATTTAAATAACTGGTTATTGGTGTGGTATTTAAAGTATTCTAGGACACAGGATTAAAAAAAACAAACTTGTAAAGTCACTCAGTTTATCAGAGAATCTAGTGTTGTCAGTTATTTACATTAATATAATTTCAAAAAGAATCACATTAATCCCCATCATGAATATAATGCTGCAAAACCGAGCCCAGAAATATCTTTAAAAGCAATTCAAAATAACTTCAGGAATAATCTACTATAGAAGGGTGGTTCAAAAATTGTAAACTTTTGGGGTACCTAAATGGCTCAGTCAGTTAAGCATCAAACTCTTGACTTCGGCTCAGGTCATGATCTCATGGTTCGTGAGTTCGAGCTCTATGTTGGACTCTGTGCTGGCAGTGTGGAACCTGCTTGGGATTCTCTCTCTCTTTCTCTCTCTCTCTCTGCCTCTCCCCCTCACGCACGTCCTGTCTCTCATTCTCTCTCTCAATAAATAAATAAATAAATAAGTAAATAAGTAAATAAATAAATAAACTTAAAAAATAGTAAACTTTTGGTATTCAATTAAGACAGAAAAATCATGTGATTATGTCGATGCTAAAAGGTAAAATTTAGCAATTGTTCCTCACAAAAGTTACAGGCAACATGGGAATAATGATCCAGGGCTAACGTTAGATTGATCCAGTCTACTCCTGAAAAATAAAAGTAAGACAAAGCCAAACAGAAGAATATTTTACAAAACACCAACAAGTGCTCCTCAGAACTATCAAGTCCTTCAAAAGCAGCACAAGCTGAGAACCGTCATAGTGCATGGAGGCTAAGCAGTCGCGAGGATGGGATGTCATATGAGCCACGGACAGGATGTGTTAATTAAGAGCAAAGTGGGAGCGGGGTTTATGCGGAACCTCTGAACTGTCATGGCACGTTTTTTTATGCACGTGCAACTGTTCAAAAAGTAAAGCTCAGTAAAAATTTTAAAAATTACACGTGTGTTATGTGTATGTGTAGATCTGTATATCCTTGCTTGCAAATAACTATATGAGCAGAGGAAATCATGAAAAGATACTTAGGAGGTTATTAATTTAATGTCAGTTCAGGGAAAGTGTGAGAGGGAGGGGTAGATATTGATGAGCAAGTAAATCTACGTGTTTCCAAACATTAGAAGTGACATGCTATTTGGAAGCATTTTTTTTCATTTATTATTATACCAACACAACTGATATTGTGTGAAGATACATATATATATGTATATATATGTATATATATAGAGAGAGAGAGAGAGAAAGAGAGAGAGACAGAATATATAAATAGAGTTTACTATAATACTACATAGTATACTATGTATATATATAGTATAAAAACAGTATAAATATATAGCATAAATATATATAGTATATATACTCTAAATATACAGTATATATATACTACTTATAAATATATAGAGCAAACATATATAACATATATAATGTAAATATATAAAATATATACACTATGTATAAATACATAGTATAGAGTATAAATACATAGCATAAATATATAAATATACATAGAATATATGATGTAATGGTATATATATATATATATGTATACACACACACACATATACACATATAAACACACACACAAACATCTCTATACATATATGATATAAATTATGTGTCCAGCAATGGTCCTGGGGCAGAGAAATTCCAGAAAAGTATAACTTTCTTCCTTATACTTGCCTTGCTCACAATTGTGAGCTGGTTAGTGGTTTCTGATCATATTGTGAAAGAAAGAAAGAAAGAAAGAAAGAAAGAAAGAAAGAAAGAAGAAAGGAAGGAAGGAAAGAAGGAAGGAAGGAAGGAAGAAAAGAAAGAAAGAAGAAAGAAGGAAAGAAAGAAAGAAAGAAAGAAAGGAGGGAGGGAGGAAGGAAAGAAAGAAAGAAAGAAGAAAGAAAGAAAGAAAGAAAGAAAGAAAGAAAGAAAGGAGGGAGGGAGGGAGGAAGGAAAGGATAGAACGAAGGAAGGACCTGCTTAGGTGGGAAGCAGGAGCCCGCTCACCTGGAAGTTTCCATCACAGCAGCGCCTCTGAAGATGCCTTGTTTATGAACCTCCCTCGCGGTCACTGACACATGTGCACAATCTATCCAGGCCCCCGGGAGTGGGCTGGGCCAACATTCCGTCATTCCTTCCGCATCATTCCTGTCGTACATCCCGTTCTGGGCCCCCCATTCGTATGTTGTCTCAGTGAATAAGCAGTATTCACGCGGTAAGAACATTATCGTGAATATTTTACAGCCCCACTGCACAGGTGGCTCCTTACGGGTGACCCCTGACTCCTGTGACTGCACGTGGCAGGGCGTGATGGTTAGTTTTCTGTCAGTGGGACTGAGCTAAGGGGTGCCCGGCCAGCTTCTACGACATCACCGGGCGTGTCCTTGAGGGTGTTTCAGGAGAGACGACGTTTGGACCAGCTGACTGAGTAAAGGGGGTCACGGCACCAAGGTGAGCGATCATCCATCGTGACCGGAACAAGAAGGCAGACGAAAGGCGAATTTGCTCCCCGCTTGGATAGGAGCCTCCACCTTCTCCTGCCCTTGGCACCTGCAGGAGTCACGGATTTGGGGACCGGGCAAACCGTCCTGAGGCCAGATTTCCGGGAGGGGGAATCAAGAGCTCCGAGGTCTCTGGCCTGAACGGCGGGGTGAGTGGTGGTTTCCTGCGAAGGGCAGGCCTGGGGGGGACAGGGTCCAAGGCGGGGGAGCCTGATACTTTTGACCAGTGCTGGCAAGTGCACGCTCCCCGAGGAGGGGGTGGGTGTCAGCCTTCCACAGACCTGGAAAGCAAGAAAGATGCAGGCTGGGAATTCAGCCCTGGCCTTGAGCACACCTGACTGTCCTTCAGGCCACAAGCAGGCCCAGGAAGGTAGGACACTTAAGAAAACGTCGTGGGGGAACGGCAGGGTGGGAAGTGAGCACTGACAGACTCCCCGAGTCCTTCCGTAGCCTTGAGTTTGCACTCCGCGCTCCCCCCAACCCTCGCTCCTCGTGGCGAAACCTCTTCCTGTGATGTCTCTCCTGCCTGCGTTCGGGCCCTGAGACTCCTCTACCAAGGCTCCTGGGACATCACTCAGTTTCTCTAACTTCTCTCTTTATGTGTAAAATAGTGGTAACAGTAACGCGATACCTGACATTCACATCTAACCCAATAAGCAAATGAAATTTTGTAATTATAATGCACTGTAACCGTGTAAGACTTCATATAACTACTCACAGGCCTTGTATTTTTCCCCTTCTATTTCCTTCTTTCCAGAATCTGAGAAATGCTTCTGACAGTAAATCAATATTAATTTGAGAACAGCTAGGGAAGATGTTCTAAGTTAGGAGAAATTTGAATTATTGAAGAATTTTATATAAATAGTGTGGGAATACCAAAAAGAATGGCTGTTAGAAAGATATAAGTTTTGGCTTTAGTTAAAAAAAAAAACAAAAAACCTTTTAACATTTAGCTATATCCAAAAATAGAATGAACCGCCCCCTGCCCCCGTGTTAGGTCAGGAGCTCCCGAATTCAAGACAGACTGTCCTAACATTTGCACACGGTGGGCAAGACCACAAGTGGGGGCCCACAAGGCATATTTTTGTACTTAAATATTTAAAAGAAATAAATCGAGCTGACAAACTATTAAATAAAACATGTTCTGCGCCCCCCACCTTGAAAAATAAACCATTATAAACTTCTAGATTCATATTTAGAGTATGAAATTCTTTTGGGGTTCCACTGAGCCATATTTTGGCTGAAGGAGGGCTGCCACCCCTTACCCTCACCCGTGTCCCCTTCCTCGTCCCCCAGGGAAGGAGGAGGAGGAAGGAGGAGGACTCTCACAGCCACCAGTCACAAGGAGGCTTCAGCCCGCTCATCCAAACTCTGCTCAGATGCCTTCAAAGAGCCACCCTTTGGCCACCGAAGGATCAGAGCCACTTGTGAAATGTCTCATAGACAAGCTGGGCTCAAAAGGGGCTCAACTAATTGACCTTTTGAGGGCTCTTTAGAACTCCATTATTTGCAAGCATTGCACAAAAGGTGAGCCAAAGTATATGTGGGAACATGAAGACAAAATGAATTACGTTTTCCATTTATAGTTCAGAGTAATCTACGTTATCCGGTAATGTATCAGAAACACAAGATAGGAATTAAAACGTCTCCTGTATGAATAGCCACACCTCCTGAATTCATAGGGTCTGAATCCTATTATATGTTAAGTGCTGTTGCAAAACCTCTAAAGTACATAGCAATGTTGATCTTAAAGTAGGAAATAGAAACAAAAAATCATCATAAGTAGATCCAAGTTTACCCAGGACATTTCTGGGTTTTGCCTCCTGTCCAGGAATAGTCACCAACACTGCTCCTTTTCAGCCTCAAAAATGTCCCAGTTTGAGGGTAAATTACGTGACCGCTTACTCATGGACATCGAGTGACGTCTTCTTGATATCTCTTCACTGCAGTGAAGGCACGTGTAAGCCAGAAATAAAGATTCACATATAATCAAAGGATTTATTTGTTTATTTTTAAGTATTTATTTATTTATTTTGAGAGAGAGAGAGAAAGAGCGTGAGTGTGAGTGGGGAGGGGCAGAGAGAGAGAGAGAGAGAGAGGGAATCCTAAGCAGACTCCATGCTGTCAGCATAGAGCCCGAAGTGGGGTTCCAACCCACCAACTGTGAGATCATGACCTGAGCTGAAACCGAGAGTCAGACGCTGAACCGACTGAGCCCCCCAGCTGCTCCTCGAAGGACTGTTCTAAGTGAGAACGTTTTCAGAGATCATCCTGTTGGAGCCTGTGGTCTACCAGGATGTGAGCACAGATTTCCACTGAGCCTCCCAGGATCCCATAATTCTGAGGGTTGGATTCTCTTTTTCCCACTGGAGAAACCGTAGGCCAGGGGTCCCTCTCAGTCTGTCACTGTGCCCGCCTGCGTCGGGGGGGGGGGGGAGCGATGCGGTCTGCGTATGGCCGCTCCTTAGCCTCACGTTCTGGAATTTTCACAATAATTGCCTGGTTGCCAGGTGGTCTTCTTGGGAGGGCACTGTGATTGGGAATGTCCTATGTCGCCATCTTGACGATGTCACTCTTTAGTCTCTGAATTTTACTCACTTTGCTCAGGGCAGAACGTGGCCTCCCGAGGGGGTGGTGTAGCCGTGAGTGGCAGACAGAAGCATGCTTGAACCCCACCTCCTGTTGTCCTGTGTGTCACTCTTGTGCCCCACCACCTCATGCGGTAGAGGAAAACGGCCCTGGGGACGAGGACTCCATGGGCTAAGAGAGCAGAGAGTGGGTGATCAAGGGGGCACTCAATCCACATGGACAGGAAGACCCCTAGACCCAAAGAGTGGCAAGGCGAAGGCCAGAGGCTGGAACCGTCCAAGAGGAGGCAGGATCCTGCAGCCAGAGGGGAAGAGAGGGCTCAGGAGACACCGCACTGGGATGAAGGGGACAACGGGGCACAGAAGGAAAACCAGTCTCGGCCCGAGATGCCACCGGAGAGGCGGGGGCTGCTGAACTGTCAGCTTTCCATTTGACCAAAAGGCTGGCGGGCTTGTACAGATCGGTCTAGAATTTAGAGAAGCTTGACGGACAAGGCGTGCGGGTCCGAAAGGATACGGTGGAGGGTGTGGGGAGGAGGGGAAGAGAGGGTTTGTGTTGGCTGGACCCGGGGACAGGCAGTGCGTCGTGCCTGCACGGGTTTTCCGGCTACAATCATCCGTGTGTGTTCCCCAATATTCCAGTCGGCCGAGAGAACTAGGTCAACCTTAGATAAGGCGGGGGTGAGAAACTCTCGAGATTACAGAGCACAGATGTCAGCTTTAGCATCTGTGTGGCCCGGGGAAGCCGAAAAGCTTAAGAACAGAGAGCAAGCGTGAGGCGTGGGCTTTGCATCCGCGTCGAGGGTCGGGGGGGGGGGGGGGGGGGGGGGGGGCACCGAACTCCTGGACAAAAATCAAAGGCCAACTTCATTTTCTTCTTCCCTTTTGTGGGAAGCCTTTATTTTCTTGGGCCTGGGCTTCCCTTTTGCCAAGTAGATGTGCAAGGCTTTTTACGTTTTGGGGCCGAGGGCTCAGCTCGGCGGGTCCTGCCCGTCCGAGGATTAGGCTCCACGGGTGGAGGATGGAAACAAGGGTTTGAACTGAAGGGTCAGCCCGGCAGGTGGACCTCCGGAGCCCGGGCGTCGTTGCTGGGAGACAGGGTGTCCTCCGGGCGCTGGGGACCTACACCCCACCCTTATGGGGTAAGCCCCCCGAAAGGACAGCGGCATGGACAGGCCCTAAGGGCCACGGTGCTGGGGGAATCTGGAGGACCAGAAACATCTAGGGATGGAGGGCACCGTCCCCTTAACACATCCCAACGAGATGGAAGCCTCAACCATTTTCAGGAGATACGTTGACATGGCGTTTGGTAAAAATATGATGAAAAAGCAGACTTTAGTGCAACGGGTTTCAAATCCTACCCCGTGTCATCAGGATGGCTGGGACTGATCACTAAACGCAAGTTGCTCCGTGGACCCTTCAGAGTTTCTGAGTCGGGAAGTCTGGGCGGGGCCAAAAAGGGCCTAGTAACTTCTCAGGTGCTGCTGGTACAGCTGGTCCCGGGACCGTTGTCTCAGAGGAAACAGGATGGACGTGAGACCATGAGATGCTTAAGGGACACAGGCCAAAGGTGTGTGTTTTCACTGTACGTGAGCTCGTTCAGCGGCCAGCCAGGGTGTCCCCGGCCTTATCCCGTCGGCTCCTGCCCCGATGTCACTTTGGCCCCGCCTCTCCCTCGATGGCGTCTGGCACTCTGCGGGGGGCCTGTGAACTCAGGTCCTAAATGGAGCTGCTGGAGCTCAGGTGAACGAGGGATGCTGGCCCGGGGGGGGGGGGGGGGGGGGCCGGGGGGGGGGGGGTGCAGGCCAGAGGAGTTCAGTTGGGCACTTCATGTAATGTACAAAGGTTCCCAGCAGAGGGCGAGGGTGTGGGTGGGGTTTGGCCGGTGCCCCGGAAGGTGGAGCGGGTAGCACCTGCCCCAGGAAGGTTCTTGGCACAAAGGGTCTCCTGTGCCTCAAGTCGTGCATTGCCTTGGGGCAGGGGGAGAGTGTGTCCACCCAGAGAGGGGTCCTTTGGCCGGGTTGCATACAGGCTAAATGTCCGTTGGCCAAGTTGTAGGGGGAGAGAGCAAGGTGGGAGCAGAGCTGAAGAAGCTCTTTTTACAGCCCCCCCCCCCCCACCGCCCCCCGGCTCCCGTGTGGTTCTGTGGAGAAGACAGGTTTCCTCTAACTGAGGGATGCTGGACTGGCTAAGCTCGCTTCGATTTGCTTCAGAAAACGGAAGCCTGCGCGTTTCTCCTACCTGACCACACTGTCGTTTGTCTCAGTCTCTGCATTACCCGGGGGGCTGGTTCTGCGGGTCCCTGCTCCAAGCAGCCTCAGCAGGGAACCTGATAGAACTGCACATTCTGGGAGCCACCCCAGCCCTGCTGAGCCCGAAAACCTGGGGCGTGACCCGGCTGGCTCCGTTGAACATGCTAAGAGTTTGGGAGACACTGGCCTGGAGCTTCTCGCCTCCAACAAGCTTAGAAATCTCATGGGGATCTTATAAGAGTCAGATTTGGGGAGCAGTCAGCTCCTTCTGGCCAGCGAAAAGTCAGGGCTCGCCGGGTGACGGGGAGACCAGCGACATCATTCAAAGCGCGGCACTGCTGTTTACACGGGGCCTCTGAGGTCCCCGCATCAAGGTCTCGGGACAAATAACGATTGTATGTGGCAAAATGTGGATTCCTCTGCAGTGTGGAATCTGCAGAATCCACTGGTTCCGTTGGCCAGCCCCCGGTCCTCCCTTCCCTGAGCGCAGTGCCAGGAAGGTCGGCCTCCAGTATTTTCTGCCCATCCCATCCCTTCACCATGCCTTGGCATCCTCAACTTCCATTTTACCATTTAACCTGATAACCCACATTTGAGGTTGTCACGGAAAACAACATCCCGATTTGTTAGACTGTGCAGTCCTTTCAGATTCCAGAAACAGATGCAGGCAGTGCCCAGAACCCACCGTCGGTGCACCTGCTCCCTCCCTGGGATGGCTTTCCTCCTCCTGGCTGTGGGTTCACTTGTAATGCAGAGCGGACCCAGATGCGGAGCAGCCACTGTGCTTTCCTGTCTCGCCCCAGGGTCATGGCGCTTGGGGGCTCAGTTGGATGAGCGTCTGACTTCGGATCAGGTCATGAACTCACCGTTGGAGAGTTCGAGACCCACGTTGGGCTCTGTGCTGACAGCTCGGAGCCTGGGGCCTGCCTCGGATTCTGTGTCTCCTTCTCTCTCTGCCCCTCCCCTGCTCATGCTCTGTTTCTCTCTCTCAGAAATCAATAATAAACATTAGGGGCACCTGGGTGGCTCAGTCGGTTGAATGTTTGACTTCTGCTCAGGTCATGATCTCACGGTTCATGGGATCAAGCCCCACATCAATGCTTGGGATTCTCTCTCTCCTTCTCTCTGCCCCCTCCCTGTTCACACTTGGTCGCTCTCTCTGTCTGTCTCAATATAAATAACAAACACTAAAAAAATAAATAAATAAAATAGGGGTAGAGTTGCCCAGGGTAGCCTTCATGCAGTTCGACAAAATGGTGTATTTTTCATATTCCAATGGCCCTGGCTTCTAGGTCGGAATTCAGATGAACCAGTGGGAATCCTAAATTTTCTCGATTACAGTTATCATCCTAAGGTAAGATTTTTAAAAACAGATATTTCCTGTGAATAATAGAGCACAAATTTACTTTGGAAATGACATCAAAGGAGAAGGCAATTTGAAACTATACGGAAATTCAAGACAGTTTCGGAACAGGGAAATGGGATTCTATAAGCTACACCAAACGTGAAAAACAACAAAACACTGCCCAGTTCTCTGGGAAAAATTGTCATTAAAACAGACTGGGTTTTAGTAGGGCGAGGCAATATTCCTCAAACCCGTAGTTTCAATGCAATATTCCATCAGGGTTACAGGCAAGCGTTTGAAAACCGTTGGCACAGAGCTGTTAGCCACAAATCTTGTTTCTTGCTGATTCACCTGTTTCTGGGCAAATGCTTCTTGGACAAAATGGTTTATCAATGTCAGAAAACAAAGCTGGTTGTTTGCTCCAGACGCTAATGCGAAACTATTCGGTGGAAAGTCAGTTCCAGCCCCAGACCGCCCGGGGTGGTTTTGTCCCAGGGGTTTGTTAAATCAGAACGCGTTAATCTGCAGCGTGTGGTTGGCTACCGGCGTGGCCCTCTTTCACCCGACTTCGAAACGAGGTGGTTTTTCATTCAGCGTCTGGACGCGGAAAGAAAAGCCTGTGTGGTTCGCGGTGATTGCAGCTGACGGTGTGAACGATCCCAAACAAAAGAATCCGGCGCACTTGCCACGGAAGGGTGTTAATTCACTGAATTCTCAGAAAATTCCAGTCCCGGCCATCCATTCCAGGAGCGTGCAGTAGGTGGCACCTAAAAGCTCTTTGGAGGCGAGCGGACGCCATTTAAGCAAAAGCAGCCGCCGCTGCAGCAGCTGGTCCAGCTCGGAAGTGGTGACTGGAGAGGGAGAGCGAGAGGAGGAAGGCCGGGCTGCGCGGCGCAGGTGCGGGGTGCGCGGGGCGCGGGGCGCAGGTGC